>NC_137873.1:5854648-6237148 GCF_963924005.1 Protomyctophum bolini | reverse complement strand
TCACTCTCTACACCCACTGACACCAACACTATAACTAGGTATATCTACTCAAGTACTGTTACTCCCTGCACTCTAGTCTCACTCTCTGCACCCACTGACACCAACACTATCACTATATCTTTACTCAAGTACTGTTACTCCCTGCACTCTAGTCTCTACACCCACTGACACCAACTACGTATCTTTACTCAAGTACTGTTACTCCCTGCACTCTAGTCTCTACACCCACTGACACCAACACACAGTGGTATATCTACTCAAGTACTGTTACTCCCTGCACTCTAGTCTCTACACCCACTGACACCAACTACGTATCTTTACTCAAGTACTGTTACTCCCTGCACTCTAGTCTCTACCCACTGACACCAACACACAGTGGTATATCTACTCAAGTACTGTTACTCCCTGCACTCTAGTCTCTACACCCACTGACACCAACACTATCACTATATCTTTACTCAAGTACTGTTACTCCCTGCACTCTAGTCTCTACACCCACTGACACCAACACACAGTGGTATATCTACTCAAGTACTGTTACTCCCTGCACTCTAGTCTCTACACCCACTGACACCAACACTATGACTATATCTTTACTCATGTACTGTTACATGACTCCCCTGCAGTCACAAAACAATTTATGTTTGAAATAGACACTCATGCTTTCTAATGTGTGATTTTGGGACCCTAATGATGAATACAAATAAATATCAACATCCTAAAACGGTCCAATAATCAGATGGGGAGGGGGGTGAAATTATGACAGGCAGTTCATGCTGCTGTGAAAATATGACTCCCCAGTCAAAAAACACTTTGTGTTTGAAATAGACACGTGATTTGCGTCCCTAAAGATGGTCTGTCTGTCTGTCTGTCTGTCTGTCTGTCTGTCTGTCTGTCTGTCTGTCTGTCACACACACACACACACACACACACACACACACACACACACACACACACACACACACACACACACACACACACACACACACACACACACACACACACACACACACACACACTACCACATGCCCCCCGCTATGATCCGACAGTGTCTATTGGATGAATGTCAAGTACACTGAATTAATTTGCACATTTGTAGCGATGAGTCCATGCATCATTCACACATATACGCGCACGCACGCACGCACGCACGCACGCACGCACGCACGCACGCACGCACGCACGCAGTCCATGCATCATTCAGCTGTCACTATGTTATTTTAGACACCATCTCATCATTATTTTACACTGCGCTATTTATGTATAGTACTATAGGCCTACCGCCAGGGAGATAGAACACACACACACACACACACACACACACACACACACACACACACACACACACAGGCCTACCACCGCAGAGATAGAAACACGTACACACAAAACCAAGTATGTGCAATTCATGACCTCAATTATACACCCTGCACACAACCTGAATTTTGAACATTCAGTGCAGGGCTTTCTGTGGTCTGGGGCTTTCTCTGTGCGTTCTGAAGCCTTTTGAGCTAAAATGAAAACAGGCAAAACCGTGAACACAGTGACATCTGCAGGCAAATCCTTATTGCGAACGCAGTGAGCACTAACTATGAGACCTAGCAGATCATGTCTGTCTGTCTGTGTGTCTGTCCCGCTGTTACATCACCATGACTCAGCCATAAACATCCCCAAAGCAGCTATACGTCCAAAACCCAAATATGTACGAGCTGCGTTCGCTTCCCGCGTTTGCGCGTCTTACTTGTGTCATATAGACCTCACAGTCCACAGGCCAATCGGAGCCAGACCACAGAACATCTACTGAATGTTAAAAGTTCAGTTTTTTTGGTGCAATTGAGCTCAGAAAACAAAACATTTTTTTTAAAAGAAAACTTACAAAAACATTTGTGTCTAATGTCACAATCCTTTTCAGGTACTTTTACTTTAATAGAGTATGCTTTTACTTCTACTCCAGACCACTACATCTACGATCCAAGTATTACACTTTGACTCCACAACATGTGAAAGGAGGTGTGTGTGTGTGTGTGTGTGTGTGTGTGTGTGTGTGTGTGTGTGTGTGTGTGTGTGTGTGTGTGTGTGTGTGTGTGTGTGTGCGCGCTGACAGCCTGTCAGCTTGTGTACACAACAGTGTGCAGATGAGGTCCTCGTTTTGACAGGTTGGACTACACATATAGGCTACACAAATACATATACGCACGCGCACGCGCGCACACACACACACACACACACACACACACACGCACACACACACACACACACACACACACACACACACACACACACACACACACACACACACACACACACACACACACACGCACACACTTGGAGGGCAAGAGAGAGAGGGATCGAGGAACACAAAATAAATTGGATCACACAGGTTCAAAGTAATCGCCCGTTGTCAAGGTGACGAGAAGGCCAGCGCGCCAGAGAGCATTATGGGATGGACGGGGCTGATCAGTGACAGAACACTGAAGGGCAAACCACTACAGTGTATAGTCTGCTGATTTTTTACGAAAATTTATAGTTTTAGTCATATAATCCTGTGAATATAATTTAATTCACTTTTAGTCATATTTTAGTCATTTGAAAAGTTATAGTTTTAGTCTGGTTTTAGTAGACTAAATATACAGTTGATTTTGTAGACAAAAAATAATATTTCATGCAGGCCTCGCAGTGACGTCGTAATGGCTGATTTTACACTTGGTTGCGTGCTGAAAATGGCAGAACTGTGCCAGCTATTTTCAGAGCGCGACACAGAGTACAAGCATAAATGACTCGTCTCTTAGTTCTACTGGTTCTCTTCTCCACTGTATAGTCCCTCCCTAACATTTAGTTCTACTGGTTCTCTTCTCCACATGTAGTCCCTCCCTAACATTTAGTTCTACTGGTTCTCTTCTCCACTGTATAGTCCCTCCCTAACATTTAGTTCTACTGGTTCTCTTCTCCACTGTATAGTCCCTTCCTAACATTCAGTTCTACTGGTTCTCTTCTCCACTATAAGTCCATCCCTAACATTTAGTTCTACTGGTTCTCTTCTCCACTGTAGTCCCTCCCTAACATTTAGTTCTACTGGTTCTCTTCTCCACTATAAGTCCATCCCTAACATTCAGTTCTACTGGTTCTCTTCTCCACTGTAGTCCCTCCCTAACATTCAGTTCTACTGGTTCTCTTCTCCACTGTAGTCCCTCCCTAACATTTAGTTCTACTGGTTCTCTTCTCCACTGTAGTCCCTCCCTAACATTCAGTTCTACTGGTTCTCTTCTCCACTATAAGTCCCTCCCTAACATTCAGTTCTACTGGTTCTCTTCTCCACTATAAGTCCCTCCCTAACATTTAGTTCTACTGGTTCTCTTCTCCACTGTAGTCCCTCCCTAACATTTAGTTCTACTGGTTCTCTTCTCCACTATATAGTCCCTCCCTAACATTTAGTTCTACTGGTTCTCTTCTCCACATGTAGTCCCTCCCTAACATTTAGTTCTGCTGGTTCTCTTCTCCACTGTAGTCCCTCCCTAACATTTAGTTCTACTGGTTCTCTTCTCCACTATAAGTCCATCCCTAACATTCAGTTCTACTGGTTCTCTTCTCCACTATAAGTCCATCCCTAACATTCAGTTCTACTGGTTCTCTTCTCCACTATAAGTCCATCCCTAACATTCAGTTCTACTGGTTCTCTTCTCCACTATAAGTCCATCCCTAACATTCAGTTCTACTGGTTCTCTTCTCCACTATATAGTCCCTCCCTAACATTTAGTTCTACTGGTTCTCTTCTCCACTGTAGTCCCTCCCTAACATTCAGTTCTACTGGTTCTCTTCTCCACTATAAGTCCATCCCTAACATTCAGTTCTACTGGTTCTCTTCTCCACTGTAGTCCCTCCCTAACATTTAGTTCTACTGGTTCTCTTCTCCACTGTAGTCCCTCCCTAACATTCAGTTCTACTGGTTCTCTTCTCCACTGTAGTCCCTCCCTAACATTTAGTTCTACTGGTTCTCTTCTCCACTGTATAGTCCCTCCCTAACATTTAGTTCTACTGGTTCTCTTCTCCACTGTAGTCCCTCCCTAACATTCAGTTCTACTGGTTCTCTTCTCCACTATATAGTCCCTCCCTAACATTTAGTTCTACTGGTTCTCTTCTCCACTGTAGTCCCTCCCTAACATTTAGTTCTACTGGTTCTCTTCTCCACTGTAGTCCCTCCCTAACATTTAGTTCTACTGGTTCTCTTCTCCACTGTAGTCCCTCCCTAACATTTAGTTCTACTGGTTCTCTTCTCCACTATAAGTCCATCCCTAACATTTAGTTCTACTGGTTCTCTTCTCCACTATAAGTCCATCCCTAACATTCAGTTCTACTGGTTCTCTTCTCCACTGTAGTCCCTCCCTAACATTTAGTTCTACTGGTTCTCTTCTCCACTGTAGTCCCTCCCTAACATTTAGTTCTACTGGTTCTCTTCTCCACTGTATAGTCCCTCCCTAACATTTAGTTCTACTGGTTCTCTTCTCCACTGTAGTCCCTCCCTAACATTTAGTTCTACTGGTTCTCTTCTCCACTATAAGTCCATCCCTAACATTTAGTTCTACTGGTTCTCTTCTCCACTGTAGTCCCTCCCTAACATTTAGTTCTACTGGTTCTCTTCTCCACTGTAGTCCCTCCCTAACATTCAGTTCTACTGGTTCTCTTCTCCACTATATAGTCCCTCCCTAACATTTAGTTCTACTGGTTCTCTTCTCCACTATAAGTCCATCCCCAACATTCAGTTCTACATGGTTCTCTTCTCCACTGTATAGTCCCTCCCTAACATTCAGTTCTACTGGTTCTCTTCTCCACTGTATAGTCCCTCCCTAACATTTAGTTCTACTGGTTCTCTTCTCCACTGTAGTCCCTCCCTAACATTTAGTTCTACTGGTTCTCTTCTTCACTGTAGTCCCTCCCTAACATTTAGTTCTACTGGTTCTCTTCTCCACTGAATAGTCCCTCCCTGACATTTAGTTCTACTGGTTCTCTTCTCCACTGTATAGTCCCTCCCTAACATTTAGTTCTACTGGTTCTCTTCTCCACTATAAGTCCATCCCTAACATTTAGTTCTACTGGTTCTCTTCTCCACTATAAGTCCATCCCTAACATTTAGTTCTACTGGTTCTCTTCTCCACTGTAGTCCCTCCCTAACATTTAGTTCTACTGGTTCTCTTCTCCACTATAAGTCCATCCCTAACATTTAGTTCTACTGGTTCTCTTCTCCACTATAAGTCCATCCCTAACATTCAGTTCTACTGGTTCTCTTCTCCACTATATAGTCCCTCCCTAACATTTAGTTCTACTGGTTCTCTTCTCCACTGTAGTCCCTCCCTAACATTTAGTTCTACTGGTTCTCTTCTCCACTATAAGTCCATCCCTAACATTCAGTTCTACTGGTTCTCTTCTCCACTGTAGTCCCTCCCTAACATTTAGTTCTACTGGTTCTCTTCTCCACTGTATAGTCCCTCCCTAACATTTAGTTCTACTGGTTCTCTTCTCCACTGTAGTCCCTCCCTAACATTTAGTTCTACTGGTTCTCTTCTCCACTATAAGTCCATCCCTAACATTCAGTTCTACTGGTTCTCTTCTCCACTGTAGTCCATCCCTAACATTCAGTTCTACTGGTTCTCTTCTCCACTGTAGTCCCTCCCTAACATTCAGTTCTACTGGTTCTCTTCTCCACTATATAGTCCCTCCCTAACATTTAGTTCTACTGGTTCTCTTCTCCACTGTAGTCCCTCCCTAACATTCAGTTCTACTGGTTCTCTTCTCCACTGTAGTCCCTCCCTAACATTTAGTTCTACTGGTTCTCTTCTCCACTGTAGTTCCTCCCTAACATTTAGTTCTACTGGTTCTCTTCTCCACTATATAGTCCCTTCCTAACATTTAGTTCTACTTCTGGTGGGCTCCGTGAAGAGGCCTGGTCCACAGCGGTCACAGTCAGTTGGGTTATAACTCATTGAGTTAGTCGACGGAATCAAACACTTGTGTGTAAACATTATATGTACAGCTTTTAAGGATATAGAACAATGTGTCGTAAACCATTACATGGTATCAAAACATTCTGATTAAAAACATCTCCATGAATCTATATTATTTTCTTTTTCAGCACGTAGAGAAGTAAAAAAAAATCATGCCACTAGAAAAAGGTCTGTGTCATTTATACATATACTGGACACATAATTAATATGTATTGCATTGTTCGCCCCTTGTTTTCTTTTAACCTGTGCAGCACTTTGGTTGACTTTGTCATGTTACAATTTAGGCATTTAGCAGACGCTCTTAATCCAGAGCGATTTACATTCATCAAGAACAAAAAAGCATGGCAATACATCACACATACATACAAAGTATAGTTACCATAAATCATACGTATAAGCTAAGCACGCAACAGTGGAATATCTATATAATGAATTAAATTAAACTATGCACATAGGGCCATGTTTACATACAATGTTATAAATTTACATAATCTGCCATCTAAAGTCTACATAAAATGCTGTCTAATTTACATAAGTTGAGCCTACGCATATACGCCTGTAGGAGGTCGAGGTCAGGGCAAGTAAACTATGTACGGAAAGTGGCTACGGGCTAAGATGGAGTCTGAAGAGGTGCGCTTTCAGACTGCGGCGGAAGACTGGGAGTGAATCTATATAGTTCTGATTCTAATGGGGAATACATTCCATAGTTTAGGACTAGCCAGGAGGGAGAAGGGTTTGGGACGTGTGGAGCGTTGTTGTCCCGGTGTTTTTAACAAGGGTATATACTTGCAGCTTCCCTGCAGATCTGAGCGCGCGGGAGGGTTTGTATAGGGTTTGATCTATAGCCTGGGGTCCACCTATAATGCTTTCTATGGCATATAGGCAGCCCCCGGCAGGATCCGCCGGGAGAATCTAGACGCAGCTGCGCGACATGAGACTAATTAATTAGAGCGACAGAGAGAGAGAGAGAGAGGAGTATGTGTGTGTGTGTGTGTACGTGTGTGCGTCAATTTAACAAAGGTGCAGACGATCAGAAATCAGCAGAGAGTGATCGACGCTTATTGCGCCACTCTATATGCCGTATTGAAGTGGACTCGGTCCAATACTTTTTCTTCTCTCCCTGGAAATAAAAACGTCTGGGTTTCCGAGGCTATAGGTTTGATCAGACTTGCGAGATATGGCGGTGCCAAACCATTGGTTGCTTTGAATGCCAGCATCAGAGTTTTGTATTCTGTGCGGGCATGGGGCAGCGACCGGGAGCCAATGGAGGGAGCGGAGAAGGAGCTGGGACTGACATGTGAGAATTTTGGCTGGTTGAAGACCAAGCATGCCGGTATATAGGCCAGCAAGGAAGGAGTTAAATGTTAAATGTGCTATAAATAAAAGTTGTGTTCAGTTCAGTTGAGTGTCATGTTTATATAAAAACCACTTTACACACAGTCACACACATATCCGTGTATATATAGGCTACTGGACAGATATTCAGACGTGTGGCTCCACCATATAATCGGCAGCGTATCGAAATCGGCCATATCGGTATCGAATCGGTCTCAATATTACCCCGTTTACACGCACGCATGCATGCACGCACGCACACACACAGGCACGCACGCACACGCTCATCTAACGCCTCAGTGCTCTAACACAATGACACACTGAGATTGATTCAGGCTCCCAAACAGGCCACGTCCCCATCATATTAAATTATGTCTTCTCCCTCTCCTCTCCTCTCCTCTCCTCTCCTCTCCTCTCCTCTCCTCTCCTCTCCTCTCCTCTCCTCTCCTCTCCTCTCCTCTCGTGTATGAATGTGTGTGTGTGAATGCATGGGTGAATGTAATGCACAATATAATATGAAAAGGTGTATGAGTGAATGTGTGTGCAGTGCATGTGAGTGGGTGAATGTAATGCACAATCTATGTAAAGGTGTATATGAGTGCGTGAGTGCGCGCGTGCGTGCATGCGTTTGTGCGTTAATGTGTGTGAATGGGTGAATGTAATGCAGTAAATGGTAAATGCACAATCTACGTAAAGCTGCTTGGATATAAAGGCGCTCTATGATATAATATATAAATGCACCGTTTATACCATCTTACCTACAGTATGTGAAATGCTTGCGATTATCTCAATGAATTGCGATGAGACAGTTATTACATAATTGGGACAGGCCTAGATTGATCATCACAAAGTAAACAGGGGGAGAGAGAGAGAGAGAGAGAGAGAGAGAGAGAGAGAGAGAGAGAGAGAGAGAGAGAGAGAGAGAGAGAGAGAGAGAGAGAGATAGAGAGAGAGAGAGATAGAGAGAGAGAGAGCGACGCGAGATGAATATAGAGGCCAACAGTCTAAACAGGGAGAAATGGAGCGCGGCACATCAATCATCATGATGATTATTATGGCAGTTGTCATGGCAACCCCTCCACCCCTGCCCTCCATTGTGCCCCCCCCCTCCCCTCCCCTCCCTCCCCTCCCCTCCCCTCCCCCCCTCTCTCTCTCTCTGCCGGTGTCTCTCCATCTCAGTTCAGTTCCAGTGGTGTTCTAATAATGACAACGACACACAGTGAAATAATGTAATAATGTGGACTGTATATATGTGATACTGCATCCGACGCCACAGAGATCGTCGTGATAGGTCAAAAAAACCCACTGGTGTATATACGGCAGTGGGTTTCAACCAATCAAGACTCATTATTTATATATTGGGTATTTTGAGCCACGGACGGAACCACCATTTGATGAGATTTTGCCTCTCAGATCCAAAACTATAAAGAACAGTTATTTGTCGCTGCATGGGGAAGATTTAGTCCAAAATTCCATTCTATTTAGGTGGGACGGGGGAGGGAGGGGGCTGGGAGGGCTAGCAAACTGGGGGAAGTGAGAGCTATAGGTACCTGAGAAACAGGAGGTTTCTGAAGCGCCGAGCAGAGCAGGTTCTGGAGCGCCGAGCAGAGCAGGTTCTGAAGCGTCGAGCAGAGCAGGTTCTGAAGCACCGAGCAATGTGGTTTCCGGAGTGCGGGGCAGTGAGGGACGCTGGTGGCGCCAGGCCTCTTTCGGGCCAACCCAACTGGGCATCAGAAGGCGTGGGGTCTATAGCAGCTGCTCTGTAGGTATAGGAGGTATAGGAATCTTAACCTTGCTGCTAAAATATAGTGCAGCAGGCTCACAGAGTCCGTCTTCGGTGAGGAAGACTTTGGGGGCAGGCATGGCTGCAGGTTCATGACCCCGAGTCTGACAGGAGGAGGAGCAGGCTATAGGCTGGGAAGCAGGGGTGACATGGGGTGGAATGACGTCGAAAACCCTTTTAACCTCTCACGGACAATGTTGAGATGAGGCACAGAGTGGCTCACCCTGCACGGCCGCTCCCGGAAAACCATATAGCTGCCGGGTGGAAATCCTTCTTTCAATGTCAGCATGATTGGGAGCTGAGGTGATGTTAGTGGAGTATTTCCAATTTCATCTACTGTTACTTCTACTTCACTAGAGGCACATATTGTACTTTTACTGCACCAAAATTATTTGAAAACATTAGTTTATACTTTGTAGATTTCGATTATTATTATAACAAAACATATACAGTGATCACTTCAGTATACATTTCGGCATTTTGAAAATAGCCGATCTATACAAGCTCACAATGTGTTGGCGATGCGACACATTGTGTTGTGAAAGCTTGTAGATCTGCTATCCTTCATTTGAAGTGGGACATGCTGCATCATGAGTAATTTTGGTAGTTAAAGTACATTTTGATGTCAATACTTTTGTACTTTTACTCAAGTATATTTTGAATTCTGGACTTTTACTTAACACCCCCCCTCTCTCTCTCTCTCTCTCTCTCTCTCTCTCTCTCTCTCTCTCTCTCTCTCTCTCTCTCTCTCTCTCTCTCTCTCTCTCTCTCTCTCTCTCTCTCTCTCTCTCTCTCTCTCTCCCTCCCTCCCTCTGAATTTACGTAATAAACGGGAGACCATGGTTTCCATGACAACCAAGTTAAATAACCCCATAATCAGTTTTTGAGATGGGATGGAGAGATGGAGAGAGAGAGAGAGAGAGAGATAAATGATCATCTCTGCCCGTAGCGTATAGCACTCGCCCTACATATACTGCATAGCTTCGACGACCTTGCAGGCTTATATGCAAGGCTAAAATATGTCATTTAGATACATAGCATGTTATGTAGTATAGACACATGCCAGCCAGATGGGGCGGCGGTGGCTCAGGGGTAGAGCGGTAACCGCAAGGTTGCAAGTTCTCTCCCCCAGAGTAGTGTCGAAGTGTCCTTGAGCAAGACTCTGAACCCCTAATAGCTCCTGATGTGCTGGTGGTTTCCTTGCATGCAGCAGTATACTGTATGCATGTGGAGTGAAAAAGGGGATATGGATTTGATAAGATTTTTGTCTCTCATAACAGTATAGCGAAAGTATGAAAGCACGTTTGGTTGGTTGCGTTGGGTGGCGGACTAAATCTATATGACCAAAAAAAATGCTATACAACTAAAGACAGATTATATTGAGATCAAACAAACATAACTAGACAAAAATGTTAGGACCAGTAGAGAGAGATCCAGTAGACCTGAAAGACAAGTTATTTCTGAATATAGCAGACTTGTAGATCGGCTATTTTGAGCATGCAAAATCAGCCACATTATGCCATCAAGTCCTGCCAAAAATATATTTGACTAGATTCAGTCGACTAAAATCGTATGGTATTACTATTTAGTTAGTCTCTCAAGACAGACTGTTGCCTCGCGTCAACTAGTCTGTCGGCAAGCAGTAGAAAGAAACGTATCACTGGCCTACAAGTATGGACGCTGTAGTTCAGGAAGTCAGCCGCGCAATCACCCAATCACATTTAGTGGGCGGGATTTACATGTGTGTGCAGCGAGGAAATTTTGTCCCACTGGAAGCAAACCTACACGCTTCCATTATTATTGAACATGGCTTCCTCTGGTCAACAAACAACACCAAAGATTAAGAAACCTATTACGAATGTATGTAGAGTTTGTGGAGATTATTTAAAGTATGGAGTAAAAGGACAAGTATTTAATTTATTCACAAATCAGGGATTGGAGACTATAGTCTCCAATCCCTGATTTGTGAACCGAAGAACCTGTTGTTGCAGACGATCCACTGTTGAACAAATAAGTGTAAACTCCGTCAAACTAAATGTAATGTAAACTGTGTACAGTACAAAGTATGAATAAAAGCGTTGGTTATGATTAAGTGTAACTTCAATCAAATGCGTTAATTGTGTTGTGTGCTAATATTTACGTTTCCCAACAAATGACCCCTTTATTTAAGCAACTTCAGAACAGTCCGTGACTACAAATATAACGGACGTAAAACAAATGTATTTTGCAGTACAAATTAAAGTTATAAAAGCTTTGGTTTAGTGTTCAATCTGAAAGTGAATTGATTTGGAAACCGCGGGGGCTCCTTTTCACACTGTTTCACAAATCACATTAGGATACAAAGCCTTTCAGACGTGGTATTATCTATATTTTTGCTTTAAACTTTGAGAAGGGGTCCATTACGTTTTACAGGTCAACAAGGACCCATTATCTAGTGTAATCAATGAATATAAATCCTCTTACATTAGCTACATTTATTGTCTAAATTTCAAATTGTGTTGCATATTTATAATAAACTTGATTAAATGGATGGGTCCATATGATCGTTTGACAGTACTAAAAGTACATTCAGTGTATTTTATTTTAGACACTAATCCCTTAAATACTCAGCACTTGATCAAAATGGGTGATCTATAAGGTCACAATACTATAGCACTGAGATGCATTGTGACTCGTGAGTTTAAAGCTGGCTGTTTTTCTGCATGCCATGATGCAACATGCATAAGTAGTAGTACACATGGTTAAATTTTATTTTCTAGCATTATTATGATTAAATGTTAATAAACGGCATGTTTTCAGAGTCTGTAGATGCATTCTGCCCAGCATATGCTGCAGAAATGCCTCGCTCCGTCAACATTTTCACTTGCTCTTCCATTATAGAAATGAGTGGGCATATAACTAAAAGGATAGCGTCCTTTAGCCATCTCTCTGGAAAGGCTTCGGAAAGTAGGGAACACACCGTTGGCCAAGCTTGATATACGAGGCTTTTTCCAAAACCAGTAGGTAAACATAATAAAACATCTCGTCGATCGATTAAATATTTCAAACAAATGTGCTGAAGCGGTTTGATATGTTCAACATTGTGTAGAACAGCAACTCTCCTTAGCACACTAGCAAAATTTTCCTCCTCCGTTACATCCATGTTTTGTTCCGCAAAGGAATGGTTGAAAGTAGGAATGAAAACTGTGCGACACAGCGGTAGTAGTGGAACTCGGCGGAAAAGCAAGGGCCTTTTCCGGTTGATCGAAATTCTAAACAGACGTTGCCCCCAGAGTCTAATTTCGAGGAACAACAGCGGAGGCGCTGTTTTCCCGAATATTTGACGATGGGATTCTCAGATTGCTATTTAGTTGACCCAAAACTAGCATGACCACGACCACTGAAAACGCTGCACAACCACTGAAAATGCCTGTAGTACATATGCCGGGCCTGTAAGTGGCGCTGCAAAGCTGCCTGCCACAAAGCACCAGAAAGAGTGAAGAAGACAACTCATGTGACGGAAACAATATAGGAAACGGAAACTGCACGAGAACCCGTCTGCTTGTTGCTGACAGTGGTCGTATAAGGAGTAAATTATTGTTACACACCATCACAGACATTCCCAAACCCAATTAAGCCTATAGAGCGTCGCAGTCCCTCCCCCTTTCAGAACGAGTGGCCCAGGAAATGAATCCCAATGCATTTTTCCCATAGGCTTTTCTTAAAGTATTTATTTAAAGACGGTTACGCCGCGGACAAAGCCAACTCGGATCGTAACAAATCATGACAATGAACACAATGTTTTGGGCCGATCAAATCATTAGAAAGAAGAAAAAAACGGCAGGTTACAACACTTTTTTTGTTGTTTTTCTTCTTATAAATTATTTGATCGGCCCAAAACATTGTGTTCATTGTCATGATTTGTCACGATCCGAGTTGGCTTTGTCCGCGGCGTAACCGTCTTTAAATAAATAATTTAGGAATCGCCTATGGTGAAAATGAATGGAGAACCATTTCCTGGGCCACTCGTTGTTCTGAAAGGGGGAGGGACTGCGGCGCTCTATAGGGCTCAAATTGCACTTGAAAGTTAAACCCTCTCTATAAAAAAAAAGAAAGCCGAGTTGCCTCAGCGTGACGTCACCCCGAGGTACGTCTTCAGGCGCTCATAGACCACGTAGCTGATGCTGACGGCCGGGATCACCTTCACAAAGTTGGGGACCAGGCCCCTGTAGAGGCCGGCGGGACCCTCCGTCACCATGATGCTCTTGAAAAGGACCATCATGGTGGTCACCCCCCCCGTGCCCGCCTGCATGCGGGTGCACACCAGGGCCAGCGGGTAGCTGGCCAGCTGAGCGCAGGTACTGGACACGGTGCCGCAGGCCAGCAAGACCAACACGCCGGGGCTGTCGGTACCGCCGGTACCGGTGCCGCCATACCGCTGCAGATAGGAGTTCTTCAGCGTCTCGTAGACCGCCAGGTCGATGCCGGCGTACGGGATGACCCCCAGCATGTTGGGGACGAACCCTTTGAAGAACGCTCCCGCGCCTTCCCGACGGAGGGTCCGCCCGGCGCAGTCCGAGATGCCGCCGTACTGCCCCGTGGTGCTCAGGGCGAGCCGCGTCTTCAGAACCTCCAGGGGGTAGATGGCGCTCTGGGCCAGCAGGCCCGCCAGAGAGCCCGCCGCGACGCGGTCCGCGGCGCTCAGGGCCTTATTGGCGTCGCCGGCGATCAGCCGCTTGATCCGCTCGTAGGCCATGAACTTGAGCGCCGACTCGGGGGCGATCTTCAGCACGTTGATGCCGTTGCCCCGCCACAGGGACCGCACGCCGCCCTCTTTGATCATCCGGGCAAAGCCGCCGGCGATGCTGCGCGTGTGGGCGTCGACCTGCATCGTGACCTTGAGACGGTCCAACGGGGCGGTGCAGAACCGGGACACGGCCCCGGCGCCGCCGCCCGCCACCAGGTGTCTCCACAGCATCCCCGTGGGTTTGTCCTCAGTGGGTTTGTCCTCGGTACGTTTGTCCTCGGTACGTTTGTCCTCGGTACGTTTGTCCTCGGTGCGTTTGTCCTCGGTACGTTTGTCCTCGGTACGTTTGTCCTCGGTACGTTTGTCCTCGGTGCGTTTGTCCTCGGTGCGTTTGTCCTCGGTACGTTTGTCCTCGGTACGTTTGTCCTCGGTACGTTTGTCCTCGGTACGTTTGTCCTCGGTGCGTTTGTCCTCGGTGCGTTTGTCCTCGGTGCGTTTGTCCTCGGTACGTTTGTCCTCGGTACGTTTGTCCTCAGTGCATTTGTCCTCAGTACGTTTGTCCTCAGTACGTTTGTCCTCAGTGCCAGACATAATATTAATCGTCAGACAGCGCCGGATTATCGCCCGCGTCCTCGTCACAGACTGCAGGGTGCTTCTCCGCCCTGTCGCCCCAGCGGATCGCCATTGCTCCGTCGTCGTCACCTGCGCTTCGAAGGGCCGTCTCTGCGTGCTGCTGCCGTTCGGAGGCGTGAACGGCGGCGACGTCTCGGAGAGACTCCGTCGTCGACTCTCTCACCTCGGAGTCGACCCGGCCTTCATCCCGACCGTTCACCACGAGCTTCTGGTCTCTTTTGTAATCTCTTTGTAAGTAGTTGACGAACTCCTCCTGTCCACGTCGTATACGGTCCCTCTCCTCCTCCTCTGCCCTCTTTGAGGATCTAACGGTCCGCCATTTCCGGTAGGCGCCGTGTTCTCGGGGCGGCAGGCACACGCTCAGCTTGGGAAACGACCTCAGACCCAGCGGTAGCCGTTGGGATTCAAGAAGTTCTATGTTAATCGGGTCCAGCATGTTGAGCTCTCTGACTGGGGAGAGACTGGCTGTGACTGGGGAGACTGGACCACATTTGGAGGTGTTTTCTTTAGCTATACTTGTGGGCCGGTTGCTGCCATCAACGCAAATCATCATCGTTATAGGCAATGGTTTTATGCCAATAATGGGGATTCGAGACGTGCCTGGCTTATGCCCAAATATGGGCACGTCACAACTGGCCACATCGTCATGCTGATGTCACTATATGACTCAGCCATATAACCAAGGAGTTCGCAATGGTATAGACAAGACAGAAACAGACATCTCCATATATGGGCACAAAAGGGACACGGAGAGATGACAGGTACTCTGACAAAGCCACGACACTACAGGTATATGAAGGTATACAGGGAAGTGAGGACGCTGGCGTCGACTGTTCGCCGCTTCACCTCCCAATGTATGAATGAATGAACCATTGTAAAGCGCTTTGAGCACTTGGAAAAGCGCTATAAAAATGCAATTCATTATTATTATTATATGACTCAGACTAGTGCGAAAGGCTAGAACTCCTAGCGTGTGTGTGTGTGTGTGTTATATTTCCCCAAACTTCGAGCTTGTATATCTGCTATTTTTGAAAAAAAACTTGAAAATGTGTCGCAAATCTTTGAATATATATTATTTCAGAACGATTTTAACTCAAATATTTTCTTCTGGGGAGGTCCCTGGAACAACATATTTCAGATGGGGTTCAGCGGCCAATTACATATATTCTTGGGGGACCTTGACATAGAAACATGTTTTTTTTGGTGAAAACTGTGATGATTTAGAAGTAGAAACATGCGAGTATACTTTTCCCCCCACTGCGGTTTCCCTCTGATAGGGAGATGCGGAGATGCATGGCATGTCATCAGAGCTGTATTCTATGTGACAGCTGAACTATCTGTGTGATCTTATCGTCCTCCTCCTCTCGGTTCACTTATCACTATAGTGCTCGTATCCAGGTCAAACAGAGGCTGGGTGTGTACAAACATGGGTAATACATACTCCTTCTACAGAAACCAATAGAATACGCACTTAGACCCACCGGTTCGGCCTCCAAAATTTGGAACATTAATTATGAATTGAGTGGGGAAAAACCATATCTATATTAAATTGTCAATACAAGTCAATTAATATTATGATAACCTGTATAGTATACTTAGCTTTTTCATATTTTTATTTATTTTTTGCTACATAATGCCCTCGTATATTTAAATGTACAATTTCAGAAAATGTGTAATACAATAAATCATTGTCAGCGTAAGTAATCAACTGGGGAAACTATTAATTACATTTTTTACCAATTCACCTATCACGTACAGTGCCTACTGGTGAAAATTACAAAATGTGTGATAAATATGAAAAAGCTATACTCCTGTGGAAGCGTTATCATATACAGTAGGCCTAATTTACTTGTATTGTTCCTATATACAAATTTAATATAGGTATGGTTTTGCACACTCAATTCATAATTATATAACGTTCCGATTTTGTAGGTCTGGCTCATGGACTAAAAACTGGTTCTAACTGAACCGGTTCCCAACAGGTGGAAAAGGAGCTTTTACTAGAGGTGCTGGGTTTAAAAGTGACATCAGACAAAGAGAAAAGAACCTGCAGAACCACTCATCTGCTCCAAATGTTATACCTTATTGACGACGTTTCGAACCAAGGCTCTTCAGATGAAGAAACATCATCAATAAAGTATATAACAATTGGAGCAGATTTCTAAATACTCCTTCTAAACGTAAACTTAAAGGTTTTATGACATTCATTTTCATTTATTTTTGTTTTTTGTTTTAGGTTTTATGACCTCAATTACACCCAAAAAACCTGAACTTTGAACATTCAGTGGATTTTCTGTGGTCTGAAGTTTTCTTTGGGGTTTGGAAGCCTTTTGAGCTACAATGAAAACAGGCAACACAGTGAAAACAGTGACATCTGCTGGCAAATCCCATTGACATATATGGGGATTTGCAGGATCTTACATCACAAACTGCCGGCAAATCAGAGCACCTGTTTGAGCCAGAAAACCCCAGATCACAGAAAATCTATACTGAATGTTAAAAGTTCATGTTTTTTGGGTGCAATTGAGATTAGAAAACCTAAAAAAAAAATAAGAACAATTCCAAAACCGTTTTTTTAATGTCACAATCCCTTTAAATATGTTGACAATTTCATCAACAAACAAAAACTATATAGACTAAAATGTTAGGGAGAGAGACTAGTGGAGAAGAGATCCAAAGACAAGTCATTTCATGTTTGGTTGCGCGGCTCAAGCGACCAAGTGTAAAATCAGCCATTACGACGCCATCCACGCCTGCCAAAATACATTTCTACTAGACGACAAAACCAACTGTAGAGACGTATAGTCAGATGGACAAAAATGTGACTAAAACTACATTACGTTTCATCCAAAAGACTATGACTAAAATAAAATGAGCTGCTTCCCATTCTGTAGACCAGGCTCATGGTCACACTCAGGGGTCACCAATATGTCTGTCCACGGACACATGTGTCAAAGAACTTGGTCGTGTCCGTGGCAACCTTTTAGATTTTCTGTTTTACACACCATCAGAGATTAAAACAGGGTGCATTTTGCATCGCAAAACGCAGTTTATAGTTAAGGGACGCAATAAAACAATGACCTCTGCATCCACGGAATGCTCTACTGTAGGCCTACTATACTGTACTGTTTTTTATTCTAGTTTATTTTGCTAACTTTAGTTATAATAATAATTTCTTCTCCTGTTTTCTAAATGAATATAACCACATTATAATAAATGGGATAAATAAATGGGAGTTAAATGCTGCAATTTGTAAAAATGGCAAAATATGACTCCTAACGTCGTTGAAGTGGGACTCATACAATGTCCCTGGGACTCATTACATTGAAAACCTATTTACATCACTGCACCATTAGGATGTTCTTATTTTTATCATAAAACCCAATTACTGTACGTCAATCTCCAGGTTTTCTTCAGAATATGTATGGCAATTATTTATGATGACACAGGAGTCCAACTAGTAGGCTACCATATAGATAGTGGTTCTCAAATGTTCCATTTGAAGAGACCCCGTTAACTCTGAGTTACGGGTCGGTTTGGTTACATGTGAACACTCAGGGTTACAGACCTGTTACTCTATGTTTGTGTTTCTGGTAATATTATTGTCCGCTCATTTTGTATGTCCGTGGCAAAACAAAATATGTTGACAAAAATGGCAACATGCCTCATACAGTATGCACGCTGGATAAGAAGGTATATACATGAGTGACGAATACAATACAAGTACCGGTATAGGCCTATTATATATTACATAAATATGAAATATCTATAATACAAAAAGAACGTAATTGTGTGCAGCAGGCCCGCACGTTGCTAATTAGGGAGAAAATAGCTTTTGCGTGAAGCGGTATTAATCTCACTATACGATCTAAATCCTTCCTCTGCCTCTTTCTCTATATCTCACCAGATCTGTCTGTCTGTCTGTCTGTCTGTCTGTCTGTCTGTCTGTCTGTCTGTCTGTCTGTCTGTCTGCCTGTCTGTCTGCCTGCCTGCCTGCCTGTCTGTCTGTCTGTCTGTCTGTCTGTCTGCCTGCCTGTCTGTCTGTCTGTCTGCCTGCCTGTCTGTCTGTCTGTCTGTCTGTCTGTCTGTCTGTCTGTCTGCCTGCCTGTCTGTCTGTCTGCCTGCCTGCCTGCCTGCCTGCCTGTCTCTCTGTCTGTCTGTCTGTCTGTCTGCATGTCTGTCTGTCTATTTTCTGGGTCCATGCTCTGACACAATCAGACTTCAGCTCCTATCAACTCGCTTGATGCTCCACTGCACTCCTGGAATGGACACGCCACACACACACACACACACACACACACACACACACACGCACACACGCGCGCACACGCCCCACACACACACACACACACACACACACACGCACACACACGCACTCACACACACATGCTCACACACACACAGTGGTGGAAAGTAGCCTACTTTTTTTTTTTTACTTCTAATTCCACTACATCACCTATTCAGATTCAGAGGCAAATATTGTACCTTTTGTAACGATGGTAAAATGACGCATTTTCATATTCTCTATAGTTTCTATAAACCCACCCTCTCTCTCTCTCTCTGTCTCTCTCTCTGTCTCTCCCTCTTTCCCCCTCGGCCTCTCTGTCGTCAGGGTTCTCCAAATATGGGCATGTGCAGTGATGTCATTCACAACATAATCCGTTGCCTGAAAATGCCGATTTGTGCTTACAGTAGGGATCCCCATAATGGGCATCTCATACGTATAATTATGCATATAAGTACTGTATATGCATATACACACACGCATGCGTATAAATATATATATATCCTATCGTCGTCTCCTTTTAGGAAATATAATTGTACTGCGTATAGCCTCCATGATTCACGGCTTCCTCGAGGCCTCTCCTCTTCTGTCGTAGTTTTTCTCCACCCTTTGAGCTTCCATCTTCCCCTCCTCTCCCTCCTCCTATCCACAGTGAGTCAGCCTTCTAATATATATTATACTATTTATTATACATCATACTCTTAGTGCGCTCCATGTCGATCCAGACGAATACGTCGTACGCCTCGGGCGGTCGCAGCCGGAGCTCCTCCTCCAACGAGGACCTGCCGCCGCCGCCCAGCATGAGCGAGGTCGCGAGGAGGATGCAGGAGAAGCACGAGAGAAGGAAGGCGTACCGACTGACGCTGACCCAGGAAGAACTGGTGGACTCGTCGACGTTCAAGAGGTTCCTGAGCAGCGTCGACCACATCCTGGAGACCCTGGAGGGCGTGGACCTTACCAACGGAGCCGAGGGCGGCGAGGGCGGCGGCGACCACGACATCATCCCCGGGGAACTGTTGCTGGGACGAGAGCAGCTGAGCGCGCTGGCCAGCGACTCGTCCGAGGTCAAGGCCATGGGCGTCTGCAGCAAGATCTCGGCGGACAAGCTGGTGAAGCTGCTCAACGTTCTGGACAAGAACATCCAGGACGGATCAGAGCTCTCTCTCGCCTCGACGACGGACCAACAACAACGCGAGCAAGACGAGGAGACGAGGCCGCGGGGGAGAGACCCGGCGGTCATGGAGAGGGTCACCGCGTCGGCCGACGCCTGTCTGACCGCGCTCAACGTCATGACCTCGACCTCGATGCCCAAGGCCGTGTACATCGAGGACGTCATCGAGCGCGTGCTGCGGTACACCAAGTTCCACCTGCTGAACACGCTGTATCCGCGGTACGACCCCGGGTACAACAAGGACGACCCGCGTGGCGATCACGGCGCGTCGGGTTCCAGGGCGAGGCGCGCTGGGCGCGCGCAACCCGCGATGATCGCCGAGCTGTACGACAAGGTGTGCGACATCGTCGGCAACGTCTCAGAGCTGCTGGAGATCCAGCTGCTCACCGACACCGCCCTCCTCCAGGTCTCCTCCGTGGGCATCACGCCGTTCTTCGTGGAGGGGAACGTCGGCGAGCTCCAGCTGCGCGCCATCGGGCTGCTCACGGCGGTCTTCTCGCGCTACGACAAACACCGCCAGCTGATCCTGGAGGACGTCTTCGCGTCTCTCGCCCGGCTGCCCGGCGGCGGCAGGCGCTCCCTCAGGAGCTACAGGTTGAACGGCTCGCGCCGGGACGGAGAGCCCGCGTACATCCAGATGGTCACGGCTCTGGTGCTTCAGCTCATCCAGTGCGTGGTCGTCGTCCACTCGCCCCGCGACACGGACGAGGATCAGGACGACGCGTGCGTCACCGACTCCTTCGAGGCGGCCACGTGGGCCGCTCACAACTTCCTGTCGGTCTTCCTCAAGAAGTACGGGAGCAAGCAGGGCGAGGAGGACCATCGGCCGTTGTTCGAGAACTTCCTCCAGGACCTGCTGTCGGCGGTCGACAGGCCGGAGATGCCCGCCGCGGAGCTGCTTCTGGGTCTGCTCTGCAGGCTGTTGGTGCAGCAGTTCACCAACAGGCGGACGGAGCTGGCCCTGAGGGTGGCCTCCCTGGACTACCTGGGCACCGTGGCCGCCCACCTGAGGAAGGACGCCGTCGCCCACGAGACGGACCGGAGCTCGATAGAGCGCATCCTGGAGGACAGGCGGCCCGGTGGCGACGACGACGAGGTGCAGACGCTTCAGAAGGCCCTCCTGGACTACTTGGAGGAGAACGCCGGGACGGATGTTTCACTGGCGTCCGCCGCGAGGTTCTACGTCGTTCAGTGGTTTCGCGACACGACCGCAAAGGCAGAGAAGCTCGCGAGGAGGAGCTCGCCGAACCAGAAGGACGAGGACTCGTCGGGCGGAGCGCAGCATGCTCTGGACACCGAGGCCACCGGGGAGATAATGAAACATACCATGGACACACAGACCACCGGGGAGATGAAGCAGAATGCTCTGGACACACAGACCCCTGGGGAGATGAAGCAGCATGCTCTGGACACCGAGGCCACCGGGGAGATAATGCAACATACCATGGACACACAGACCCCCGGGGAGATAATGCAACATACCATGGACACACAGACCACCGGGGAGATGAAGCAGCATGCTCTGGACACACAGACCCCCGGGGAGATGATGCAGCAAGCCGAGAAGCACAAGATCTTCCTCCGCAACATCATGAAGACCATGACGCCGGCTCAGTTCACCACACTGGAAATTAACTCGGACAACACTGTGAAATACGACGACTGCCGTCTAATCGTGCGCTATTTGGCCTCCGCGAGGCCGTTCGCCCAGAGCTTCGATGGTTACCTGACGCAGATCCTGCGAGTCCTCGGGGAGAACGCCATCGCCGTGAGGACCAAAGCCGTGAAGTGTCTGTCCGAGGTCGTGGCCGCGGACCCCGGCATCCTGGCGAGGTCGGACATGCAGCGCGGCGTCCACAGTCGACTGATGGACAGCTCCACCAGCGTGAGGGAGGCGGCCGTGGATCTCCTGGGTCGCTTCGTGCTCAGCAGACCCCAGCTCACCGAGCAGTACTACCCCATGCTCGTAGAGAGAATACTGGACACGGGCGTCAGCGTCAGGAAGCGTGTGATCAAGATCCTGACGGACATCTGTCTGGAGCAGCCGGCCTTCACCAAGGTCACCGAGATCTGCGTGAGGATGATCCACAGGGTGAACGACGAGCAGGGCATCCAGAAACTGGTGAATGACACGTTCCAGAAGCTGTGGTTCACTCCGACGGCCGCTGGCGACAAGGAGACCATGACCAGAAAGGTCCTCAACATCACAGACGTGGTCGCGGCCTGCCGAGACACCGGCTGTGACTGGTTCGAGCAGCTTCTTCGGAACCTGCTCAAGTCCGAAGAGGACGTCTCGTCCTCGAAACCGTCCAACAAGGCTTGTGTTCAGGTGGTCGACAGCCTGGTGGAGGACATACTCAAACGCGAAGGGTCTCTTTCGGGAAACGAGGGTGTGAACTCGACGAGACTGGTGGCGTGCATCGCCACCTTGTGCCTGTTCAGCAAGATCAGGGCCCGGCTCGTGGTCAAACACGCCACGACCCTGGAACCGTACCTGAGGACCAAGTGCAACACCGCCAACGACGTCATGGTCATCTGTAACGTGGCGAAGACCCTGGAGCTGGTGGTCCCTCTGATGAAGCGCCCCAGTCAGACCTTCCTGGCTACCGTGGAAGAAGACCTCATGAAGCTCATCGTCCAGTGTGGCATGACGGTGGTCCAGCACTGCGTGAGCTGTCTCGGAGCCGTCGTCAACAAGGTCACTCGCAACTACAAGTTCGTCCTGGCCTGCTTCAATAAGTTCTACGCCGCGCTGAACAAACTGAAGCAGCAGCACCAGGAGGATCCCGACGGCGCCTCGCTGGTCGCCAGCAAGGGTTTCCTCCTGCGATCCCTCTTCACCGTGGGTGCCCTGGCACAGCACTTTGACTTCGACCGTGAGGAGTTTAAGGGCCCTGATGACAAAGCGACGTCTGCAATTAAAGACAAGGTACTGGAACTGCTGCTTTACTTCACCAAACACGAGGACGAAGAAGTCAAGACCAAAGCCATGGTTGGCTTAGGCTTCCTGGTGGTCATGCATCCCGGCCAGATGTGCGTGCCCGAGGTGAAGGCCCTGTACAACGGCGTCCTGGTGGACGGCGGAACCTCCGTCCACCTCAAGATCCAGATCCTCAAGAACCTCCAGACGTACCTCCAGGCGGAGGACACGAAGATGAAGGCCGTCGACCGGGAATGGAAGAAGCTGTCAAAGAAGGAGAACCTGAAGGAGATGGGGGACGTCTCGTCCGGCATGAGCAGCTCCATCATCCAGCTCTACCAGGAGCAGGTGCTGGAGGCGTTCTTCCACGCGCATCCCGACGTACGGCACATGGCTCTCAGCGTCGTCGCGCTCACGCTCAACCAAGGCCTCATTCAGCCTCTGCAGTTCGTGCCCTACCTCATCGCGGCGGGAACAGAGCCGGAGCCCAGCGTGAGAAACAAGGCCGACCAGCAGCTGGAGGAGATTGACAAGAAGTACAAAGGTTTTATCCTCATGAAGGCGGCCGACGGGATGAGGATGTCGTTCCGAATGCAGCAGGCCACCGCCGCCGCCTCGTCCCACGACACCGTCACCAGGGGGTTCCGGCAGGACGAGACCCCCACGGCGCTCTGCGCGCACCTGTTCGGCATGGTCGGGCGGGTCCGGCAGCACCGGAGGGACTTCCTCAGGTCTCTGCTCAGACTGTTTGACGACGACAGTCAGACGGCCGTGAGCATGCTGCTGTTCGTAGCGGACAACCTGGCGTACTTCCCCTACCAGAGCGAGGAGGAGCCTCTCTTCGTCGTGCACCACGTGGACAACCTCCTGTCGGCGTCCGGCAGCAACCTCCTGCAGACCTTCAGAGAGTTCCTGCTGAAGGAGCCGGGTCGCACGGAGAAGAAGGTCGAGGAGGACGACGAGAAGATGGACTGCGACTCGGCCAGGGGTGACGAAGAGGAGGAGAGCGGCGACGCCGACGAAGATGCGGTACCGCGGCCCAAGAAGGCCAGAAGACATTCTCCAGAGACCTCGGACTCCGAGTCGGACTCGGACCTGGAGGGTCTGGACGCGGGGGACGTGGACAAGGTGATGAGTCGTCTCCCGGAGAACCCCGCGGCGCTTGGGGACTTCGCCAACTCCATGCAGGGCGTCCTCCTGTTGCTGGCGCTCAGACAGCACCTCAAGAACCAGTACGGGTTCTCCGACGGTAAGATCCGGAAGTACTCGCCCACGGAGTCCGTCCAGGCGTACGACAAGCCGACGAACAGGAAGGGCCACGTGCGCTACGACCCCCGGCAGACCGTCGACTTCATGGCCGCCGGCGGCGGCGCGACCCGCGCCGCGCTCACGGACGACGCCAAGAGGCGGATCGTCAAACAGCTCCTGGATTTCAAAGCTCTGATGGAACACCTGGACCCAGAAGACGACGACGACAGGGAAGAAGATGCGTCTGCCGGTGCCATGAAGGCCCTGAGGCGGGGAAGCCCTGCAGGGCCAATGGCGGGACCCGGCCCGCGGGACCAGACGGGAACGGTGATCACGGTGATGGGGCTGAGAGGAACCCTCATGGGTCCCAAACCCGGGTCCTCAGGAAGACTGAGACGACCGGGCGAGAAGTCCTCCAGCCTGGGACCGTTATCCGGTCAGATAAAGAGACGGCCTCGCAAGCGAGCGAGCGGTAATGTCGCCCTATAGTAAGGTCACATTAGCATGCACAATCAGAGAAATAATAATTATATTCACTAAAAAAGGCCTGATCTGATCCGACTGTATGCGCAAAACTCTGAATCTCTTTTTTTTCCTTTCACACCTCCCGTTTGTTTCCGCCTCCTGCCTGCGGCAGTATCTAGGCCTAGACAATTAATGGACACATTACATGTCAATGATCAACACAAAACAGTGATGAAAGTCTGTCTGATCAACCATTTAAGCGCTGTAATAATCTGTTGTACATTAAATGATTGATTGAATGATTGAATACCCTGCCCTAGCCTAGCCCCTTAGATAGCACTTTATGTAGACTTAGATAGTATTTTAAACAGACTTATAGCTTGTTACGTAGACAGCATTAGAATTGCATTTTATGTAGTCATAGCACTTTATAGTACACACATGTATAATATATAATATAGTATAGTATGTATAGTTGACATATATACTCCACTGTTACGTTCTTAGTTTATACATGATTCATGATAACTACTTTTTATATATGTGATGTATGCCATGCTTTTTGTTACTGCTTAATGTAAATCGCTCTGGATTAAGAGCGTCTGCTAAATGTCTACATTTTAAATTGTTAATACGTTATTAATAACAAGTTTGTTAACGGTAGGCTATAGGTATAGTACAGTCAAGGTTATAATAAACGGATAACTCAAACATCTACAAGGGGCTTGTTTCCATTGTGGTTCATTGTACTCAATTAATCAGTAATACTACATACACTACAATATAACATACATGTTGTAATAAAAGTAGCATCATAAGTACAGAGAAAGAAGGGCGGGAAGAGGAAGGCGTTCAATATAATGGCAATCTGAGAACCCGTTGTCAAAAAATAAAGGAAAAACAGCGCCCTGTTTTCCTTGAATTTGACGGAGTCAGCGGTCGACTAAACACACAAACATAGTGAAATATAGCCAGTCTACAAGCTCAAACAATGACGCACCGTGAGCTTGCAGATATTTTAAATGTTAAAAAAAAAGTTAATTCATAATTAACGTTAATTAATTAACGTTAATTGAAGTTAATTAATCGAGGCTAAAGTTTGAAATAATGTGGATATTGATTTGAACTTTGAAGTCATATCTCACAGTCCCTTAATCTCAGCCGTTCTCTTCACAGAGCCACAGTGCCCCCTACTGTCCGTCCATAGGTACTTGAATTGTTTTTATTCAGTTTGTAGAATATGGGTAGGCCTACCTACAGTTCAAACGAACATACACGTCAATACAAACACTGCTACTGAGGATATAACCAGAAAAAAGCACTAAGACTTGTTTACGTCAGGGTCCTACATTATCAATTCATCAGAAGACTGATGATAATGACAAAACGTAAGCAGGAACTCTTTGACACCGACAGTTAATAATATATAGGCTCTACTATACCACGCACACAGAATAACTCACCCTACTTCTTTCACAGGTGATGCCGATGATACTAATGAAGGCTCTGTTCCATTCTGGTCAAACGGAGTCAGGGTGCTGCTGCTGTGCTGTGTTGGCTCTCTGTGGAAACACTCTGCTGCACCGGAGGGTCTCAAAGTGTCCTTGAGTGGGGTCAAATTGCCCCGTAAATGCAACCAAATTATGGCCTGTAGGCTATAGCAATAGGCCTATAAGCAGTTATAATGAAACAATTTATATAAAAAAACACTTTCAAAGTCATGAAAAATAAGCCTTTAGTTTAATGATTGTTGGATCAAAAGTTATGTACAGGCGGCAACAGTCGACAGAAATAGGTGACAGACAGAAACAAAGAGGGAAGAAACATTTCTAACAAGGTGAGCTCCTCTTCTCAAACTCTCTTCAACGGGGGAATGTCCGGGTTGCCTAGTTAGTCCGACGTACCAAATTAATAGTCCGACATACGTGGCTGGTTAAGACAAACTGTATGTGGCTGGTTAAGACACTGAGGGCTGGATTTTGCGTGTCTTAAGTACCAGGTCTTATTCCCGAACTTGAGTAAACTAAAGACCTGGAGGCGTGATCAATGCCATTTGGCTATTCTGAGTGGCCAAAGAGCATTGATCACGCCTCCAGGTCTTTAGTTTACTCAAGTTATAGGGAATAAGACCTGGTACTTAAGACACGCAAAATACTGTACGTGGTCCGGTTAAGACACATACGTGGACGATTAAGACACATACGTGGACGGTTAAGACACATGCGTGGCTTCCGTGTGCGGTTAGGTTATGGTTAGGTTTTAGGGTTCGGTTTGGGGTTCGGGGTAGGGTGTCGGACTATTTCGTATCGTACCGTTAGGACGTCGGACCAATCATAATTATGTGCACCCCTCTTCAACGAACATTGGACAGTCAGTGAAATAATACAGCAATAGACAAACACTCATAGGCCAGCTCCTATATACATCAAAGATAGTAAAATATGGCAAAGAAGTTTAGGGTTTTAAAGGGAATAAGGCGTGCCCATGTATGATAGTAGGGCCATTTGTATAAACAATACTTTAGTAAGTAATTCATTTTCAATGAGACCTGGGTTTTTTTTCCACGCGCGTGCTCGTTCCGTGCAAACGCCCACGAGTCGCGACTGACCAGACCTGCATTCAGTCGAGTTCTTTCTTTACGCCTGCGTTAATCGATGCCTGTCTGAAAGGACCTTAACCCATTCTGACCTGAGATCAGATTCATACGAGGTTTCCACTGGACACACACTGGGTCTGATTAACCCATTCTGACCTGAGATCAGATTCTAAAAATGTCAGTTGTTCTTCGATTTTTCAAAAATAGCAGACCTACAAGCTCGTAGCGCGCCACTCGGTGGCGCGCTATGAGCTTGTAGATCTGCTATTTTTCAATACCTAAATGGGTTCCCGTTCAGAATGGGTTAATTCATTTTCAATGAGACCTGCGTCTTCTGTCAGGGAAGTGACAAACGCAAGCATATTTACGTGGGTGCGGACGGTCCAGTGAAATTGACGCACACCAACGTGCTCGTTTCGATTATTATTACAAAACATACCTGCATCGCCCACTTCCCTATATACATCTGGGCCATTATGAAAATAGCCGATCTACAAGCTCACAATGCGTTGCGCGTTGTGACACATCGTGAGCTTGTATAGATCTCCTATTAACAAGAGTATTTCCATATTGCAGTATTGATACCTTTGTGTGTAAAAGTGTAAAATGTGAGTACTTCTCCCACCACTGGGTATATTTTAGAGAAGTGGTTCTCAAAGTGGGGTCCGGGGACCCCCCCAGGGGTCCTTGAGGGAGTTCCAGGGGGTCCCTGGCCCCAGCTTGATAGTTTGGAACCAAATGAACCCTTATATGGGTCCGTAACTCAGAGTGTACAAATGGAACCAAAATGGTCAAACTGGGGGTCCTTGAAATGGAAATGGTTGAAAATCACTGCTAGAGCCGTAAAAATCTTCTCTTACGAGGGTCCCTGGAATGTATTTTCAAATGGGGGTCTGTGGGGCTAATGAGTGTCAATTTGGGGGATCCTTGACTTGAAAAAGTGTGGGAACCACTGTTTCATAATAAAGGGATGAACAGACTGTACATATTTACAACGTGATACAATTATTATACAAGATATAATAAATGTTTAATTTTAAAACCAGAGATGAAATAGTTATGAATACACAAGCAAAGCAGACCGACGGGGTCCTCATTTGGGTCACACGGGTAAATCAATTTCAGATTAACTTTGTGCCGAGACCCAGTTATTTCTGACGCCCTACAAAGCCAGTGCAGTCACTAGAATAGTGACTAGTCACTAGAATAGTGACTAGTCAAACTAGTCACTATTCTAGTGACTAGTCAAATTAGCCTTCGTGATTTTGGGGTATACAATTTGGTGTAATATCACTTCTATGCCGATATCATATTTGGCTGACCAGACCGAGCGCACCTTTATCCCATTAAGACCTGGCACGCATCTGTGTCGCCTTAGCTTTTAACCACTCCAACCATTGTTTTTAACTTCAGCTACTGAAAAACAGCAGATATACAAGCGGTCCTTGACATAAAAAGGTGTGAGCGCCACTGATATAGAAACATAGTTTTAGTTTATATATAAAACTGTCATGATTTAGAAGACATTTGGCAGAATCCCAGGTCTCAATAGGTTAATAAAACCCATTCAATCAGTGGTTCTTTTCCCCGTAGTTACTCCTGCCCTCCGGCTTCGCCGGGCAGCCTACCTGCGAGACAAGGTCAAGGTCGGGTTTCGGACCCGGAATGTCCGATCGTGCCTGATCGGGCTTCGGGCTCCGAGTAGTGATCCCCGACGGCAGGACTCGGACGCAGGGCGGCTTGCCAGCCTTCTGGCGGAGGTACACCAGGGGCTGGACGAGACCGAAGAGGACCGTGATGAGCACCCACGTCGACGTGAACAGGTTGAGCGACGAGGAGAGCTCCCGGATGTTGACGACGATGGCGGCGATGCCCCAGATGAAGTACGTGGCCAGAAACGACACCATGATCAGGCAGATGATGATGAAGGCTCTCTTCTTCATGCCGTCCTCCGTCGTCCCGCCTCTCTCACCCCGCCCCTTCTCCCCCCCCGCCGCCGCCGCCGCCGCGGGCCGGCGCTTCAGAACCCGGAGGATGGCCAGGCTGCAGAAGAGCATCACGGACACCAGCACCAGGCACTCGATGAGGTGCAGGTAGTTGGCCATCTCCTCCGTGTAGTACAGCGCCAGCAGGATGTTCAGCAGCGACAGGCCGATGATGAGCAGCCAGGCGAGCGCCGAGCACGCCACGCGGTAGCGCAGGGGCTTGTACTTGAGGAAGACGCCCGGGTGGACCACGGCCACGAATCGCTCCACGCAGATGCACGTCTGGAAGACGGGCCGCGCGATGAACTGGAAGGCGTAGGTCAGGAAGTAGAGCGGGCGGATCTGCACGAAGAGCAGGAGGAAGTAGAAGAGGCTCAGGATGATGGCGCACACGCTCAGGTTGAGCGGGAAGATGTCCGAGGCCATGGTGCCGGCGGCGCCGGTCAGCACCAGCCACAGGACCCAGCTGTTGATGGGCACTCCCAGCACCAGGTTGACCGTGGTGGAGGTGATCTGTAGGATGACCACGTTGCTGTCCACGTCCGCCGAGGACTCGTCCGCGCCGGACTCGTTTGTCGTGTTCATTTTTTCCTGTGCAGGGCAGCTTCGATTCCAACGCAGCACTCTCCCTCTTTTCCAGAGTTAGATATCTTGGGGGAGAGATGGTCAAATGAAAAGGCAGATAAAAGAGAGAGAGAGGAAGGGAGGGAGAGAGAGATTACAACCACACACAGAGATTACAACACAGATTACAACCACACACACACACAGAGACTTTGAAAACATGACCGATGACAAAAAAACTCCCATGTCTGCTGGGCGAAGTACAACAATGTGTAAAAACACAGCAGCGAGATTTGTGAGGTTGCTGTGATAGGAGAAGGAAATCAAATGGAACACAACCACCCTGAAGACTAATCATTGTGTATATTCCTGCACTATACCTGCATCCAGTGATCTTGGTACATAGAATTTGATCTATTGGAGATTCTGACCTTCAAATGTACATCATTTTTGTTTTGATTGTATTGCTGTATTGTTCTTTCTGCTTTGGCAATGTAAACGTATGTTTTCTCATGCCAATAAAGCCCTTTGAATTGAATTGAATTGAAATTGAGAGAGAGAGGAGCATGGTGATAAGACGCACTTTGAATAGTAAAACACACTTGATACTAATCAAGTGTGATTAGTATCACACTTGAACTAAATATGTCCAACATTAATACCAATCAAGACATATCTACAACATAAATGCTAATCAAAACGTAAATGCAATATAAATGCTAATCAAAAACACCAACAAAACACAAATTTTTATGTATTTTTCAATCAGACCTTGAGCTGTGTGAAGTCCTCTAGTCCTCTGTGCGCTCTCCACAATGGACCTGCACCCTTGAATGTTCTCCCCTGGCTGGATATGCGAATACTTCTCATATTCTGACAGGCTGTCGGTGTTCTCATCAACACACCATTTAACCCATTTTGGACTGAGACCAGATGCTACGAAATGTCTTCTATAAATCACGACAGTTTTTGAATATATTCTTTCAGAGCGAATGTTTTGAACTCAAATCTTAGAATATATTCTTTCAGAGCGAATGTTTTGAACTCAAATCTTTCAAAACATTCGCTCTGAAAGAATATATTCTAAGATTTGAGTTCAAAACATTCGCTCTGAAAGAATATATTCAAAGATTTGAGTTCGAAAAATTCGCTCTGAAAGAATATATTCAAAGATTTGAGTTCGAAACATTCGCTCTGAAAGAATATATTCAAAGATTTGAGTTTGAAACCTTCGCTCTGAAAGAATATATTCAAAGATTTGAGTTTGAAACATTCGCTCTGAAAGAATATATTCAAAGATTTGAGTTTGAAACCTTCGCTCTGAAAGAATATATTCAAAGATTTGTGCCACATTTTCAAGATTTTTCAAAAAATAGCAGATCTACAAGCTTGTGAGCTATGAGCTTGTAGATCTGCTATCTTTCAATAGCTAAAGCATAGCATGATGCTTTTGACACCAAAAGGCAGTTCCCGTCCTGAATGGATTAAAAACCCTAATCAAACCTCCCCATCAGTCACGGCCGTGAAATGTACAATTGTCCCTCGATAACGAGTTGAAATATCACAGATGAGAGTGACGTGTAATTTGACGCCTCAGACGAATTCAATTTCAATAAGTTTTAAACATAGTTATTACTTCCAACATTATTCGACGTGCATATTGTGGTTAAAAATATTCGTGCCAAGTTCTGATTATTTAGATGAATAGCGCCAATTGATCTGTTATTGAACTTCGGTTCTCTCTCCCCTCTGGCTCCCCACACTTAGAAAAGCTATATATAAATCCTAGATATTATTATTATTATTCTTATTTGGCTTTTTTTTTTGAGGGGCGCTAACCACTCCAATGCATGGCTTTGGGAAACTACGTCGTGTGGCAGCCAAGCCTGTGGACTTTTAACGTTTGTTTGGATTTTAGAGCCACCTGAGGCAGATTCAAAAAAAAAAAAAAAAGCTTCTAAATCCTAGCAGTTTTCTGAAAAACCTGTTTCTAATTCTATGTCGGTGGTGCTAAACCTCCCCCTCCAAGCAAAGATTTGAGTTAAAAATGTTCACTCTGAAAGAATATATACAAAGATATTTCCAAAATAGCAGATCTACAAGCTTGTGGCGCGGCACCGAGCTAAAGTATATAGTATAACATAATGCTTAAAACACCAAAAGAGGTTCCTGCCCTGAAAGATTATTACATTATTTTGTTTCTTCTTTCTTTATTTTTTTGAAGTTTGAAGTGTTTACCTTCATCCTACGGGGGAATTATTGGCGAAAAACTGACTTTTCTCAAAATGTGTAACATTTTACACCTGGAGTATACTGTATGTGGGCTACACTTTGATGTTGGTGAATAAAAATCCACATGGATGTCTTCATGCTTATGTTCTTCATTAGTTTGCATCGTGTTTAGACGGAATGCACGTTTAATTCTGGTCTGTAAGCAATGCCAAAGAACAACTTGCTAAAGTGGGTCGATTGTAACACACACCATACCATTAAATACCATTATGTAATATTTACATATTTGACATATTGGCCAATATTATATGTTCAGTCAGCTGTCTTTCATTACAGAGTGTATTCTAAAAAGTTTAGGGTTGTATAACATTGTACAACTCAATCAATCAAACGTATTTTCCCATTGAACTGACTCAAACGCCCAAACTGGTACACCCGGTACTATTTAATATTTCCCTTATGTTTGATCAATTTTCTTATCACATCCATGGTATGAAAACAATGTTAAGGAGTTGCTTCAATGAAATATAATTGCTTTAAGCTGAAAACGATATGTTTAATGGTGTTTTTTTAGCGTTGTTACATTTATCACGCATGCCGTTACAATTAATCCGATAATATGCGCAGCAAATGTAACACTGGAACAGCGTCCACGTTCGGTTTAATAACTCCCGACCGGTTTTATCAATTGAAAAACGTGAAGTGGTTTATGGTAGCAGACATGTGTAGGTCCGTTGCCTGAAAATATGACATATGTAGATAAACGGATCTCTGAGTAAAAGAGTGAAACGTGTTACAAGTGTTACAACCATGGCGGCTCTCCCCTACTATTCTCTTTTTTTCCCTCTGTACCAAACCTCTTCGCCAAACATTGTCGATAGAGCGGCTATTTTCGACGAATGTTTCCCCCAGAGCAGTGATATGGTTTATGTAAAACTGTAACATTTGGCGGACCCAGAACTCTAAGGACCCTGACCCCCCCCCCCCCCCCCCCAGGGGCCCCTAGACCCCCCCTTGGTGAAGACCTATCGTATTTTCTTCTCCAACGCGGTGGGCGGTCTGTTGGAAGTCTTCTCGGGAAGTATCAGTCTCAACTTCCGCTTGGGGGAGGAGCCTCCGTCCTCTGACAGAATAGTCTGCTGCAGCACCACCGTGGCCCCGCCCCCTCCTCCGCTCTCAGGCCCTGCAGCGGACGCCACGCTGCCTCCTGTGGCTGCAGACGCACCTGCAGCCACACTCATGGCTGCGACCGCAGAGGCTCCGACTGCAGAGCCATCAGGTAAGTACAGCACCGTCCCTGCTGCTGCCGCAACGTCTGCTGACCCAGAGGCTGCAGGCAGGCCTACCGTAGACCCTCCAGAGGCTGCAGGCAGGCCTACCGTAGACCCCCCAGAGGCTGCAGGCAGGCCTACGGCAGACCCTCGAGTGGCTGCAGGCATGCCTACGGCTGCAGGCATGTCTACCGCAGACCCTCCAGAGGCTGCAGGCATGCCTACCGTAGCAGAGCCTCCAGACACAGTCTGTGGCAGAATGTTGGTGCTTTGTATGTTCTCCCCCGCTGGGGGACCCTGCCGACGGGGCGCCAGTGGAGACGAGGGTACGTCCCCCCCGAGCGGAGGGCCCTGCAGGGCTTGGGGGGGAGGTTGAGGCCGAGTGTCCTTATTGCTGCTGCTCTTCGTGAGCACTGGAGGAGGCTGGGGGGGAGCTGCTGCTGCTGCTGGGGGGCGATCCCCACTCTGGAGGCCTGAACCCTGGCTTGGATCCGACGTGACGATGGACCCTGGGTTCCTCCTAGCGTCCTGAGGGGGGTGCTGCTGCTGCTGTGTCTGGGAGAGCGACTGAACGACGGGCGGAGGATTCACGGCTGGGTTTACGGAGACGTGGGCTGGTGAACCTCCGGTCTGTGAGGTAAGAAGAGACGCTTTCGTCGGACTGCTCTGCGACGGATTGGTGGGCGCGGCGGTAGGGTTAGCTAGAAGAGAGGCAGGAGGATTCGGGGCTATAAATCCACCCTGCGGAACGAAGCTATGGCTCTCCGGACCGCCGTAAGGGGCCGGGTTTGGGTTGAGTGCGCCGCTCATTCCACCGTACGCCACGTTAGGGGCGACGTTAGCCGCGCTGCTGCCGGCGAACCTTGGATTAGCCGTGCTGGGGGCCATGTTAGCTCCCTGGAGAGAGAGCGCGCTGCCCGGCCGGGACATACCTTGCGTCATGGGCATGTTGGGGGCCATGCCTGGCGTCATGGGCATGTTGGTGGCCATACCTTGCGTCATGGGCATGTTGGGGGACATGCCTTGCGTCATGGGCATGTTGGGGGCCATGCCTGGCGTCATGGCCATGTTGGGGGCCATACCTTGCGTCATGGGCATGTTGGTGGCCCTACCTTGCGTCATGGGCATGTTGGGGGCCATGCCTGGCGTCATGGGCATGTTGGGGGCCATACCTTGCGTCATGGGCATGTTGGGGGCCCTACCTTGCGTCATGGGCATGTTGGGGGCCATACCTGGCGTCATAGACATGTTGGGGGCCATACCTTGCGTCATGGGCATGTTGGGGGCCATACCTGGCGTCATAGACATGTTGGGGGCCATACCTGGCGTCATAGACATGTTGGGGGCCATACCTTGCGTCATGGGCATGTTGGGGGCCATACCTTGCGTCATAGACATGTTGGGGGCCATACCTTGCGTCATAGACATGTTGGGGGCCATGTTACCCCCCTGGAGAGGGAACGCGCTGCCCGGCCGTGCCATGCTGGGACGGCTCCTGTCAGCAGCAGAGAGGGAGAAGGTTATTAGAGTTAAAGGGACACTTCACCCTTTTTGCAAAAAAATATATGTTAATGACGTTTAGAAGCTTTAGAACACTTTCCTGGGGGTCTTTATGTGTGTAATATGTGGTTTTAGATATTTTAGATTGTAGCAGTGAGCCTGTTGTCTCTGATGTCATGGACACTGAGCTCACTTCCTTCCTGGACTACATGTCGTCTCAGTAAGACAGCTCTCCCCCCTATCCACAAGGAGGAGCAGTGCACCAAAGAACTATGGGAATTGTAGTCCAGGAAGGTAGTGAGACCAGTGTCCATGACATCAGAGACAACAGGCTCACTGCTACAATCTAAAATATCTAAAACCACATATTACACACATAAATACCCCCAGAAAAGTGATCTAAAGCTTCTAAACGTCATTAACATATATTTTTTTGCAAAAAGTGTGAAGTGTCCCTTTAATGAAAACGAACCAAATAATAATAATAAAAAAATAATGTGTTAACTGAACAAAATAAAACCACAATAAAAATGTTGTGATAACTATAACTAAACTGAAATTATAGACAAAATGCCCATATAGTTTTAGTTTATTTATAACAGTTCATATATAACTGAATAATTGTTTAAATGCTATATTTTGTTACATACACACACTAAACCTAAAAGAAAACTGAAAAAGAAAAGAAAATACCAAATCCGCTCTAAAAAACTGAATTAAAATATCACCTTGGAGAGAAGGGAGGCCCCTGGAAGCCCCCTTGGCCCTGAAAGGCCCCCCGTGGCCCCTGGAAGGCCCCCCCTGGCCCCTGCGGTCGGACGTTTCCCTGGAAGGGGAACCTGGGCCGCTGCATGTTGGGACTCTGCATGTAGGCAGCAGGTCCAGGAGGCCAGTTCTGCTGGCCAGCGGCGGCCTGGCCGGTCCCAGGAGGCCAGTTCTGGCCGGTCCAGTTCTGCTGGTCAGCGGCGGCCTGGCCGGTCGTCGTGGTGCTGCTGGCGTCGTCGCCCGGTGGTTGTTGAGACGGGTCGACGGCTGCAGCTGCTGCTGCTGCTTCATCTTCCTCGCTGCCTTTTGTTTTAGAGCCTTTCTTCTTCTTCTTGCTTTTCTCATCATCCTCATCATCCTCTTTTTTCCGTCTGGATTTAGACGTCTTCGTTCTATCGCCCTTCTTCGTCTTCTTCTTGCTCTCGTGGCCTCCCTTCGGGTGTTTTCCTCTCCTCTCGTCTTTGGGAGAGACCCTGCTCCTCCTCAGGGGGTTGAGGTTCAGTTTGACCCGCAGCGTTCTGCGTTCCGCTGGCTGACCTTTAACCTTCTGCTTCCCTTCCTCCTTCCCGTCCTTCCCTCCTTCCTGTCTGCCTTTCTCCTTCCCTTTGGACGAGGAGGACCCCCCGCCGCCGCTACCGCTGTTACTCGCCCCGTCTCCCCTGTCCCGCCGCGCGCGAGCAGCGTTCCCCCCTCCTCCTCCTCCTCCTTCCCGGAGTGCAGCGGCGGAGGAGCTCGCCTGCAGGTCAAAGGCGACGTTCCTTTGGAAGGTGACGCTCCTGGCCTCTCCTCTCTTCCCTGCCGGCCTCATGCCGGTCGTCTCCGAGTCAAAGAGGTAATTGAGAGTCCCCGCGGCGGCGTTGCCCTGCCCCCGTTGACCCCCGCCGCCGCCGACTGCTGTCCCGCGGCAGCTCTCGCAGCTCACCTTCCCGTACGAATATAATCCGTCGGCGTTGGTTCTGCCGCCGTCCGTCTCTCTGCCGATCCTTATAGCGGCTTGTTGTTGTTGCTGCCGCAGGGCTCTCCTCCTCTCCTCCTCCTCCTGTCGGAGGAGGTGCGGGGGCGCCCCCTCCTGGCCGCGGCAGGTAGGGCATTTGAACTGGCCTCCTCCTCCTCCTCCGCCCAGCTCCCTGGACCTAAAACAGTTGTTTTTACTATAGTCAATAATAGTCATCAAAGTCTCTTAACCCATTACATCCTGACAGTTTTCTGAAAAAGCTGTGTTTCTGTGTCAGTCGTTCTTTGATTTTTCAAAAATAGCAGACCTATACAAGCTCTTAGCGCGCCACTTGTAGATCTGCTATTTTCCAATAGCTAAAGCATAACGTAATGCTAAAACCAAAAGGGGTTAATAGTGCATTTAGTTGAAGTCACATTTTAGTCACCCGTTTATGTTTATTTATTTGACATCACATTGCTCATTGCACAATTGTACAACTTGTAGATGCGTCGTTTACAGTGTGTTAGCACGAGTGCTAGTTTTCACCACTTGTCCATAGGAGACTTTTCTGAAGAAAAATAAAACAAGTTAAAAGAACACCCAATCTAAAAATAAGAAGTACGTACATTCAATAAGAAGTAGATTCAAGTGAAAATGTTACAGTACACATTACATAACCTCCAGTACAAAAGTAAACAATCATGCATGTAACAATTCAGCATGCAAACAAGTGTAAAATGACTTATACTGGATCTTATACTTGTCCATTATAGAGCGTCGCAGTCCCTCCCCCTTTCAGAACAACGAGTGGCCCAGGAAATGAATCTCAATGCGTTTTCCTCATAGACTTTTCAGAAAGTAAAACAAATAATTACAAAGAAGAAAAACAACAAAAAAAAGTGTTAAAACCTGCCATTTCTTTCCTACTTTCTAATTCTTTGTTTGGTCCAAAATATTGTGTGTGTTGTCATGATTTGTCACGACAAGAGTTGGCTTCGTACGACGCTTATAAAAGGTCTTTAAATAAATACTTTCTGAAAAGTCTACGAGGGAAATGCATTGAGATTCATTTCCTGGGCCACTCGTTGTTCTGAAAGGGGGAGGGACTGCGACGCTCCATAGTCCCTTCCTGACATTTTAGTCATAGTTTCTATTTTTATTTGACGAAATTGTCAACACATTTAGTCTTAGTTTAAGTCATCACAGCTGAAAGAAGTATTAGTCGACTAAATCAACGCTGACCTAAAACGACCTCCGCGGTGGTTGTAGTCGTCGCCGGTCCCTGCAGGCTCCTCCTCCTCCCTGTCCCACGGGCGCTGTGGTTGGTCGGCCTGCGAGCCCACGTCCTTCTGGCTCCTCCTCCTCCTCCTCGTCTGGCCGCCTCCTCCTCCTCCTCCTCCTGCGTCTCTGTGATTGGAGGAGGCGTGGTGGAGCGCGCCTCCTCCCTCGCCCTCCTCCCCCTCGCTCACTCCGTTCTCGTCTCGGCGTTTGGCGGTGCGGACCGCCGCGCGGTTCACCAGAACCGCCAGCAGCGTCAGACCGACCCCGCCTGAGGTAGACAGGTAGACACACAGACCGCCATTAAAACAGCATTAACCCATTTACGCCTGAGGATCATTCTGCAAATGTACAGTTTTCACAGAAAGTTTTTACAGAAATACCCATGTATAGAGCGTCGCAGTCCTGCCCCCTACCAGGGCCCAGGAAATGATTCTCCGTTCATTTTCCTCATAGACTTTTCAGAAAGTATTTATTTAAAGACGTTTATACGCCGCGGACAAAGCTAACTCTTGTCGTGACAAATCATGACAACAAACACAATGTTTTGGGCCAAACAAAGAATTAGAAAGTAGAAGAAAACTGCAGGTTATACAACACTTTTGTTGTTGTTTTTCTTCTTTGTAATTATTTGTTTGGTCCAAAATATTGTGTTTATTGTCATGATTTGTCACGCCTGGAGTTGGCCTTGTCCGCGGCGTAAACGTCTTTAAATAAATACTTTTTGAAATGTCTATGGGAAAAATGCATTGTTGCATTGCTTGTATAGATTTGCTATTTTTCAATAGCTAAAGTGTAACATAATGCTTAAAACACCAAAAGGGGTTCCCTGCTAGAATAGGTTAAGGACATACAGTAATCATTTAATCTGAATCAATAAAAAAATGCAAAACAAATTGACTTAAATATATCGATAATGAAACGTTAATTTGTTAATTAATGTATTATCCTTTTTACGTCGGCGTTGCAGGTTTGGTTCAACTCCCTATATTCTGGCCAGAGCACAAGACAAAAACATGTTTTTTATCTCATCTCCAATTAGCTCAGAACTCTGCCTGCAGAATCCTAACCAATACTCAGTCAGAAGTGTGAAATATGCACACCTATTTCTGGCTGCTCTTCTCTGAGTGCCAGGAGCTATTTTAAGATTGTATTATTAACCACTTCCTGCTTTACTTTACCCTGCATGGACAGCCTAGACCACTATATGGGGCGATTCATACTCCTATTTTAGAGGGGGAGGGGGGGCGGGTACTGTCCTAAAGTCGGATCTTCGGTGCTACTGAAAATCTCTGACGAGCCGAAATCATTTCGGCACTACAGCGCCGAAACAGCGGTAAAATGGGAGTATATGAATCGGCCCTATGTACTTGATTCTGATTGGCTGGTTACCGTCACGTGACCGGTGTAAATTCCACCGATAACCCACTCCTTCAATCACTGGGGCCTACTACTTGCCGAGCAAAACAAGGAGGTGATGTGGCGGGTCGCTCTGGTGGCGCAAAGCGTAGCTATACTTTTGTGAATTCAAATCGTTTTATTAGGTCAATATTGCTATATGTTTGTAACCGTTTTAGAAAAGCAATAAGCCACTCGAGGCCCCAGCTTACCGGGTATTTTACACTGGCTGCAGCACCTCGGGTCTGCCTACGCCCCCAGCCAGTGTAAAAATACCCGCTATAACCTGAGACCTCTCGTGGCTTATTGCTTAAATATAAGTTGACAACTTAAAGGTAGAGTAAGTGATTTCACTTAATTCAAATATCACTTATTTTTTTGTTTTGTTGTGATAATCCTCTCTACTATAGAGTGTGCTGACCATATAAGGAGTTCCCCCCTGTCCCCAGTTAACCCCTGGGGGTAAAAAAAACCTTAGGTTTCGTTTTTGACTCTCTATCCTGATTGGACGAAGGCTTAGGTCCCACAGCCAAAAACGAAACCTAAGGTTTTTTGAGTGAAATCACTGAATATACCTTTAATTCATGAAAGAAGTATATTCATTTGCTATTGCATGATGTACGACGACATGAGCGCCCCGCCGCCCCCCTCTCTAGTTCACACCGGCGTGTTTTTATTTTTCCTCACCTGCGAAGCAGACGACGGCGGCCACGGCCACGTCGCGCGCGTAGCGCCGAGGCGTCACGCCACGCCCCGCCTCCGCGCGCACCACCGCGACGCTCTGATTGGTCGACGGGTCGACGCAGTTGGCGGTGGTGAGCTCCAGCAGCGTGGTAGTCACGGGGGCGGGGTTGTCGTTGGCGTTCTTCACGCACGCCATCCGGCCGCCGTTGTGCAGCACCTGCAGCGCCGCGGGGTCACGTGACATGATGAGACCAGTGTTGGTTTCGTCGACTAAAACTAAAGACGAAAAATGTTCGTCGACTACCTTTTTTCACTGACAAAAACAAATGGAAACTAAATGAAAACTAAGCTACGATGACTAAAACTAAGACTAAATATACTGACAATTTCGTCAACAAATAAAAACTAGACTAAAACGTTAGGAAGGGACTAGTGGACAAGAGATCCAGTATAAGTCATTTTACACTTGGTTGCATGCTGAAAATAGCCGATCTACAAGCTGACAACGCGTCGCAGTGTGAGCTTGTAGATCGGCTATTTTCAGCAAGTGTAAAATCAGTCATTACGACGACATCAAGACCCGCCAAAACACATTTTAGTCGACTAAATCACCTGTAGATTTAGTCGACTAAAATCGTATGACATTTAGTCGACTAAAACTAGACTGACACTAAAACATTCCAGGTGACTAAAATGTGACTAAGACTATAAGTGAAAACCATTCAAGAGACTATATGACTAAAACTAAAATCAAAATTTGCTGCCAAAAACAACACTGGTTTTGGGTCAGAGAGGCTATAAATGTCATCAAATGGTGGTTCCGTGGCTCAAATACTGAATACATAATGGGCCCTGAAATGAAAAGGGTTGAACACTGGGTTAAGTATAATAATAAAATAATAATTGAGATGTAGGCTATAGGGAAACTATAGCCGATCTACAAGCTCGCAAACGTTATTTTCACTAGCTGGGTTTCCCAGAGCAAGCAAATGTAACCCAGGTCAAAATAGCCAAGTCGATAAAATAAGGATCTAAATATAAATGGATTTAGGATGAAACTGCATGCAGGTTAAAATTAAGTTTATTATTATTTAGTTTCCAGGGTTAAAGCTCTTTTGTAGAAGTTTGGTTAGTTTATTTAATAACTAACCAAACTTCTACAAAAAGAGCTTTAACCATGGAAACTAAATAAATATTTTACTATACAGAGTACAATGTATGGGTTTATATATATATCTATCTGTATTCACATTCATCTACAGAGGCAGCGGTGGTCGAACGGTCTGCGGAGCGGTCTTGATATGGGAAGGTCGCTATAGTTCGTATCCCCGGACCGGCACGTTACAATTACCACCGCTGAAGTGCCCTTTGGGCAAGGCATTGAACCCCTACCATGAAATGTTCTATGAGCAGGGCCTGGCTGTAAACAAGTTATTGAGCTTAGTCTAGTTACCCTGGGTAAACATGGTAACTTTGCTTTGTTTTGCTTATACATTCATCTACTTGTGTAGTGTCTTTGAGAGCCCTGTGAGGAGCTCTGAACAAGCCAATGAACCAATTGACCAATCAGGCGTGCCCAAGACGTCCACAGACGTCCTGGACTAATTGCATGCTGCAGAGCACAGAATGTTCTGCAGAGAACAGAACGCTCTGGAGGGAACAGGAGAGAGAAGTCTGGTTGAGCAGACAGTTTGACGAACAGAGAGGAAAGACAAGATTTGATGAATGTGAACAGATTGTTTTCACTTAACCCATTCTGGGCGGGAACCCCTATTGGTATCTTATATCCCCTCAGGCCGGGAACCCATATTTGGGTTCTGTACAGTATGTACAGTATTCAAAAATGTATTTTTTTTTTATTCCGCTATATAAATATTTGAAGTTTTTCAGAAACCTTAGGTCAGGATTTAGAGGCGTTTTTATAATCGGCCTTATAGGCCTTGATTGATCATAGTCTCTTTTTGAGAGGGAAAGAGTGCTGCTCTTTTTGAGAACTTTGATCCTGGAACCTGTTAACACAATCGGTGCCGGGATTCCTTCAAAATAGGAGCTCTGGGGGGTGCCGGAAAGACATGACCGCTTTTACTCTGAAACCCACGACCCGGTAACAATCCGCTGAAAAAAAGTTTGCTTTACATTGCATATAGCTTACATTGCTATCGTTTTAATTTATACAATATATGATCCAAAAAGAAGCATGCGCAGTTGAGACCAGGAAGTTGTACAATTTGCACAAATTTGGACATGTACAACTTCCCTGGTCTGCAACTGCTCATGTTTCTTTCCTTCCATGGAGCAAACATGGCGTCGCCCGTGCGGTCTTCGCGTCTCGTCCTCTTTAGACAGTCCTTGTAGGCGGAGAGGAAGGCAGCCACAGGAGCAGTTCCAGGTGTTGTTAACACATTCTGACCGGGAACCCGTTTTGGTGTTAGCATCATGTTATGCTTTAGCTATTGAAAAATAGCAGATCTACAAGCTCATAGCGTGCCACCGAGTGGCGCGCTACGAGCTTGTAGGTCTGCTATTTTTGAAAAATCGAAGAACGACTGACATTTTTTAGAATCTGATCTCAGGTCAGAATGGGTTAATCAGACCAGTGTGTGTCCAGTGGAAACCTCGTATGAATCTGATCTCAGGTCAGAATGGGTTAAGTACCTTGTCAGGCTGCTGTGTGTAGGCGGTGAGGAAGGCGGCCAGGCCCAGCAGCTCACAGGAGCAGTTCCAGGTGTTATATTATTACCTTGTCAGGCTGCTGTGTGTAGGCCGTGAGGAAGACAGCCACAGGAGCAGCTCCAGGTGTTATATTATTACCTTGTCAGGCTGGAGGGTGTAGGCGGTGAGGAAGGCGGCCAGGCCCAGCAGCTCACAGGAGCAGCTCCAGGTGTTATATTATTACCTTGTCAGGCTGGAGGGTGTAGGCGGTGAGGAAGGCGGCCAGGCCCAGCAGCTCACAGGAGCAGCTCCAGGTGTTATATTATTACCTTGTCAGGCTGGAGGGTGTAGGCGGTGAGGAAGGCGGCCAGGCCCAGCAGCTCACAGGAGCAGTTCCAGGTGTTGCGGTCCAGGTTGAGGCTGCTCAGCCGGCCCAGGTAGGAGAAGGCCTCGGCCGGGGTGGAGCTCAGGCGGTTCCGGGACAGGTCCAGAGTCCGCAGGCTCGCCAGGCCTCGGAAACTATGATGATGATGGAAATACGGATGGAACACTTTAATAGAATTCATTCACAGCTGGGGGGTGGGGGTAGGGAACTGTGATGGACATTGTGAATCTGTTTGTTTAACTGTATGTAATGTGTTTTATTTTCGTCATTATTTATTTATTTTTGTTTTGTATTTATTATTGTCAATTCATTTCGTGATAAGATTTTGTTTGTATTTGTGCTGCCAGAGGGATGTGGGGGGGAAAAAATATATGTCAATTGTTGAAAATACTTATGTGTAATATAAATAAAATGAATAAACATATGTTTAAAAAGAAAATTTGTGTAAAAAAAATTCATTACACTTAATTATCAGACTTTGGATACTCCCCTTTTTTGGTGTTTAAAGCATTGTGCCATGCTTTAGCTATTGAAAAATAGCAGATCTACAAGCTCATAGGGTGTTGTATGATGAGGTTGTATTTATGTGTATAGTATTAATGCATCCCTATCCATTGGTGTTGATGAGGTTGTATTTATACTAGGGCCGGGACTTTAACGCGTTAATTGAGATTAATTAGCTACAGAAAAATGTAATTTACATTACACAGTAAGAAACAGTAACATTTATGAAGTACATTTTTGTGATGTCACTGAGATGTACTTCATAATGTTACCGAATTCTTTTCAGACCTCCAGTTCTAGGCAACACAGAATGGGGGGGGGGGGGGGGGGATACTTTCTTATTATATCCACACAACAACTCTAAGGTAAATTAATGACAGTAAAATTTTGAAAATGAGTGGAATCCCGTATAGTCACTATTCACTGAGATACCAAAAAAACATTAAAAAAAAAAAAAGGTCTCTCACTGTTCTCGGGTTGAATATTGATATGCGATTAAAATGCGATTAATCGAGATTAATTAATTACAAAGCCTCTGATTAATTCGATTTTTTTTTTTAATCGAGTCCCAGCTCTAATTTATACGTATAGTGTTAATGCATATACCTGTCAGCGTCCAGGTGGCTGATGAGGTTGTCAGACAGGTCCAGAGTGTCCAGCCCCCGGAGGTCTTCCAGGGGGAAGGATCCGGACGACAGCTCCCTGAGCAGGTTGCTCTCCAGGAGCAGAGTCTGGAGGGCCCTGGAGCCCAGGAACCAGGTGCCCTGGACCTACACAGCACAACACAGGGCCTTATTAGAGAGTGGAGGGCCCTATAGAACCAGCTGCCCTGGACCTACAAACAACACAGGGCCTTATTAGAGAGTGGAGGGCCCTATAGAACCAGCTGCCCTGGACCTACAAACAACACAGGGCCTTATTAGAGAGTGGAGGGCCCTATAGAACCAGCTGCCCTGGACCTACAGACAACACAGGGCCTTATTAGAGAGTGGGGGGGCCCTATAGAACCAGCTGCCCTGGACCTACAGACAACACAGGGCCTTATTAGAGAGTGGGGGGGCCCTATAGAACCAGCTGCCCTGGACCTACAGACAACACAGGGCCTTATTAGAGAGTGGAGGGCCCTATAGAACCAGCTGCCCTGGACCTACACAGCACAACACAGGGCCTTATTAGAGAGTGGGGGGCCCTGTAGAACGTAGCTGCCCTGGACTTACACAGCACAACACAGGGCCTTATTAGAGAGTGGGGGGGCCCTATAGAACCAGCTGCCCTGGACTTACACAGCACAACACAGGGCCTTATTAGAGAGTGGGGGGGCCCTATAGAACCAGCTGCCCTGGACCTACACAGCACAACACAGGGCCTTATTAGAGAGTGGGGGGCCCTGTAGAACGTAGCTGCCCTGGACTTACACAGCACAACACAGGGCCTTATTAGAGAGTGGGGGGGCCCTATAGAACCAGCTGCCCTGGACCTAAAGCACAATAAAGTGTCGCAGTCCCGCTCCCTTTCATGACGACGACAGGCCCGGGGAATAATTTACCATGCATTTTTTTCCCATAGACATTTCAAAAAGTATTTATTTGAAGACCTTTAAAGCCTTGAACAAAGCCAACACGGATTGTGACAAATCTTGACGACAAACTGAACAAATAATTACAAAGAAGAAAAACAAACAAAACAAATGGTTGTGTCCTGCCTTTTTTCCCTCTCTTTCTAATTATTTTGTTTGTTTGTTGTCATGATTTGTTCACGATCCGAGTTGGCTTAATTGTTCGAGGCTTACAGATCTTTAAATACATACTTTTTAAAATGTCTATGGGAAAAATGCATGGGGAATTATTTCCTTTGGCGTCGCAAATATCAGCAATATTAGGTGTAATGGCAATCCTTCCCTTCATCATTTTGTTGCCCATTACTTCACAGGTGGTGAAAGTGGTCGTACGCAGCAGTGCACACAGAAACATGAAAGATGGATGTCCAGTCGTAGAGCTTAGTTTGCCTGTATTTATTGAAGTTGTTGCAGTTGAAATGAACATACCAATATAGCGATTATCCTGTTATTCTGGCTGCATGGTAAGCTGTGGCTGCATGGTAAGAACGGTGTGCTCCCACCATACCCTGTGTCTAGTTCCTCCCTAGTGCCCCTGTGTGTCACCTTTATAAGTGGTCACCTTCTATGTGCTGTGTTTCTAAAGCCCGCCACCAGGTGGTCAAAAATAATACTGGTAATAATAATACAAATAATGCCTCTCTTCTAATGGCTCCTACACACCGGCCCCTAATTGTTTCAAGGGTAACAATTAATAACCATATAAAGGAGTCATATTCAAATTTACATTTACATGTTATTTTTTTTCGTTCTTTCTCAATTTCAAAAGAAAAATAAGAAAAATAAATTCATTCAATCTTCTTTGAACATCAGTCTCTTTCGTTTTCAGTCTCTTGGAGCAGACATATCTTTGTTATCGGTCTCTCCAAGATGTTGCTCTTTGGTCTTCTCCCCAGTAACCAGGCGCCTCGTGGTGCAGTGGAATCTACCACCACCACAATGTCGCCGGCGGCAAAACTTCTCCTTTCAGCTGACCATTTTTGCCGTTCTTGGATTGATGGTAAGTACTCTTTTGTCCATCGTTTCCAAAAGAGATCTGCCATGTACTGTACTTGTTTCCATCTACGTTTGATGTACAGATCCTCTTTCACAAAGACTCCCGGTGGCAATATTGGCTGCGTTTTCAATAAAAGAAGATGATTTGGGGTCAGTGCTTCCAGGTCCATTGGGTCGTCAGAGGACTTGGTGATGGGTCGATCATTTAAAGTTGCCTCTACTTCACACATTAAAGTTTGCAATCCTTCATCATCAAGCACTTGTTGATTAAGAACAGAACGGAGTACACTTCGTACCATGCGGATCAGTCGTTCCCAAACACCGCCGTGATGGGATCCTGCTGGGGGGTTAAAGCTCCACTTTATCCCTTGCTGAAGCATAGCATTCTGGATTTTCTCCTGATTCAGGCTATTCAGTGCTTCCCTTAATTCTCTTTCCGCTCCTATGAAGTTCGTACCGTTATCTGATTTTAGAGATGAAACTTGACCTCGTCGACAGATGAATCTTCTTAGTGCATGGATGCAGGAGTCTGTGTCGAGTGTATGTGCAACTTCAAGATGTACTGCTCTGCTTGCCATGCAGGTGAAGATTACACCATACCTTTTAACAAGACTTCGTCCTCTCTTGATCTCTAGAGGACCAAAGTAGTCTACTCCCACATCTGTGAATGGAGGCTTGTCTGGTTGAATTCTCTCCAAAGGCAAGTCTGCCATTTTTTGCTCACCAACTCTACCCCGCTGTCGTTTGCACACAGTGCAGTTGGTTATGATTTTCCTTGCAGCAGAGTTTGCTTTGATGATCCAATATTTTTTGCGGAGATGAGACAGCATGTAATTCCTTCCTCCATGTCCGAATAGTTTATGGATGTGTCGTAATATCAGTGTGGATATGTGAAAGTCTTTTGAGAGGATGATCGGATGTTTGCTTTCTTCAGGCATCGCTAGCCTATTCAGGCGACCACCTACTCTCAGTAGTCCATCATCCAACACTGGATCCAATTTGTACAAATTACTGCTTCTCTTGAAATTTTTATCAGTTTGCAGAACAGATATTTCTTCTGGAAATCTTTGCATTTGACTGAATGAGATGACTGCATGTTCTGCTTGGATATGATCTTCGGGAGTTAAACACTGTCCACGAAGTGTCGCTTTAAAGACTTGCATCTCCTCTTCAACCTTCTCCTTTAGTTTGACAGGATCCTTTTCAATACTGCTGACAGCAGCTTGAAGTTCCTTTCTCCTTCAGTTGCAAGAGTGTGGTCTTTACTTTAAGGAGCCAAGCTACAGCAGTCTTCAGTCTCATCCATGTTGAGAAGTAGTGGATCAGATAGTTGGTTGGGTTCAGTTGATCTTTAATAATGACATTTACTGTGATGTCAGGTTTGATTTCTGGATCATTGGCGGATATTGTCGATTCAAAGGGCAAGTTAGGCCAATCATAATTTGATCTGCAGAGGAAATCTGGTCCTCTGATCCATTTCTTGCAGTTTAGAAAGCGGTCTGCTGTCAGCCCTCTTGATGCTGCATCTGCAGGGTTTTCCTTTGTACTCACATATTTCCATTGTGATACATCAGTAGCATCTCTTACAAGAGAAATCCTGTTTGCTACAAAGGTTTGAAAACGTTTTGTTTCATTGTTTATGTATTTCAGCACTGTAGTGCTATCAGTCCAGAAAATGGACCTATCCATTGGCAGCTGCAAGTCCCTACGCAGCATTTTGTCAACTCGGACAGCCAGGACTGCTGCGGCCAGCTCCATTCTTGGAATTGTCATTTGTTTCAGTGGTGCCACTCTGGATTTTCCTATCATGAATGCAATATGCACTTCTCCGTCACTGTTTTCCAGTCTTAGGTAGGACACCGATCCATAGCCACTTTCGCTGGCATCTGAAAAGTGATGTAGCTGTGAGTGTGTGATTTGACCAAAGTTCTTAGGTTTAATACATCTGTCCACTTTGAACTCCACCACTTGCTTCAGATCCGCTAGCCATCCTGTCCACTGCTGTGAGAAGACTTCGGGTATGGCTTCATCCCATCCAAGTCTCCTCCTGCAGAGCTCCTGCATCATCAGCTTGGCTGGCAGCGCAAATGGTGATAGAAATCCTAAAGGGTCATATATAGAGCCAACCACAGACAAGATGCCACGTCTAGTGTGTGGTCTTTCAGGTGCCGTATTTGTGAATTTGAACACATCTGTTTCAACACACCAGTGTAATCCTAGAGCTCTTTCCACTGGCAGATTGTCTTTGTCCAAGTCCAACTCCTTGATCTCTTTTGCCCTGTGCTCGTGTGGAATAGAAGTTAACACGGCACGGCTGTTGCTGATCCATTTAGACAAAATGAATCCACCCCTCTGGCAGAGAGCAGTCAGGTCTTTTACTAATTGTACTGCTTCTCGTTCTGTGGGCATGGATTTCAAACAATCATCAACATAAAAGTTGTTGTTTACTGTGTCTGTCACCTCAGATGGAAAGTGAGCTCGGTTGTCTTCAGCAGTCTTTCTCAAAGAGAAATTGGCACAACTTGGTGATGACACAGCTCCAAAAAGATGTACCTTCATTCTGTACTCGGCCAGATCTTGCTGCACATCACCTTCAGGCCACCATAGGAATCGCAGGTAATCAACATGTTCATCCGAGACCTTAACCTGATGGAACATGGCTTTGATGTCTGCCATCAAGGCAACTGGTTCCTGTCTGAATCTGGTGAGGACTCCAATAAGTGAGTTAGTCAGATCGGGACCCTGAAGCAGTTGAAAGTTAAGTGATGTTCCTTTAAAGACTGCTCCACAGTCAAAGACCACTCTCAAGGTGCCTTTCTTTGAGTGATGCACACCATGATGTGGGATATACCAGAGTTTTCCATCACTTCGATTCAGCTGGTCCACTGGCACTAATTCAGCATAGCCACTGTTAATCATGTCTGTGAGGAAAGATGTGTATTCATCATGGAACTTCTCATCTTTGTTGAACTTGCGTTTCAGGCTCTGGATGCGTTGCTCTGCAATACAACGGTTATTTGGCATGATGGGATCTTCTTGTTTGAAAGGTAAGTTTAGGCAGTAATGTCCATCTTTAATTTTAGCTGAGTGGTTTATAATATCAAGGAATTTGGCCTCTTCTCTTGACATTTCCTCCGTTTCATTACTGGCTCTTTCACTGAAGTCTTGATTGTACTGTTTGACAAGTAACTCTTCCAGGTTTAGAATAGATATTCTATTGACAGCAACAGCAGGGCAGCCATTCTCATCCCTGATGGTGTCGTCTCCTCTTAGTGGACCATAGACGACCCACCCCAATAGGGTCCTCACTGCGTATGGTCCATCCGCTTGGCTATTAACCACCTCCCAGGGTTCCAGTAGTTTTGAAGCGTTTGTGCCGATGAGGAGGTCAATGCCAGAGTTTATTTCGGGTAGTGTGATATGGTTTAAATATGGCCAGTGAGACAAGTCTTTTTGTTTTGGAATGTTGTGTTGTGAGACAGGCAAGGTTGCGTGTGTGAACACATCAGGCAGTTGAAGAAAGTCATCCGAGTCCATCCTTGCTATTTCCAAACCAGTGATATGATAGCTAGACTCAGGCTTCACCTGATTCATCGTTCGGAGGAGTATGTTTGTTTTCTGTCCTGCCATATTGAGCCTTTTCATTAGGTTTTCAGTGCAGAATGTAGAGGTGCTGCCATGATCCAGAAATGCGTAGGTTTGCAAAACTGTGTCGCCCTTGTGGCTCTTCACTTGCACAGGTACGATGGAGAAGATGGAAGTTTCATCACCGGCCCCAATATGACCACATGTATGCGGTGAGATGACAGTCTTGCTTTCATTTGATTTATGTGTCGGTTGTTGTTCTCCTTGTTGAATGTGAAGTATGTCAGGATGTTTCAGTTTGCATGTGTCACAAGTTAGACGACCTCTGCAAAATTTCGATAAGTGTCCTCTTTTTAAGCAGCCAAAACAGATTCCATTTTGTTTTAGGAAATCTATTTTCTCCCTGTGGCTCTTTTCCATGATTTGAGGACACCGTTCCAATGTATGGCCACTTCTTTTGCAGAACAGACATGGGTTGTGACTGATGGATGCATTCGTTTTCTCTCCATTTGACTCCACAGCTGTTATGAGTGTTACTGTTGTTGCAAAACTGCTTCTTGGACTTGACCTTTCTTTTGATTTAACAGTGGTTGAGGTTTTGACAGTTGAAGTCTGCTTGGGGTCCTGGATGTTTCCAAAAAGTGGGTCGGACATTATCATCACTTGTCTTTCGATGAAATCAACAAGATCAGGAAGGGAGGGGGCTCATCTCCCATCTCAAAGCCTCAGTGAAGGTTAAGGATCGACGCATCCATCTCAAGTCGCACAGTAGCTGTTTTGTAGGCTCTGATGCTATAGATGTGGTAATGGATCATCTCTCCCATGCTAGTGGCTTCGAAGGTGTTGATATCCAACGGGACAAGATTGTGTACATCTGTCAGGCATTGTTGAACTGCAATGTGTTTGAAGCAGTGGACACCAAAATGTTTGGGAAAGACAAGAAGCAGGATGTGTTTCAGGACAGCAAAAATGCTCTCTACAGGTTCCTGGACACAGAAATGCCCCCAACGGGTGAGTTGGAGACAGGCGAGCTCTGCCATGGAATCCTCAACTTACTGTGCTGTGCTCCTACAGACGGGTATGCAGAAAGGCATGAACATCCAACTTCTAGTTCCAACTCTGCATTACCGCAATCATTTGTGGATGAACTGTGGCAGGAACAGACCATGGTCAGGCTGTTAACAGTGGTTGAGGTTTTGACAGTTGAAGTCTGCTTGGGGTCCTGGATGTTTCCAAAAAGTGGGTCGGACATTATCATCACTTGTCTTTCGATGAAATCAACAAGATCAGGAAACATTGGCCGATGACCTCCCTCTTTTAGCTCACAGGCCCTGTTCCTCCATATGTCTCTCAGTTTGTATGGCAGTTTCAAAAGAATGGTCCTCATGTTGGAAGTCACATTCATCTCGTCCATGTAGGATAGATTCTCCATAGCATTGCAGCAACCTCGGAGGAATAGAGAAAATGCTTCCAACCCTTTTGCATCCTCTGATTTGATTGTTGCCCAGGCAAAAGCCTTTTCCATATATGCCGTGGCAATCTTATTCTCATTTCCAAAATGCTCTTTGAGCAAATGCTTTGCTCTTGGGTAGCCTTGTGACGGAGGCAGATGTTGGCAGCTGCGGACAAGATTTTTTTGGATGCCCTCTTGTGTATTGCTCCAAAAAGTGTAGACAGTCACCATAATCATCTGTCTTTTTCTCAATTGCCCTCTCAAATGCCCTGATAAAACCTTGATATTGCAATGGATCTCCCTCATAAACCGGAATGTCTCTTTGTGGCAAAGTGGAATACAGATTCTGTTTGACAAATAGGGCCGTGATGTCATTCTGTCTTTGTAACACATTTGAAATATCACCTTGATTGACAACATTTGTAACAGTAGGTGAAGTACATACAGTTTGACCTTGAACCCCTGTTTTCATTTGACCCGGTATGTTTTTAGTTTGCACATTTCGACTGAGGAGAGGGTGTTGCAATAATGGAGTTTGCCTGGGGAGAGAGTATTGCAATAATGGAGTTGTGTAATGAGTTGTGTCAGTTTTTGTCTTTTCCTTTGGCCTTACAACCCGTGGCTGTGGGGGAGGCTTCGTTTTCATTGACACTTTTCCATTTTGTTGGGTCGTTTGATGTGGTATGAATGTGTTTGGATTGAATGAAGTTGTTAATTTCCTTGGAGTAACAGCAGCGGCCGCTCCTTGTTCCTCTGAGTGCATCCCTATTGATATTCTTGATGCTTTTCTTGATCCCATGGTTTCCAGTACCTGGGCCTTTGCTTTGGCTGCTGCCAGTTTTGTCTCCATCTCCAGTTTCTCTTTTTGCTGGCTGAGTTGTTCTTGATGCTTTGTGAATTGCTCCTGTTGCTTTGTGAATTGCTCCTGTTGCTTTGTGAATTGCTCCTGTTGCATTCTTTGCTGTGCTTCAATCTGATGTTTCTTCCCCAAGGCAGCCATCTGCTCCATCAGAGAAGCCTCTTCAGCCTGGGCAATAATGAGAGCAGATGATGTCGATGAAGATGCTTTGGATGTGGTGGATTTGCGTGTGGATTTGAATCTAGCTGTATTTGACACACTGTCATCAGGTCCAACATCATCAGAATTGACAACACTCATGTTTTCACTTTCATCAGGAATGTATGTTTTTGGTGGTTCATTTTCAACAGTGACATTTTCAACAGTAGTATGCATTTGAGATTCATTTTCTTGGGTGACAGGTATGTATGGCTCAGTATCAACAGTTACAGTGACATGTGGAATTGGCTGTTTCACTTCTGATAGCCATTTGTGTACATCATGCATGAAACCCTCCAGAATGTCAATATGAGGTTGAAACCACTGATTCTGCCTCTCAAATTCCTCTGCAGGTATTTGTAAACCCACCAGAGATAAATGCTCTGCTCTTGCTTCACCACATAAATGAATTAATTCATCCAAATGACCTTTTACAGCCTCCTTATTGTCATTTGAGTTCATGAGCTCCTTCATTGATTCTCTTACTTTGACAGCCTTTTTAACTGCCAATCCTCTTGCCTTTTGATACTTAGCAACCTCCATTTCCAAGCCTTTAGCTGTAAGTTTGACAACTCTTTTTTCCTTTTCAGGTTCAATGTTGCCATCTTGTGGCTGAGCATCTCCATCACCACTAGACATGTTGCTTCTGAATTCACAGCCTCAACTCACCCCAGTAGAGCTGTAGCCTGCAGGTGTGTCCAATCACCTGACAATCAGCATTGGCAGTGAAACAAACAATGTCTGTCCATTTGTGGCTCTTTTGATGTCCTTTGAAGTCCTTATCACTCTTAGTAGAGCTCGTTCTTACAGAATGTAATGGCAATCCTTCCCTTCATCATTTTGTTGCCCATTACTTCACAGGTGGTGAAAGTGGTCGTACGCAGCAGTGCACACAGAAACATGAAAGATGGATGTCCAGTCGTAGAGCTTAGTTTGCCTGTATTTATTGAAGTTGTTGCAGTTGAAATGAACATACCAATATAGCGATTATCCTGTTATTCTGGCTGCATGGTAAGCTGTGGCTGCATGTGGCTGCATGGTAAGAACGGTGTGCTCCCACCATACCCTGTGTCTAGTTCCTCCCTAGTGCCCCTGTGTGTCACCTTTATAAGTGGTCACCTTCTATGTGCTGTGTTTCTAAAGCCCGCCACCAGGTGGTCAAAAATAATACTGGTAATAATAATACAAATAATGCCTCTCTTCTAATGGCTCCTACATTAGGCTTGTGTGCAACATGACAACGGTTTCAAAGTATTGTACAGTGACAACTAAAGTCTCTGTATCTTAACTATAACTTAAATAAATGTACAATGCTAGCACTTTTGAATCTCTGATTCATGTATATTATAGTACATTGTGGCGTTTTTAATATTTAGATGGCAGGTATGTGCCATTGATGAGGACAAATCAAACATATGGGACACTTTATTTAGAACACGAAACAAATCGCTAGAACCTCAGTAATCAACCAGTGAAATAAGGGCATTTTATGGTATCTCTCATAGGGATTGCATTGACAGCTGCAGTATATACCGTTCAAACGGACAGAAGTGGGGCCACGTTCTCTCTCACACACACACACACACACACACACACACACACACACACACACACACACACACACACACACACACACACACACACACACACACACACACACACACACACACACACACACACACACACACACAGGATGGCAAGACATGTATCTTATTGGAATTAATTATTTCAGGGGTGTCAATTGCGTAATATGGCAATCTACTGTATGGCCGCTGCCATATGAAAGAATATATTAATACTTTTTTTCCCCCCCAATACATTCATGAATGTCCCTCAGTGTCTCGTGTCTGCGTTGATTAGCCTATTCAAATGCAAATCAGAACAAATGTACGGTGTCATGAAATGTAATGTATTACTGCCGCCTCTGATCGGGTCATTCGGGAGACATGTTCCAGTGTTTGAGGTGACAGTTCAGAACATGAGGAATGGAGAGTATATAAGGACTATACGTTGGGCTGAACAGAACATAGAAGGAGACATGTTCCAGTGTTTGAGGTGACAGTTCAGAACATGAGGAATGGAGAGTATATAAGGACTATACGTTGGGCTGAACAGAACATAGAAACAGAGACATGTCCCAGTGTTTGAGGTGACAGTTCAGAACATGAGGAATGGAGAGTATATAAGGACTATACGTTGGGCTGAACAGAACATAGTGTTTGAGGTGACAGTTCAGAACATGAGGAATGGAGAGTATATAAGGACTATACGTTGGGCTGAACAGAACATAGTGTTTGAGGTGACAGTTCAGAACATGAGGAATGGAGAGTATATATAAGGACTATACGTTGGGCTGAACAGAACATAGAAACAGAGACATGTTCCAGTGTTTGAGGTGACAGTTCAGAACATGAGGAATGGAGAGTATATAAGGACTATACGTTGGGCTGAACAGAACATAGAAACAGAACAAATCTTTCAATATATTCAAAGCAAACGTTTTTAACTCAAATCTTTGCTTCTTCTGTCCCTGGAACAACATATTTTCAGTTGGGGGTCGGCGGCCAATTACATATATCTTTGGGGGTCCTTGACATGAAATAGCTTGAGAACGACTGACAGAGAAAGTAGAAACATAGGTTTTTCAGAAAGCACGTCAGGGGAACCCCTTTTGGTGTTCATGTCATGCTTTAGCTATTGAAAAATAGCAGATCTACAAGCTCATAGCGCGCCACCGAGTGGCGCGCTACGAGCTTGTAGGTCTGCTATTTTTGGAAAAATCAAAGAACGACTGACACAGAAACATAGTTTTTTCAGAAAACCTGCAGGATGACTGCAAGAAGACATTTTTTTAATCTGATCTCGGGTCAGAATGGGTTAACTATGAGGCTCCACCCACCATGGTGATGTGGTTGTTGCTCAGCGAGAGGACCTCCAGGCGTGCCAGGTGTGTCAGAGCGCCGCCCTGCAGGGCGTGGCTGGTCAGCAGGTTGTGGTCCAGCAGCAACGTGTGGAGGCTCAGCAGGTCTCTGAAGGGCCGCTCGGACAGCACCGAGATACGGTTGTGGCTCAGGCCTGGTCAAGGATGTTTAGCATGGTTAGCATCGTTGGCACAATGACCATGCGGAGTGGAAAACACACAAACAACATGTTAGCATGGTTATAGCAAAAATCTATCAAAATCACCAAATCTAATCTGTGATTTCATCTCTCTCTCAGCTAGAGGTTTAGTTTGTCCCGATAAATGTTAAAGAGGGAGTGCCGCAATTTTGTGTCTTTTTCCAGTTTTTCCATGTTGTCTATGAGGTCACAGTACTTCATTAGACACCCCGGAGTCGTTTTTATGTGCAATGGTGTATTAACTTTGCATTTAGGGTTTCTTTCTAGAGGCTGAACGCTTGACAGTCAAACGGGCCAATGAAATGAACAGTAATATAGTGACATCACCAGCCCCTCCCCTAACCCCTCCCCCTTTATCATACTACAGCTGTGTATGTGTGGCTTCAGTTCAGTCCACCCATCACCACCCACCAGGCAAACCGGAGACAGAGAGAGAGATGGGGCGGACTCTAGAAAGGAGAAACTGTCCGCACACTTAAGACACAAACTCCTCCCGTGACCTCTGACCTATGAATGTGACGTTGCTCAGGTGGGCCAGAGACGAGCCGTTGACCTCAGAGATGGAGCCTTCTCTCAGCAGCAGAGCCTGGGTGGAGTTTGGGGCTTCTGGGAGCCGAGGGGAAGCATAGGCGTTGTTTCAGAGAGATATAATAAAGTTACCACTTGTTACAATTATAAGGCACCAGCTCAGTGGCCTTGGTGGTTAGAGTGTCCGCCCTGAAACTGGGAGGTCGGGGTTCGATCCCCGGCCGGGTCATACCAAAGACTGTAAAAATGGGACCCAATGCCTCCCTGCTTGGCACTCAGCATCAAGGGTTAGATTGGGGGGGTCAAATCAACTAATCATATGATTCCCGAGCGCGGCACGGCTGTGGCTCACCGCTCCAAGAGAGATGGGTCAAATGCGGAGAGCACATTTCACTGCGGTGGTAACGTGTGTGACAAATCCTTTGACTTTGACTTAAATTTAGACCCGAGACCAGATTCTACAAAATGTCTATAGCATGACAGTTTTCAGAAAACCCCATGTTTGCATGTTCTCCCCGTGTCCCCCTAGGGTAGGTAGGTACCCTCAAAAAAACATGCCGTAATCCTGGTCTCTAAACTGCCTCCCCCTGGCCAGCCGGGGCGCCTGATGGAGGGGAAAGGAACTGGTTGGAATAACGTGTTCCTTCCACGCGCTACCAACCAGGGAAACTCCCCCCCTGTCAGGTGTAAAGAAGCCGCTTGGACTCCTCATGCATTGAAGGAAGCATGAGGTCAGTCCGCTGCCCACCCAGGTTGGCAGAGGAAGTGTAGCGCCCAGGATTACATAAGATAATTGACACTGGGAAAATGGGTTATAAAATTGTTGGATAAAACATTAAATCATTTTTTTTTAAGTTTCATGTAATTGGCCCCAGACCCCAATCTCAACATATGGGGTTGTTCCAGCCAGGGACCCCCCCAGGGAACCCCCCAAAAAACAAATATTTGAATTAAAAGCGTTCACTGCATGGGAAAGAATATATATTCAAAGATTTGCACGCATTTTCATGATCCTTTAAAAAATAGTACATCTACAAGCTCGTAGTGATTTTTCTACAGTTAAAGTTTAAAACAATGGTTAAAAGTCTACGGTGACACAGATACGTTCCCGTCCAAAATGGGTTAAGCCATTCTGAACGGGAACCCATTTTGGTGTTAGCATCATGTTATGCTTTAGCTATTGAAAAATAGCAGATCTACAAGCTCATAGCGAGTGGCGCGCTACGAGCTTGTAGGTCTGCTATTTTTGAAAAATTGAAGAACGACTGACATTTTTAGAATCTGATCTCAGGTCAGAATGGGTTAATCAGACCAGTGTGTGTCCAGTGGAAACCTCATTTGAATCTGATCTCAGGTCAGAATGGGTTAAGCCCCACATCTGAAATAGCAGGAACAACATATTTTCAGATGGGGGTCGGTCGGCGGCCAATTACAGATAATTGTGGGTCTCCTTGAAATGAACAAGTTTGAGCACCACTGACATAGAAACATAGGTTTTTCCTTAAACGGTCAAGATTTAGAAGACTTTTTTTTTTTTTTTACGTCAGGCCTAAATGGGTTAACATATTTTGATGAGAAATATTTTTTTACGGAATAATTATATTACATCGGGTAAAAATATACCCGGGTTTTAGTGATGTTGGGTTCAGTGTTCTAGGGTTAACAGCGTCACCTATGATGTGAGTTACCCACTTGTTTATTTTTATTATTTTTTTATATTTTTTATTTCAGTTATTGTTGATGTCATTAATGTACAATTTGTGGTTTTTTTACATTGTATTTCAGACTTTTATATATTTTTGTTGTTGGTTTGTCCTGTATCTGTCATGTATCTGTTGTCTGTCCTGTCTTATGTACAAAAAACTTGAATAAAAAAACTTGAATAATAACCTATGATGTGAGTGAGTCTGCGACAGATGAGGGCGTGGTCAGAGCAGACCAGGCAGGACGCCGGACAGGACGGGAGGCTGACCGATGGCTGGACTCCAACGCTTAACAACAGTAGCATCTGGACGATACCTAGAGGAGAACAAGATGGACGCAACGCGTTAGTCCCGACTACGTGGCCATGAGACTCACCTCAGACTCAACCGCGCAGACGTGTCAGTTGGATTATTGTTTTACCCACCCTTCTATGTTTAAATGAATTACTAAAATCTGAAAAACTAAAAGTAATCTATAAATTGGGTGCTTTTCTGAAAAATGTTCTTCCACTGTACAAATAGGGAAAGCCTTCCGATATGTCTATGTATATCGTGTAACCTGTAATGTATTTGCGAACGCAGTGAGCACCAACTATGAGACCTAGCAGAACATGTCTGTCTGTCTGTCACGCTGTAACACCACATGCCTGCCACCAGAGGGCGCAGCTGTATCACACACAAAACACACACACACACACACACACACACAAAAACCTAACTTAAATGCGTTCGCTTCCCGCGTTTGCGCGTCTTACTTGTGTATACCTCCGATTGTATACTTTTATGAATCTGTGCTCCAAACCATGTGATCATGGATGGTCGTGAGTTAAATAAATGATGATGATGATGAGGATTATGTTTCCTTTGTGGCAACATAAACAACAGGGAAATATAGGTCTTGAATGTAACTAAGTAACGCCACTGTTTTTGGAAAAGGTAAGAAGTATAGGTAACGGATTACTCTAATAGCAAACTAACTCGTTAGGTCACTATCCGTTACCAAAAAAGTATTCCCGTTATCCCCAACACTGATTATTACAACATACACAACACAGCACTAGAATTGCATTTTATGTAGTCATAGCACTTTATAGTACATATGTATAGTATAATATTAGTATAGTATGTATAGTTTATATATATAGTTTCATTATATAGATAGTAGATACTCCACTGTTACGCTCTTATAGCTTACCCATGTTTCATGATAACTACTTATATATGTATATATGTATGCCATGCTTTTTGTTATTGCTTAATGTAAATCGCTCTGGATTAAGAGTGTCTGCTAAATGCTTAAATTGTACAACTCACTGCTCATGTTGTTATAGAGAGGACAGCATGGTGGTGAGGTGGCGTCTTATCCATGGGGCTCTGGCCCAACACATCACCATCACCATCATCAGCAGCAGCAGCACAACCTTCATCCCAAACACCTTGTCACAATTAGCAAAGGCAGGAAAGAAACACATGTTAATAGCCGGGCATTAGCATATACGATACAAACAAAAGAAGCAAAAAAAAAAAAAAAATGCGGGGCATCACAATAAAATTAAGCATAATGTGGTAATTCCACAACTGCATAAATCGGTATCGGTTGATATCGGAAATAAAAAATTAGGAGTTGGATATCAGCTAAAACAAACGTCAAAATGGGACTGGACATCCCTATAACCGTCACGATCGGTGGCCTTTCCGTTTGTCACAAGATAAATACTGGTTTGAAGCCAAATCTCCAGGCACAGTAACAATAGATAGATAGATATGTTTCAATAGCTAAAGTATTTAACATAATGCTTAGAACACCAAAAGGGGTTCCCGCCCAAGAGTAAAGACACATATATTGCCGGTAAAGACTCACCCGTGGCTGACATGCGTTGTCAGAACCCCCCCCCCCCCCCCCCCCCCCCACACACACACACACACACAAGCCATCACAGTTGGATCTGGTCGCCCTATATATGGCTGCATCACATTAGCATAACCCTAAGCCAAGAATTTGATGACCAAAGAGAGTCTCCATTGGCTCTGCTCGGTCATCAAATTATAGACTTGTCAGAATCAGAATCATTTAATTTGTCCTTTTCCTATATGTACTTGCATACAAAAGAACATGAAATATCGTTTCCCCTCAGTTATTGGCAGTGCAACATAAAACATAGAGCCCATTTGAAAACACAAGCTAAAAACTAAAACCACAACAAACGTTTAAAAAGAGCCCCAGTATGTATGTAACAAAACAGTGTGTAGTTGATATTGAAATAAGTAATTTTCTGGGTGAACTACTGTACTCCTGTTAAGTTAATTTAACACGTTTTCCTGTGTGAACAACCTTCCTGTGAATGAGAGCCGAGGACGCACACAGACAGTCACACACAGCTGGCGTGTTAATTTTCTAATTAATCCGTTGTCATGTTTGTAAACTCTAGGTTGCTTTGGTGGTGTGTTGCTATGACAGCAAACACTGATGGATGTGATGGCGATGAAATGACTCATCCAGTGTGTGTGTGTGTGTGTGTGTGTGTGTGTGTGTGTGTGTGGCTGTCAGTCGGTGACACCCACCTACTCTTCATTTAGCAATAATAGGTCTACTGGATGTTGCTACACGCACACACGCGTGCACATACACACACACTACAGGGAACGTATAACACTAGACAACGTGGGAGGTACAGTACTGTAGGGAGCCATTAGACAGAACATGTTTGTGTCTGTGTGTGTGTGTGTGGCCGTGTGTGTGTGTGTGAGACAGACAGTCAGAGCAGGTGTTGAGAGAAGATCTCCCCAGAGTATCCTCCTTATGACAGTGTGTGTGTGTGTGTGTGTGTGTGTTGCTGTGTATGTGTGTGTGTGTGTGTGTGTGTGTGTGTGTGGCACAACTATCATGTTTCTGACCATGCCTTACCTCCAGCGGGCTCTCCACTAACAAACTGGACATCAAGGAGTTACATTTTACAATGTAGGCAACCGGGTCCATTTGGTTCCATTTGTACACTCTCAGAGTTAAATTGACATTGATTTTACAATATGAATTGGGGGTCCCAGAGATAGAAATGCCATTAAATGGGGGGTTCCGTAGACTAATATGCATGTCAAACTGGGGGGGGGGGTCCTTCAAATTTAACGGGTTGAGAATCTCTGCTAGAGCCGTAAGAATCTTCTCTTATGGGGGTCCCTGGCATATCTCTTCAAATGGGGGGTCCGTGGGCTAATTAGTGTCAATTTGGGGTTCTTTGACGTGAAAAAAAAGCAGCACTGCAAGGAGAAAGATACACTCTGGTATATTGACAGATAATTAATAAATGGTATAAGAGTGCATCGTTATAAGAGAGCCTGCTGTGAGCAGCCGATACAGACAGACTGAGGAGAAATGTCTACAACACCCTGGAGGACTCGTCACATGTCCAAAAACTCATACTTTTCAGGATTCAAATTCAGAAATAGCAAAAGAAACGAGCTGCTTCTTATCGCTCCGCGAGTTTGTATGGATCTGCTATTTTTTATGCTTTTGCGTGACGCCGTTGTATGATAAAGTACGTATAGGATGTTGACTTATTTTGGCGTCATGCTTTAGCCATTGAAAAATAGCAGATCTACAAGCTCATAGCTTAAATGTGGCCCCCAAATGTTTTAATATATTCTTTCAGTGTTCGTTTTTTAGCTCAGAAAACTGTCAGGATTTTAGAAGGCATTTATAGAATCGTTCCTATAGATCAAAATGGGTTAATTTATGGAAGACACCTAAATAAAAAGGTTCACGCATGGAGTTAGGAGGTTTCTCTGCCCCGACAGCAAACGTCATCTCTCTAAAAAATAAAGCTGTTATTTCCTGAGCAACTCTGCCAATCGCTGCTCTATAGATTAGTCAATACTCAATACCGCACACATCACATCACACCGCGGCTCACCTGTTGTATGAAATGGTACATTCCGGATTCCCCCCCAAGTCACGTATTAATCCATCGGTCCATCCGTTCTGCAGCTCGCCTAGAGCTCGCCTAGAGGGGAGCGCGCTCCAACAACACCATAGGTCCCCCCTGGGAAGCATCACATCACACCGCATACACGCTCCTGCACCCTGTGCCTGGCTGCTGCTATACACTGGTAACCTGGTCCCAATGGATAAGCATGGTAAACGTTAAGCGACTGTGTGTGTGTGCCTGGCTGGGTGTGTTGGGGTGGGGGGGTCAGGTTATGTTACCTGTAACCTGGGCCCGGTGTGGAGCATGCTCAGTAGGGCTCTGCTGTCACCTGAGAGCCACAGGTGTTCTCTTGTGTGACTCGGTGGGTCCATTTGTTTTTTTAATCAAGATCCTTTTACAAAAGGAGTCATGCTTTACTTGTAGGTCACTTTACCCCGCTATAGTTCAGTGTAAGTTAGAGTTCAGTGAAGTTTAGCCACTTAAGCCCAATTTCATGCTTTGTCGTAACGCACGTGTTCTGGCATTTAGCAGACGCTCTTAATCCAGAGCTATTTACAGTAAGAGAGAACACATAGTACAGTATAACAAATACATAGAAATAGATCATAAGCAAGATAAGAACCTAACATCCGTCTAAAGTACAATATCTGTACAATGAAACTACGAGTTTATGAGTCTACATAAAATGCTATTTAAATTACATAAGTTTAGCCATTGCAATTTTACAGCTAATTTTGATTTAGTTTTAGTCAGTGTCTTTGGACTAAAATTCCGTTTAGGTTTAGTCATGTTTTAGTCAAAAAGTATTGGCGGGCCTCGATGGCGTCGTAATGGACGACTTTACACTTGGTTCCATGCTGAAAATATCCGATGTACAAGCTCACGCTTGTAGGTTTTTGTCCACTGTGTGATACTTGTAGTTTAGCAGAATGATATTAAATTGACTTTCAATATATACGGCACATTGACTCAAGTACAGACCTACCCATTCAGAAGTCAAGCTGACATTTATTCAAAAAATAATTATTTACTCTAAAATGGTTACATTTTATGCAACAATTAAAATGTCATATAGATGTACAGTACATTTTAAATTAAAATAAAGTTAATCTTGATTATTTCATATATTTGTTTTTAGAAAAATTATCCATTGTACGCAGTTTACACAATCGTCTTGATTTAGCTCAAACAGCCGACAGAGGTCTTGGAAACCTCTGTACGGTTGCAGGTTTGATCCCAGGCTCCTCCTCCTGCGTGTCAGAGTGTCCTTGAGCAAGACTGCTCTCTGGCCCCTTTTCCCCCGGGGTTGAACCGGTTCCGTTCCGTTTTTTTCCCTACCTAATATTGAACCAGTTCAGAGCGTTTCCACTGAAAATTAACTGGTTCAGAATTCGGAAACGCTAATAAGTTGGTTCGGAACTGAAAGCGAAAAAATGGTTCCGTGAAAGCTTAGCACCACGGTTCCAAGAATCTAGAACGGAAACAGTTCTATATAGAACCAAAGTTCTTTTGTAGGAAAAGGGGCCCCAGTGAGCAGGTTGGTGGTGGTAAAGGAAAGCAAAGGTACTATGTTTACCCTGCAGGGTAACTGGACTAAGCTCAAGAACTTGTTTACAGCCAGGCCCTGCTCATAGAACATTTCATGGTAGGGGTTTCAATGCCTTGTCCAAGGGCACTTCAGCGGTGGTAATTTTAACGTGCCGGTCCGGGGATACGAACTAGCGACCTTCCGATATCAAGACCGCTCCGCAAACCGTTCGGCCACCGCTGCCTTGCATGGTTTCCACAGACTGTGTGAATGTGAAGCACTTTGAACGGTCGGTAACTGTATATAAATGCGTCCCGTGTACCGTCAAAATAAAGACTGCAATGTGAGAATTTTGATATTCAACATGGATTCTATACAATCTCTGTGAATATTATTATTTTTAGGTCTATTCATTTCGGTACAAATGTTGCACACATACATTTCAGTACACCACATTCACTGCTTCTGACGAGGGTTTTTTACTCAAACCCGAAGAAGATTCCACGCGAGCCCCCCCCCCTCCCCGGGGACATTGGATGATGTCATGGTGGCGGGTTGGTCACATGATCAGCACCAGCTTCCCAGCAGCCCCGGGGCATTGGATGATGTCACGGTGGGCCTGGGCGGCCGCGTCCAGCGAGTAGTGGCGGCCGACGGCCGGACGCAGCCAACCGGCCTCCATCCCCGCGCAGAGCGCCGCCCCGCACTCCCTCTTCTCTTCCTGATTGGAGGAGGACAGAAAAGGGGGAGGAGGCACACAGGGGGAAAAGACTTATAAGGCCGACGCCTACTTATACTTTCAGAACCGAGATAAAATCTGAACTCCAGTTATTTGCAGGGTCATATCGGGCCGATACGGATTCCGATATATTACATTGTTATCTGCTGCTCTGAGACTACAAAGGCACTGACGGGCACTGTGGGAATTGTTGCATTATAATAGCAATGTGCATGCGTGTGTGGTCAGTGTCATCTGGTGGACATTTAAGTCAGTGCATAAATGTGACTGATGTCGAGTTGTTTCCAACGGTCCGATGCTAAAGAAATATCCAGCACAAGGAAGACTATTTTGTTGCATAGTGTGTGATTGAATAGTAAAACGTACAGGCCACATTGTCATTGCATCATTGATATCGGTGACAATAATCTGACGACTCGATACCGAAATGGGCATTTCTTTTGGCCGATAACGCGACCGATTATAATAACGTCGCATCTGCGGCTCAGACCAAGGGGAAAAACCATCCTATAAGCTTTTTGGCTGTTTGGTGTTGCCGAGAAGTTGTGTGGTTTTTCGGCGTTCCGCGTTGTTTTTCCTCATTCATTCAGCCTCAGCTTCCAAATGTCATGCAGTGAAGCCGGCCAGGGGAAACTCCAGTAGTTTGGAAGAGACTGCCTAGTCCAGAGATTAACCCATTCTGAACGGGAACCCGTTTTGGTGTTAGCATCATGTTATGCTTTAGCTATTGAAAAACAGCAGATCTACAAGCTCGTAGCACGCCACCGAGTGGCGCGCTACGAGCTTGTAGGTCTGCTATTTTTGAAAAATCGAAGAACGACTGACATTTTTAGAATCTGATCTCAGGTCAGAATGGGTTAATCAGACCAGTGTGTGTCCAGTGGAAACCTCGTATGAATCTGATCTCAGGTCAGAATGGGTTAAAATAGGGTGCGTTTTGCATCCCAAAACACAGTTTTTATAGTTAAGGGACGCAATAAAACGACGACCTCTGCATCCACGGGATGCTCTACTGTACTACTGTACTGTTTTTTTAATTCTTGTTTATTTTGCTAGCTTAAGTTATAATAATAATTTCTTCTTCTGTTTTCTACATGAATATTAACCACATTATAACCATAAAATTAAATGGCAAAATATGACTCCTAACGTCGTTGAAGTGGGACTCATAAAATGTCCCTGGGACTCATTTCTAAAAGACCATCCCTGCATCCCGGGACTCATTTACATTGAAAACCTATTTACATCACTGCTAGTCTAATGTAACAATTCACTCAACTCACCATTCCATTTTCTTCTCTTACGGTAGCAAATGACAGAGAACTATTAACTATTATTAATCAATTATCTTACAAAGATCCTGCATTTACCCACTGCTGTTTGCGTCACGATTCTTGTGACCTAAAGAAGTACATTCTGGGACAGGTTGCAGCTTTAGGTCACTGCAGTCTTGATAACATTTGAACATCTCTCAATAGGAAGTCTTTAACCTATTTTGAGCGGGAGCCCCTTTTGGTGATTTAAACATTATATGGCATAATTTAGCTATTGAAAAATAGCAGATCTACAAGCTTGTAGGTCTGCTATTTTTGAAAATAATCGTGAAAATGTGGAGCAAATTTGGAATATATGGGGTCCCTGGAACAACATATTTTTAGATGGGGTTCAACGGCCTCTTACATAAAGATTTTGGGTTCCTTGACATGAAATATTGAGCACCACTGATATAGAAACATAGGTATTTCAGAAAACTGTCAGGATTTAGAAGACATTTTTTAAATTTCGACCCAAAATGCAGATAGACGCAGGTCCTCTTACCGGTGTAGCACAGAACAGAGCCACGCCCACAATGGTGCTCTCTTTGATCATGGTGTCTCTTGGGTTGATCTCTACAGGTCCTCTACTGCCAACCACCTGGAACACACACACACACACACACACACACACACACACAAAAGCAAGAGATCACATTAACCACTTAAACCCTCTAATACAGATGCTAACTGTAATTACCGGTATATCGTTGCTGTCTCTCATCTTCATATATTAACTTTTTGTGTTTTTCGTAAGTTAATGCCCTGCTTGATCAACGCTACAGCGTCACACAAAAGCATCAAAAGAACCATATCTGCGTCGACATTGAACAACACCATTGAACACCATTGAACCATTGAACACCATTGAACATGCGTTCTATTGCTAGTTTGACCACTTCAGATGCTCTTTAATGCTTTTTAACAAATAACCTGAAAATAGGCTATTAGACTCTACAGCGTGGATAGCCTAAATTCACTGCATGACACGGTTTCCATAGATACAGTATATGACATGCTTTCTTTTATGGAATCAGTCGTGGCGACCGACAGACAGACAGACAGACAGACAGACAGACCGTAACTCGTCCTCCGTAGGTCAACATGTGCAGGTCGTTACCGAGGTTGACGTTTGATAACATCTCTACGATCACATCCACGCCACGGCCGTCTGTAGCTTCCTAGAGTATGCAGCACAGACACACAGACACACACACACACACACACACACACACACACACACACACATCAAAAGTCAATGGTACTATAAAAATCACACCCGTGTGAACCGAGTGGAGCAACTCCCCTCTCCCCCCCCCCCCCCCTCCTCCTCTCTCTCTCTCATTAGCAGGCAACAATCTGTCAGCACTGTCTCTCTCTCTCTGTTTCTGCATGGCACAACAGCGCCCCTACTGGTACTCATTAACACATACATACATAGGTGTACACGGACATTGCTGGTTGTAGGAGTGGTTGCACCACTCAAAAACTGGTCAAACATTGGCCAAATTGTTAATAAATAATATAAGAAAGAGGAAAACGTGAAAGAGAAAATGATTGGTGTCAAAATCAACAGTGGACTTTGAGTCCAAAGTCCATGATGGTGTGTGTGTGTGTGTGTGTGTGTGTGTATGTGTGTGTATGTGTGTGTGTGTGTGTGTGTGTGTGCGTGCGTGTATACGTGCGTGCGTGTACCATGATCTTCTGGGTGTAGTCCTGTTCTCGGTGGTTGAAGCAGAGGTGCGCCCCGTTGTTCAGAACCAGCTCCATTCCCTCTGGAGTGCCCGCTGTCCCCAGAACCCTCAGACCCAAGGCCCGGGACAGCTGGCACGCTGCCACACCCACCTGCAGGTTGAGCGCACGCACAAGCACGCACACACACACACACACACACACACACACACACACACACACAATTTAGGCATTTAGCAGACGCTCTTAACCCATTCTGACCTGAGATCAGATTCTGAAAATATCTTCTACATCCTGACAGTTTTCTGAAAAAGTTTCTATGTCAGTCGTTCTTCAATTTTTAGCAGATCTACAAAGCTCGTAGCACGCCACCGAGTGGCGCGCTACGAGCTTGTAGATCTGCTATTTTTCAATAGCTAAAGCATAACATGATGCTAACACCAAAAGCGGTTAATCCAGAGCGACTTACATTAAGCAGTAACAAAAAGCATGGCATACATAACATATATAAAAAGTAGTTATCATGAAACATGCGTAAGCTAAGAACGTAACAGTGGAGTATCTATGTAAACTATACACACTATACTATATTATATATTATACATGTGTACTATAAAGTGCTATGACTACATAAAATGCAATTCTAGTGCTGTCTACGTAACATGCTTTAAGACTGTTTAAAAATACTATCTAAAGTGCTATGCTCACACACATACACGCACGCACACACAAGACAGACCATTTTTAACACCAGATTCCTGATGACAAAAAATAGCTGATATAACGGGTCCATTTTGGCTCTACACACCCTCCACTAACCTAGTCCCCATATATGGGGGACAAGGGGAGAGCAACGGACTTGAACTCATGCTTCCTTCATGCCTGAGTGTCCAAGTTGCTCCTTTACACCTGACAGGGGGGAGTTTCCCTGGTTGGACGTAGCGCGTGGAAAGGAACACGTTATTCCAACCAGTTCCTTTCCCCTCCATCAGGCGCCCCGGCTGGCCAGGGGGAGGCAGTTTAATGAACAGTTAAATTAACATTGATTTTACAACATAAATTGGGGGAGCCAGAGATAGAAATGCCATCAAATAGGGGTCCGTAGAGGCGTAGACTAATGCATCAATGCATCATGTCAAACTGGGGGTCCTTGAAATTAAAAGGGTTGAGAATCACTGCTAGAGCTGTGAAAATCTTCTCTTATGGGGGTCCCTGGCATATGTTTTCAAATGGGGGTCCGTGGGCTAATTAGTGTCAATTTGGGGGTCCTTGACATGAAAAGGTCTGTGAACCACGGCTCTATCATCTGTAGTGCAGAGAAACAGAGCCGGTCTCACCCCTCCACTCGCTCCGTGGACCAGAACCGTCTCTCCGGCCTTGGCGTGAGCTCTGCAACACAGAACAGAACAATCAGGGGTCTCTTATATTAGGGGTTCTGCACACAAAGAAGAGTCTCAGGGGCCTTTGCTGTCTCAGCCCCCCCACTCAGTGGAACAGCATTCCCCTCGCGGTGAGGTCTGCGCCCTCCGTTGAGTCCTTTAACCCATTCTGACCCGAGATCAGATTAAAAAAAGATCTTCTATGTCAGTCACTCTTCAAAAAAAATGAAATAGCAGACCTACAGCTCGTAGATCTGCTATTATAAAATAGCTAAAGCATAACGTAATGCTAACACCAAAACGGGTTCCCGCCTAAAAAAGGTTAAATCACCACTTAAAACATTTTAATATTCACAAGCCTTTGCATCACCGACATGATCCTGCACCTTTCCTTTTAGATTATTCTGTCCTATACCGTATGCCTGTTGTTTTATTATTGACGTCTTCTGCACTGTACTGTATTGTATTGCATTTGTGAAGCACATTGGTACAATGATGAGAGTTGTTTTTAAATGAGCTATATAAATAAATGTGATTTGATTTGATCTCATTTCCCTCTATCCACCCGTTTCCAGTGTCACATGAGCCTTCATCTGCGTGACATGTGTGCATCACTTCCTCTTCCTCTTGGTGGCATGCAGCGACTGTAAATCGCTCTGGATTAAGAGCATCTGCTAAATGCCTAAAATGTAAATTGATGATGATGTCACGCGAGACATCCGTAACTCTACACGGCTTGTGCAAGGCCTCACGTGGCTCAAGTTAGCTTGAAATCAGTGCTCAGTATGCAGTCAGAGTATGGTTCTCCTATAGAGCGGCGCCGCCCCCTTTCATGACGACGCCAGGCAAGAAGAAAAACGAAAAAAAGATTGTAACTGGCGTTCTTTTTCTTCTTTCTAATTCTTTGTTTGTTGTCATAATTTGCCACAACTCCAGTTGTCTTTGTGCGAGGCTTAAAAGCTCTTTGAATAAATACTTTTTGAAAAGTCTATGAGGAAAATGAACAGGGAATAATTTCCTGGGCCCTAGCAGGGGGCGGGACTGTGACGCTCTATAGTCTCTTAGTATGCACTATGCAGTGAAGTACATAAAACTACTATATTCTTGGTATGCACTATGCAGTGAAGTACATAAACTACTGTAGTCTTACTACTTGTGGACCAGGGCTCTGTATGCAGTGAAGTACATAAACTACTATATTCTTGGTATGCACTATGCAGTGAAGTACATAAACTACTGTAGTTTTACTTGTGGACCAGGGCTCGGTATGCAGTGAAGTACATAAACTACTGTAGTCTTACTTGTGGACCAGGGCTCGGTATGCAGTGAAGTACATAAACTACTGCAGTCTTACTTGTGGACCAGGGCTCGGTATGCAGTGAAGTACATAAACTACGATAGTCTTACTTGTGGACCAGGGCTCGGTATGCAGTGAAGTACATAAGCTACGATAGTCTTACTTGTGGACCAGGGCTCGGTATGCAGTGAAGTACGGCACACCGATGGCAGCTCCCTGGGTGAAGTCCAGAGCGTCAGGCAGCGTGTGGACAGAGGCTTCCGTGGCTACGGCGTACTCCGCGTATCCTCCCGACTCTGTGGCCGTGGTGAACACTCTGTCACCGGCCTGGAACACAGAACACACACACACACACACACTGTGGTGAAGACTCTGTCACCGGCCTGGAACACAGAACACACACACACACACACACACACACACACACTGTGGTGAAGACTCTGTCACCGGCCTGGAACACAGAACACACACACACACTGTGGTCAGGTGAAGACTCTGTCACCGGCCTGGAACACAGAACACACACACACACTGTGGTGAAGACTCTGTCACCGGCCTGGAACACAGAACACACACACACACACACACACTGTGGTGAAGACTCTGTCACCGGCCTGGAACACAGAACACACACACACACACACACTGTGGTGAAGACTCTGTCACCAGCCTGGAACACAGACAGAACACACACTGTGGTGAACACTCTGTCACCAGCCTGGAACACAGAACACACACACACTGTGGTGAACACTCTGTCACCGGCCTGGAACACATCAGAACACACACTGTGGTGAACACTCTGTCACCAGCCTGGAACACACACAGTTTGTACTCCGTGGATCTGTGTATGGTGAGTTTGGGAACTCCACAGTCACTGACGAAGGCTGGATAGCCGAAAAAGCCTAAAACTTTGTAAAAAGAGTTTTTACAAAGAGTTTAAACTCACTCTTGCCACTGTATGCAACCCAGTGCCTTAGTTTATATGACGTTAATCTAAGCGCACCAGAAGTCAGAGTGCGGTGCTTACAATAAAAGCCAAGCCTAGCCCTAACATTAACCTACAATCAGACCCAATCCTAACTTTAAAATCCCCATTTTTTAAAACACAAAAACTAACCCTCACATTAACTCTAGTCTAAACATACCCCTTAAATGCAGAATTCTAACCTGAATCGTGTCTAACCTTGGGCCTTGCCCTCTTGTATACTACAAGAAAACATCGCCATGAAGGTATTCGTTTGTGGCGATTATTGGTCTTATGGATGGATTACTACATTACAATTAATTTTGCCTCAATTCCCCAATCCTCCCTGCCCAACAGAACTGCCTCCACCACCTCCTCCACTCACCTTCAGAGCAGTGACTCCCTGCCCCCCGGCCTCCACTCACCTTCAGAGCATTGACTCCATGGCCCACTGCCTCCACCACCTCCTCCACTCACCTTCAGAGCAGTGACTCCCTGGCCCACTGCCTCCACCACCTCCTCCACTCACCTTCAGAGCAGTGACTCCCTGGCCCACTGCCTCCACCACCTCCTCCACTCACCTTCAGAGCAGTGACTCCCTGCCCCGCGGCCTCCACTCACCTTCAGTGCAGTGACTCCCTGCCCCGCGGCCTCCACTCACCTTCAGTGCAGTGACTCCCTGCCCCCCGGCCTCCACTCACCTTCAGAGCAGTGACTCCCTGCCCCCCGGCCTCCACTCACCTTCAGAGCAGTGACTCCCTGCCCCACGGCCTCCACTCACCTTCAGTGCAGTGACTCCCTGCCCCCCGGCCTCCACTCACCTTCAGAGCAGTGACTCCCTGCCCCACTGCCTCCACTCACCTTCAGAGCAGTGACTCCCTGGCCCACTGCCTCCACCACTCACCTTCAGAGCAGTGACTCCCTGCCCCCCGGCCTCCACTCACCTTCAGAGCAGTGACTCCCTGCCCCCCGGCCTCCACTCACCTTCAGAGCAGTGACTCCCTGGCCCACTGCCACCACCACCTCCTCCACTCACCTTCAGTGCAGTGACTCCCTGGCCCACTGCCTCCACCACCCCAGACACGTCGCTGCCCGGCGTGTACGGCAGGCTGGGTTTGCGGGAGTACGTCCCGGCTCGGATGTACGTCTCCACAGGGTTGACTCCACACGCGTGGACACGGATTAACACCTACATGAGAGAGAGAACGCACGCATGTACACACACACGTCATCAGTTTTCATTTAGTTTTCGTCAGTGAAAAAAGGTAGTTGACGAAAAAAAATCGTCATATTTTTAGTCGACGAAATCAACACTAGTCTATAGTGGTCTAGGTCAGGGCTGCCCAAAAGGTAGATTGCGATCTACCAGTAGATCACAAAGGCTGTACAGGTAGATCACATGACATGGCCCTAAAGAATATTTAATTGAAATATAAAAATGTATATTTTTGACATCTGCCACTTGAAATAAGGTGACTTGATTGATTGACATCAAAAGGGCCTATATGTCAGCTCAACCCACAATGCAATATTTTGTTTTCAAGAGTGTTGCTGTGCACAAAAACTTCAGTAGCATTACAAATTAAATACAAAAAACCTCTACCTATTCCATTTCTCCCCCTCTATTTCCCATTCCAAGTGCATTTGTCTTATATCAAATGTCAGCGCCGCTATTCCAAAGCCCCCCCCGGGAAAACTATTTTCAAAAAAGGTTTTTCGGTGGGTAGAGTCAAAAAAGTGTGGGCAAAAAAGTCAAAAAAGTGTGGGCACCCCTGGATCTAGGTGGTGCAGATATAGATAGGGTGGTTGTACTAGAGTTCTCATCGGGCCCGAGAATTAAGGCCTAACTGGGCCCTAACTGATCAGGCCCTAGGCCCGGCCCGGCCCGACTAATTAGCATAGATTTTAGGCCCGACCCTGTTGGGTCGGGCCTGGTCGGGTTTGTGCAGAATTTGAGAACTCTACACAGAGAAAAAGTGAAACGCCAGTCAGCACCATCTTCATAATAGATAAATACACAAACGGACAGAACAGAACTATTATTTTTATTATTCTAAACAAATTCAATATATATATATATATTTTTTTTTTCATGGAGCCCCAGGCCCGGCCCGGCCCAGCCCTACTGATTAGCATACATTTAAGGCCCAGGACAAAAATGTCGGGTCGGGTCGGGCCTGGTCGGGTTCGGGCAGAGTTTGAGAACTCTAGGTTGTGCCCCTCCTCTCACCTCTCTCAGGCCCGGGTTTGGCACCGGGACGTCCGAACACAACTTGAGGACCGACGGAGCTCCGAACTCGCCGACTCGGATGGCTCTCATCAGCCTGCAGCCGCTCGCCATCATGTCTGTGTGGAACGCACACAGTCACACACATAGTCTCACACACACACACACACACACACACACACACACACACACACGGACTTTGGACATTCTGCAGCAGTACTAGTTTACATAGTAGTGTAAACTAGTAACTGTGGAACTGTGTGACATATTACAGTTACATATACACCCAAAGAGAGTTTGAAAACATGACCAATGATTTTTTTTTTTACTCCTATAGCTGGGGAGAAATAGATAGAAAGATTTGTGAACTGTTATGAAACAAGAGATGGTTAATATCCAATGGAATACAATGAGATTCTGTCCTCATATCGACCCACTGTACAGAGCTTATTGCCAATTTACCACGAATTTAAATAGTAGGATATACTATTTTAATAGTTTTAGAAAACTGCTGCTACTGTAAAGTGTCCCAAAAGATTGCTGCAATTTCTTTCAAAAAGTTGTATGAAAATTTTATATCAAAAAGCTTTTTTGAAATTGTTATGAATATTTCTGACAGTTTTTCCCAAGTTGCAATGTGACATGTAGCTCTGTTTACACAATGCTTTTTTTTTACCCCGTCCAACGTTGGTATACTTTCTTGTTTTTTCTTAAATTGTTTTTGACACTTGCTTTAGCAATATAAACATGCCAGTAAAGCTGCTTCTATTAAAGCACCTTTACAATTCAATAATGTCTATTTAAATTTGATTCTTCTAAGAATCGAAATGAATTGTCAAGTAACCCTGCGTCCAAAATCCACCACCAGGCAGGCAGGCATTAGTGAACAGACATGGTTTCCATTTACTGTATAGCGCTCAGTTCCGAAACAAATTAATTAAGCAGCCGGGACAGTTTCACATACGCACCCACGCACGCAGACAAACCGTTTCCGTGTCCGCTCTAAACCGGATCTATCTGCACACTGCAAAGCGAATTGCTCCCATACTAGTGTATAAAGTCACGCTGTCAGTCAGACCAGCTAAACTAACCCACGATAACTTTGAATTAAGCCTAAAATAACGCGTGTCTGTGACAGTCACGTCACTCCAGGGATACCAACACATGTACTGCTTAATGTGAGATGACGCCATTACAGTAATAATCAGTTGAATTTAAAATAAACAACAATCTTTCTTACCCGATGCACTGTTGGGACGAGCTGCTGCTGTCTGTGTGCTGCTGCTCTCATCAAGACCACCAGGTGGCGACAACTAGCCGTGTTGCCAGATTTAGCTAGAGAAATAATAAGCAATAATAATCAGGCCTATGAAAACAATATAAAGCACTTTAATCTTAAAAGCTCACATCGCGTCGCAATGTGAGTCGACGCGGTGTGAGCTTGTAAATCTGCTGTTTTCAAAGAAAAGTCTGGGGGTGGGGGGGAAGACAGGTTTTTAGAACCACTGGTTTAAACAACATTAGGAAACAAGCCCAAATAAGCAACTACACTTTAGAAACAAACAAACAAGCCAAAGAACAAGCCCACAATATCGCTTATAATACGCAGACATGGCAACCCTATGGCTACATCCTGGACTACACGGTTGACCCCTATCGGCCACTGTAGTGTAAATGTAAAAAGGCGAACGCATGTAAACAAACACGCAAGCGAGTTCAGTTCAGCGCCGTAAACAGTTCTTAATGTAATGATGAAACCACTGCATTCAGTCAGTGCGATGAGTATACACGCTGCCCACTGCAACACACAGCTCTTTAATTGAAAGGAATATTAAATAAAACAAGCATATGGAGAACAACGCGTTATTATTATTCGGCCAGTGGAAGAAGCAGAGCCTGCGCAGGTTAGATGTGAGTAAGAAAGGCAGTGTGGACGAAGACATCTCCCACATTGTGTCTCTCCTCAACGCCTGTGAGAACTATTTCACCACCAGCTCCTGCTCTGGGAGGGTTATCATCATCGATGGGGTGAGAGAGAGAGACACACGGATTTAATAAAGCAGTGGCTGGGATTCATACCCTGCTATACGGTTCCATAGTGTAGTGGTTATCACGTCTGCTTTACACGCAGAAGGTCCTGGGTTCGAGCCCCAGTGGAATCAGGCGTTGTATACGTTGTTTATGGAGAATCCGAGAATCTCAACTATATAAGAATTAATTTCTAACTGTATTATCAATTCAACTGAAGGCAAGTCTGTAATGATTTAATTCACCATTCATTATTCCCCATGTCAATTACACTTTAGGAGTCACTCCTTTACAATTGATTATTGATATACTTGAGATTCTCCATAATAGACAACACCCAAGCATCAGTCTAAAGTCTAAACAATAGGCTACTATAAAAACATCATCTGTACAATTTAGTATTTCTGTCTCTGTCTGTCCGCTATAGGTTCCAGAGAGTACTGATGTCCAGAAACAGAACTGTGTCTGGCTGTTTGTCTCCCACCAGAAATGCCAACCCGAAGAGCTGGTGAGATCATTTTCCTGTCTAGTCTATAGTGGGACTGATCGAGGGTAGCTACTGGGACGTAAGTCGGGACTTGATCACTCCCGGCTGGGTCACCCGAGTGAGGGGTATGATGTTGGGAGACCCGAAACCCCGATGACCTTGGGATACATCACTGAGGATACGTCCCAGGTGCATCCATGTATGTATGTATTTTGTTATATTAAGTACCTTACTAATAATAATGGTCAAAACAATGTGTGTGTGTGTGTGTGTGTGTGTGTGTGTGTGCGTGTGTGTGTGTGTGTGTGTGTGTGTGTGTGTGTGTGTGTGTGTGCGTGCTGTCCAGGTGTCCAGTGTGTCCAGGGCGAGTGGAGATGCCGTGTTGAAGTTCGAACCCTTCGTTCTTCATGTTCAGTGCAGAAGGCTGGAGGACGCACAGCTACTGGTGAGAACTAGAGCTCAGTGGCTCTCTGTCTGGAAAGACTGGTTTTGTACAACTGTATCAACTGTCCAGTCGACTAAAATCTTATGTTTAGTCCACTAAAGGCCTATTCATAGTCTGGATTTTCGGTGGTGAGCTGACCACCGGAGGTGAAATAACGTTGAGCGGTGGTGAGTGAAAACAGAGAGAAGGGCTGGAGCGGTGGCAGTGGTTTGCTCTTCACCGCGGCTCAGTGACGTCATGTTGTAGTTCAGTGGTCACCTCACCACCGAAAATCCAGACTATGTATGAGCCTTGAGACTACTAGACTAATTTCAGATCACTAAAAGGTGACAAAAACGAAATTAAATTGTATTCAAAAGCATGTTTACCTTTTAAAGTATGAAATCAATTCAGTTATTCATCATATCTGACCTGTGCATTTTTATTTAATTAGGCCTACTAGTGAAACAGAACTGTATTTTCTAATCATTATGTTCCAATGTTTAATGTAAAGAAAAAAATTCACAATGAAATTCTTAATCACAATTATTAGCGTGACAATTAATCGTTGACTTAAATATGTAATTGTATCTCCCCTCATAGCACACTCACACTTCTCTATTCAATGTCCTTTCTGTTCTCAGCACTCGGTGGCCATCAACTCAGGCTTCAGGAACTCTGGCCTCACTGTCGGCAAAACTGGGAAGATAATCATGGTACGCTTTATAGCATTTCATTCTGCTATTACAGTACACCGAGTTCATTTTAAATACCATGGTATGCTTTATAGCATTTTATTCTGCTATATACAGGTACAGTAGGCCTTTTACAGTACACAAAGTACATTTTATTTAAACGCAACCAATCGTGTGTTGTTGTTTGTTCGCCCCCTCCCAGGCGGTTCGTAGCACCCACGGCCTGGAGGTTCCTCTTAGTCTGCAGGGAAACGTCCTGGTTGGCCAGGATTACATCCACTTCCTGGTCCAGGTAGCCAACCAGAAGATGGAGGAGAACCTCCGACGGATACAACGGTCAGTTTCAGAAGCGAGTGCCAGAATCTCCGTGGGGTTTGAGTAAATGGCGTGCCCTTGCAACTTTCCTTACTTGCGGGACTCTCTGGGGGACGAGGATTTACTCTTCTGTCCATATCGGGTTGCAACTCCAACGGGGCTGAGCGAACTTCACAACGTTCGAGGCGGCAACTCGCTCGCTCTGTAGTGTCTCTCGTGGCTCAAATTTCGCTTGAGACGGCAGCCCCTCCGTCGTGGTCTAAAACTGTACTTTATCGGCCAATACTAGTAGGAGGGGGGCGTCACCATTTACTCAAACGCCAAGGAGATTACACACTAGTGTTTCGCAAACCTGTGTTGTTGAGTGTCCTGGTTTAAATAAAAAGTTTAAATAAATGTAAATGTTCCCTAACTTCCCTGGCTCTACACTGATTCTGGGTCATCCGTTCCTTCCATACTGTAGGTTCTACCAGAGTCTGCACGCTGCCCTCTCCGTGGAACTACGACAAGAACTACAAATCCCCGACACACGGGAACTACAAATGGCAGAAAACAGTGACGCGGCGGAGGAGAGGAAAGAAAGGAGTGTGTACAAACGAAGACGGAGGAGAGGACGGCAACAGCAGAAAGATGAACACTGTAGTCCTCCTGAGCTGGAAGACTGTATGGATTTATTCACCTAGACCACTAGCTTGACTTCATGTCAACGACTCCCAAATTGATATGTAGGCCTATTTGGATACATATCTGAAAATATAGAAGACAAGATTTATTTATTTTTGAGGGGCACTAGCCCCTCCCATGTCACCCAAAAGTGAGGACGCAAATTGTGATTGGCCAGAATGAGATGGTGTATGATGATGTATGATCATAAGACCGCCCCTCACTTAAGTTCACACACTCTTCACACGCTCTGTGAGCTTGTACAAGTACGTCTGCTATTTTCGAATAGCCAACATATAAACGGAGAAAGTGGTTAAAATGATTGTGTACTTTAAGCAAGTGCCTCCGAACTAGGGATGTTAATAGTTAATCGCCGTTAAGAAATTAGTCAATTAAACGTAACAGTTAATAATGAATCGAATTATCCGAAACGTCTCTGCTTCTTTTGCATGCGATGTGACAGACGAGACTATTCCTCATACAAAGATGCCATTGCCTGACCCTGCATCTGAAATGGTCATAAATATTTGATTAAGGAATATAATATGCCTTTTGTATTCTTTCAGCAAAGTGTAGATTTCTGGGGGGTAGATTGAGGGAAGTTAAAGATAAAAAATAAAACCTTAAGCGGTTAATCGATCGATAAGCTTATAAAAACATATCAACTATCAATCAATGCATTAATCCATAATCCCCATCCCTACTCCAAAGTCATTCTACAATGAAAGTAACCACCTACAGCTACTAACTACTAGTATGACAATGAAACCACCTGACCTACAACTACAAATTACTATTATGACAATGAAACCGCTTTACAAACTGAAGAAGCTCTGGAAGAACCAGGACAATTAACCATGCCTACCCATACCACTTATAATAGCATTAAAACTAGTATGTCCAGTGTACTTCACTTTGGCAGTTCCCTTTGGTTTGCTAATATAAAATGCACGTCATGGTGATCCATTCTTGCCTCAGTCATTATCCATCGGCTTGTTCTAGCATGCAAAGACAAGACAAGCACACCAGGGGGAGCTGTTGACCCAAGAATGTGTGTTCACAGAGTTCTGCTGTTGCTATTGACCCTTGTTTTGAGCTAGCCCAGGCAGGTGCCAATTGATTTAATTTGGTGACATTACATATACTCCTGCAGCTATGTTGTTATGCTAATCCAATACAAGATATATGAAAGTGTAATTAAGGTCATAACAAAAGCAAGAAATAAGAGTTATTTTGTGACTTTGTGACTTTTTCAGGTTATCTCCAGCGGCAACCAGGCCAGGGTTTATTTTAACAAATAAATCAAACAGATTCTTATCGGGTACTGAACCTATTCGGGTCAATGTAATCATAGATAGCTATAACAAAATACATACATGGATGCACCTGGGACGTATCCTCAGTGATGTATCCCAAGGTCATCACATGGGACGTATCCTCAGTGATGTATCCCAAGGTCATCAGGGTTTCGGGTCTCCCAACATCGTTCATACCCCTCACTCAGGTGACCCAGCCGGGGTGATCAAGTCCCGACTTACGTCCCAGTAGCTACCCTCGATCAGTCCCATTAGGGAAAAACCAGGGCCACACAATCCGTTCCTCCTGAACTATACTCTGCCGGGACTGGGAGGTATACCATTCTGGCGCGTGAAGGACTATAGGCTCTGTGGGTTGACTCCTGTCCGGGCCCCTCCTACGTCTCACCAGGTCCACTCCTGCTCTCACCAGGTCAGGCCCTGTGCGTTGCACCAGACTCCCAGCACCAGGCACTGCATTCAGGAATGGTGGATTCTCAAGCCGCAACGGTTCCGCAGCAAACAACTCATCACAAACATGTAACAGAGAGTGCACATTAGACATGAATGAATGGTTTATTTCAGTCTTAAATCATGTACAGGGTTAATTACAACAAACCTTTCAGAGAATATTTGGACCGAAAAACGAGCCGTAGCTTATAGTGACTACCCTTTTTTTTTTAATCTTGTAATTATATAATACAAGTAATAACAAAAACAAACAATAACAATTTCAATTGTATGTACCAACTTTGTCCTTCTCGATACAATACCCAAACCTGCGTATGGGTCGATACAGAGACATCAGTGTGTAATTTAACCAATTTAGGCCTGACGTTGAAATTTAAATCCTGACAGTTTTCTGAAATACCTCATGTTTCTGTGTCAGTGCCAGTGGAGCTCAATATTTCATGTCAAGGACCCCAAATATTATATGTAATTGGCCACCGACCCCCATCAGAAAATATGTTGTTCCAGGAACCCCTCAGAAGCAAAGATTTCAGTTAAAAACTTTCCCTCTGAAAGAATAATATACAGTCAAAGATTTGCGACACATTTTCAAGACTATTTTTAAATGGCTAAAACATAACATAAGGGTTCCTTGAGGGGGTTCCAAATGATAATAATTGTATTTATATAAAATTGGACCATTACAGGACCGTAACTCTTGAGAGTTATGACATTTAAATAGTTTGAGAACGACTCATCTTAGGATAAAAATAAATCCATTACTAAACGTTAAAGAGCAGCTACAAGTTAGTAAAGTAATAAATGTCAATAACACAGTATAAAACACAGTAATGCAATATAAACTGAAGCGTTCAAAAAATATTACTGTAAATGACTGTATCACCGTGTGATAGCCTACGACGTTACGTGGTGTCGGAATTTCATCGACTGTCATACTCGCCGACACCGATGGTGGCATTTTATAGGCAGTATCGCCAGTCCCGATACTGGTACTGGTATCAGAACAACTCTAGTGTACATGGAACAAAGTCCCGTCCGGTAACACGTGTACATATTATTGCGAACGCAGTGATTGGGAACACAGTGAGCACTGACTATGAGACCTAGCAGAACGTGTGTCTTAAAAACTTAACTTAAAAAAAAACTTAACTAAAAAGAAATAAAAATGACAAAGAAAATGTAAAAAGAAACTTAAAATAAAAACTTAAAGAAAACTTACAAAAAAGCACACGCACACGTACACACACTAAAAAAATAACTTAAAAAAAACGTAACTTAAAAAAAAAGAAATCTTAAAAAAAACACACTAAATTCACGAGCTGCGTTCGCTTCCCGCGTTCGTCTCACGGCCAAGCTACACCAGGCAATTTTGCATGCGTATCCGTTTACTGCACGCGTACAGGGCGTTTGGATCGGTTCAAATTTGTTTACGTGCGTATGCCCCCATGCGCGCGTATCTATATATCCTCCCGGAAGGTCCCGCACAAATCTGCCGCGCGCCACAGATCTGGTGTAGTCGTGGGCATTTCGCACGCATACTTTGTACCGCGCAGTGCGCTTACGTCAAACGCACACATGCCCGGTGTAGCTTGGCCGTTACTTTGTGTACAGTCAATCCTAAGTGGAGAAATGAAATGCGTAAAAATGTACTGTAAAACATTTACAGTACATTAGTACACACATGTGCCGGGGGGGGCAGTAAGTAGCACAACCTCATGGACTCTCTATGTCCGTGGTCCACACGTCGCTGATCAAGATGTTCCCTCCGTTTTCGCACTCCGCCTTCATCTTGAGTTTCCGTCCCCCGTCTCGGTCCGACGCCCCTTTAAGGTAGCGGATGACCTCGTTCTGTACCACCTCCTCCGTCACCTGCTTGGTGTTGGGGTTCCTCCTGATGGCTCCTATTGGACGGGAGGTTGAACGACAATGTCCACAAATTAAAACACTTTGAGATACGCAAATTGTTTATTTCATGTAGTCCACAATCGTTAGCAGGACGTCCAGTATTTCTTTGGTCTGGAAAGAGTCAACACAGACACCAGGATTACTTACGATGCAGAATGTCTTTGATCTGGAGATTCTTGAAGGCCATCTTCCCCCCCTGTCCCGTCCAGTTGATGGTCTTGGCCAACGCGTCGGTCATTATGCACGGCATCATCCGATACACGGAGTCCTTCGCGGTCTTTCCGCCCTTAGACGACAGATGGATCTCCTGCAAGAAGACAAGAGCTCACATCAGACAAACATACAGACAAACACCTCCAAACATAAATAAATCTATCCATCTATCTGCTAATTCACGATACCTGTGTTTGGGGCATAACTTGGGTGCCGAACAACCTCAAACTTGGCATGTAAATGGACTGCATTTATATTATAGTTTTAAAGCACTTTACAAATGTATTTACCATTTGTAAACGCTCACATTCACACAACACACACCGATGGTATGGCGAAGGAAACCATTCGAGGCACCCACCCCGCTCCTCGGGAGCAATTAGGGCTAGAGGCCTGCAAGCCCGTCCCGGCCCACCAAAACGGGCCGGGCCCGGGCCGACTTTGTCACTGCCCTACGGGCCGTGGGCCGGGCGGGACTCACACGCCGTTATATTAATTTTCCGATGTGAATTTCACCCAGACTGGACTTGCTTCAGCAGCGCGGCAGCATGCTGCTGTCTGCTCCATAGTGACGTGTCAATAACACCTCCACACACACACTCTCTCACACACACTAAAATCTGGTCAAAACTATAAAGACTTTGAAACAACGTGTTTTACATTCTATCTCTCTCGCTCCGCGCCTAAACTCTCGTCCTCTCTCTCTCCTAATTATTATGCAGCACAGCTGTGCACAGCTGTACACACACACACACACACACGCACACACACACACACTACTAAGTAGCCTACGGCTCTCCTCTGACAGAATTCATTTCAGGAGCTCCGCAGTCCGCAATAAAAACAAATGAAATACTGCGGGAGCATTATTACCACACTACATTTTGTACATTGCAGAAACTGCAGATACATAACGTAAGTGTTCTTATTATTGTCCGTCTACTCTGGGTTTTATAATGCAGCGTGAGTCCGCGATAGCCGATCTGCAAGCTCACAACGCGCTGCGCTGATTGACAGTGCACGTGGCAGCAATACTGTATAAAAACTATAATTAAGTAGGCTACTTTTTAGTGTGATGTCTAGTGTGTGTTATTAACTTGTTTATCAGAGCGATAGAGTGCAGCTGTGAGTGAGTAGCTGCTGCTGCTGCTGCGTCCGTGCACCAATAGAGCACGCGGTGGCATGCTTGAAATATTAAATAAAAATATGTCGGGCTTCCGGGGCCGTTTCTGGACTTTACCAACAGGCTTAGGGCCGGCCGGGCCAGGGCCTATATTTTAGGCCTGTGCAGAGCTCTAATTAGGGCTTCAGTGTCTTGCTCAAGGACACTTCGACACTTGTTTATTTATTTGACACTGGGACAATGCTCATTAGTCGACGTTTCAGTTTTCACTTCCATTGTAAATGTGCCAGAGTTAGCCATAAGCTAATTTACATCTGTAGTCCCTGAGCAGGCTCTTAAAATGGTAGTAAAACTAAACATACAATCACACATACAGTACAATACAATACAGATAAAAGAAAGACAGAGTGTATAGTGTGCCAGCACACAACACCATGCGTTGATGCCATGTGTGCATTATGTGCAAGCACCCAACACTATATCCATACAAAAAACACAATACAGTACAGTACAATACAGGAACAGATCAACATGGTACAGGGGACAGAACAACTGTCCAAAGTGAAGTGGAAAAATGACACCGGTGATGAAAACTAAATAGTGCTGATAGTTACTCATGATTACAGATTTGATTTGTTTTTAGCCACCTCTTCAGGTTAAATGTGAAGGTCAAATAGTTGGAGGTCTGTCTTACTTCTGTAGTGAGACTTATATTAGCCAGGCGGAGCCAAGGGATCGAACCTGGAACCTTCAGGTTTCAAGTGGGCCGCTTTGTGAAAAGTAGCTCTCAAGTCAAAAAAGTGTGGGCACCCCTGGTCTAAACTGACTGAGCGAGACGCGACGGGTGGCCGTGGTTGCGTTATGCTTGTGCCGTGGTAGTATTATATGGAACGGGTGGGAACGTTTTGGTTACATTCAAAAGACAAGAGGGGAGCGCTAAATGCAATAGCGTAGCACCCGAAAAAACACGGGAGCCGTCAGCTGCTGCAAGTGGAATGACCGTCCTTTTCCTACCAAGACATGTGGTTCTTATCGCTGCCCAGCAACTTGCAGCAAGACTCCGTTGCCATAATTTATAATCCGATTCATAATACTTTACTCAAATCTCCCTCCCTGCCAGTTATAATAATAATTAAACGTGCGACTTTGCCGACTTCTCAGTCTATCGCAAGGCAGACCTACAAGCTCACAACGCGGTGCAAACCAGACGCAGTGTGAGCTTGTAGTTTGGCTCTTTTTGATGCGTGACACCGTCGTACGATGGATGACGTATACATTAGGCTTTTAAAGTGACGGTAGACATACTACACAATTAACAGTTCCCTCTGTCTGTTAGAAAAGTACTGTATAAAGTAAGCCTGGGACCGAGGCTACTTAAAATGGTGTGTGTGTGTGTGTGTGTGTGTGTGTGTGTGTGTGTGTGTGTGTGTGTGTGTGTGTGAGAGAGAGAGAGAGAGAGAGAGAGAGAGAGAGAGACACGTTATGGCATACAAACTCTCACAACTGGGTTGAACTGGCCAATTAAAAAGAGGTTCTGTTCAGAATGTATCGTCTCCCAGCTTTCCTCAAAATAATATAGCAAATTATGCTCGATAGTGGGCTCGATAAGGACCCGGCTCGATAAGCCTGCTCGATAAGGTGATCGTTATCAATACAAATTAACGAGCTCCATCCCTACTCCTGACTGCCCTGAGCCACTGCCATATGACCCAGGGGTGTGTGAGCAGCGCTGAGTGGCAGTTCCATTCCATCAGACTATAGGAGGGGAATTAAATGGCCTTTTCTCAAAGTGCACCGGTCTAGTTTTCATTCAATTACATGAACCCATTCAGGACGGGAACCCCTTTTGGTTTGTTTTTAAGTATTATGTTATACTTTAGCTACTGAAAAATAACCGGATCTACTAGCTACTGACAAATAGCAGATCTACAAGCTCATAGCGCGGCACTCGGTGCTGCGCTATGAGGCTTGTAGATCTGCTATTCATGAAAAATATTGAAAATGTGTCACAAATCTTTGAATATATATTATTTCAGAGCGAACGTTTTTAACTCAAATCTTTACTACTAGGGGGGGGGGGGGTCCCTGGAACAACACATTTTCAGATGGGGGTCGGCGGCCAATTTCATATCGTTTTTGGGGTCCTTGACATGAAACAGTATAGAGAACCACTAATATAGAAACATAGGTTTTTCCAGAAAACTGTCAAGTAAAACTACAAACAAACGAACTAACCAGTGTTGTTTTTGGCAGCACATTTTGATTTTAGTTTTAGTCAGTCTTTTGAATAGTTTTCATTTCGTTTTAGTCACATTTTAGTCACCTGGAATGTGTCATTGTTAGTCTAGTTTTAGTCGACTAAATGTCATGAGATTTTAGTCGACTAAATCTACAGTTGATTTAGTCTACTAAAATGTATTTTGGTGGGCATTGATGCCGTCGTAAGGACTGTTTTTACACAATAGATCTGCTATTTTCAGCATGCAACCAAGTGTAAAATGCCTTATACTGGATCTCTTGTCCACTAGTCCCTTCCTAACATTTTAGTCTAGTTTTTATTTGTTGACGAAATTGTCAGTATATTTAGTCTTAGTTTTAGTCATCATCGTTTTAATTTAGTTTCTATTTAGTTTTCTTCAGTGGAAAAAGGTAGTCGACGAACATTTTTCGTCTTAGTTTTAGTCGACGAAAACAACACTGGAACTGACCACATGTTCTCCCAGGTTGTCGTCTGCGGCCGCCAGCCGGCCCTCCAGCATGATGAGCTCACTCTGCTCGTTGAGGGCTGAGCGCAGCATGTCGGGGGGGTCCAGGGGGGTGACGTTCACACACAGGGCATTCTGCAGCGAGGACACCTGGGCCTTCAGCTCCTGGACCTCCCTCCGTGTGGCGCGCACCTCCTCCGCCAGGGTGGCCAGGAGTCTGACAGCTGGAGAAGAAGAGGAGAGGGAGGGTTATGGAGGTGCCTCAGTGTGGCCAGGAGTCTGACCGCTGGAGAAGAAGAGGAAGAGAGAGAGGGTTATGGAGGTCCCTCAGTGTGGCCAGGAGTCTGACCGCTGGAGAAGAAGAGGAGAGGGAGGGTTATGGAGGTCCCTCAGTGTGGCCAGGAGTCTGACAGCTGGAGGAGAAGAGAGAGAGAGGGTTATGGAGCTCCCTCAGTGTGGCACGCACCTCCTCGGCCAGGGTGGCCAGGAGTCTGACCGCTGGAGAAGAAGTCAAAGTCATATGATTTGTCACACACGTTACCGCAGTGAAATTTGTTCTCCGCATTTGACCCATCTCTTGGAGCGGTGAGCTGCAGCCGTGCCGTGCTCGGGAATCATTTGATTAGTAGATTTGACCCCCCCACAATCCAACCCTTGATGCTGAGTGCCAAGCAGGGAGGCATTGGGTCCCATTTTTACAGTCTTTGGTATGACCCGGCCGGAGATCGAACTCCCGACCTCTCAGTTTCAGGGCGGACACTCTAACCACAAGGCCACTGTCTGGAAGAGAGAGAGAGGGTTCCATGGAATACACTACCCACACTTTTTTGACTTGAGAGCTACTTGAGCTACTCAAAATGACTGGCTCGACAAAATCTACCATTGCTGGAAATAGTTTATATATGGAATAGTGGCGCTGGCCCTAAATAAAGACCCTAAAACTGCATTTCTGACTGTTCTGTTCTGTTTCTGACTTGGAGCCTTGGCCGTTCGGGCAACTTCACACACACACACGCGTTTAGATATTTCTATTTACAATGAGAAGCGGACGGGAGCTGGTGCCACTTGGACCCGGACGTAACGTACTAGGACTACAAAATGACGTCGGACTTAAATACCTTCATCCATGGGGTTCATAAATATACTTATTTAGTGATCGTATCGTGTCAAAACAAACATCACAGTAAATGACACGAGTGTGGCTTAAAATAATAATCTGGTCAGATCAGAAGGAGAAGAAAAAACAACATACCTTTGTCAAAAGGGGACTCGGGTTCTCGGGGCTGTGAAGATCGAGGTTCTGGGCGCTGTGAAGAACGTGGAACCGCACGGGGTTGTGAAGGCCGTGGTACCTCTCGGGTCTGTGAAGGGCGTGGTACCTCTCTGGGCTGTGAAGGGCGTGGTACCTCACGGGGCTGTGAAGGGCGTGGTACCTCTCTGGGTTGTGAAGGGCGTGGTATCACACGATCTAAACCACAGGAGACAAGAAAACGTAACTAGAGATAGATTGTCCGTCTTTGTAGACAAAGATAAGATAGATAGATAGATAGATAGATAGATAGATACTAGATAGATAGATAGATAGATAGATAGATAGATAGATAGATAGATAGATAGATAGATAGATAGATAGATAGATAGATAGATAGATAGATAGATAGATAGATAGATAGATAAAACATAGTTACCTCCAGAACGATCCTGCCTGGCTGGGCGTAACGTCTCTGTGGAGTAGGAGTTGTTCCCCTGTCTGGCTGGGCGTAACGGCCTGCCGTCTTCCAGGCTCCTACGGACTCGGCTCCTTCTCCTTTTACACATGTAACTGGACATTGTCACAGCTTTCTTCAACTCCTGTCAACTCCGGAACGGAATGACTCAAGTGATACAGAACAGAAACGGAGGGTTGTGAAACTGATGTAAGAAGAAGCAAGTCGCGTCGGAGGTCGTTGTCCTGTGTTGTTCTGGCCTGGAGGGGGGGGGGGGGGGGGGGGGGGGGGGGAAGAAGAAACATAAGTCTTGTGTTATACGTATAGTTAAGTTTGGATGTATTTTCTCTTACTTTAATTACAGTACTTACAAAGTTACAACTTTTACTTTTATGCCACTACAATTATATGAACCCTTTAGTTACCGCTGAGAGCCATAGAGTAAGACAGAGTTACGACAACTACGTTCACTTCATGGGGCTTCAGTCCAATGGCGGCTCTCCTACATAGACTTCTATTGGCGAAGTGCTAGGCGAAGAGTGACAAGTCATGGACCGGAAGTAGCCCGGCACACCCGGTGTGCAGCGCACTGGACTTTTAAACGGCAACGCACCGAGTGCACTGAAAAAACGAACGACCATAGAGCACACCAGTGCGTTCAGGGCACATTTCCGAACGCACCCAGTATGATCTTAAATCCCTTTATTTTAGATCGTTTTTTTAGTAATAGTACAACATAAACATTACTCTATGGCTCTGGTTACTACTACTAGTTAGTTACTTTGTAGATTTTCATTAATATTGGAAGAAAACACACACTAACAACTTCAACCATAGGGATTATTTGTAGTGCTCCGCCTCATTCTTTTTCAACGTTTACCCGGGTTCTCACCTCGGCTCGGACTACAAAACCATAGTTATATATATCCACACTTTTCCTGGGCTGTGTGTGCTCCAGTTCCTGTCGATTTGATCCAATGAAAGCCAATGAAACTGGTCAGATGACCAATGATATCCAATGAAATCAACAGGAACTGGAGCGCACACACAGCCCAGGAAAAGTGTGGATAACCCTTCCTTACTTCATAATGCATTGGTTATGATTGGTATAAAAAATTGAAAGACTGCTAAATCGAAAATTAAGGAGATCATTCTGGAACCCAGATTCAGCATTAATGTAATTTAATTATACCGTAACAAGTCAACCGACCCCCCCCCCCCCACACACACACACACACACACACACACACACACACACTTATATCATTGTTTTTATTTGTATTTCTAACAGTTTAGCGTTTATATGATGCTTTTGCATAGTACTGATTAAACGTCCGTATGAGGAATTAAGTGATTGATTGAACATTGTAGCCTATTTACAGTTTGCCGAATGGGTACAGTAACTACAGTTCAAGGAAAGTACAGGACAATAGGCCTACAAAATCTGCTAACAGGATAGACATCAGCGGGTCCTCCATTTTCAATTCATCAAAACATTTAAAGACATAAGAATGTCTTCTATGCAAAAAGATAGGCGTTTAGAAAACAAGGAAAAGCCCAATGGAAACAATTAAGCCTGTTGGGTTTGGGCCGATTCATACTCCTGTTTCGGCGCTGTAGTGCCGAAATGATTTCGGCTCGTCAGAAAATTTCAGTAGCACCGAAGAGCCGACTTTAGGACGGTACCCGCCCCCCCGTGAACCTCAAATGACGTCAAATTGTAGGCTCTACAGCGCCGAACCGACTTTTATTCGGCTCTAAAATAGGAGTATGAATCGACCCTTTAAATCCTCTAAAGCAGAACTTAATTGTTTTTCTGCAAACTACACATAGAACATTGATATGATGTTTTGTTTTCTCGTGTTTTGTTTTGTTGTTTTTGTTCTTTGTTGTCTTGTTCCTGTTAACTGTATTGTCCTGTCTGTCTTTGTTTTTGTTTTACGTTATGTTTGTTTGTTTTTGTTTTGTTTTCTTGTTTTTTTTCCCCTTCCGTTTGCTTTGTTGTATTATTTTACCTATGAAAGACATTTATCTGTTAGAAGGGTAGGCACTATAAGCTTAGGCTTCAGCCTACACCTTTTTGGTCTGTTTATTTTGCAAAAAAAAAAAAAAAGCAGGCACTGTATTGATTTGTTATAATGACCAAAATAAATAAACTCTACTCTACTCTGCTATAGGCTACATATAGGCATAGCTTGAAGTTAAATGCGAATCAAGCGAGAAGCAAATCAAATGATCCTCCTACAAATCCAAATTCAAGTAAATAGAATAGAACAATTAAGCTCAGAGAACATGAACAATGTCGTGCACTGTGGTGTCACTGCGGCCGGCGTAAACACGGCGGCAAATGGCGGCCGCCAGCGCTTCACCGGGCAGCCGCTCTGCACTCCGCCGGCCAAACGATCACCAAGGACGGCCTCGGATCGTGGGGACGCCGTGGAGACGTGTCGTGATCTCCACGGGCGGGCGGAGCGGAGCGGCGCCGGGAGCTCGTCACGCCAGATCTCTGGCGTGGATGTTATAGACAGATTCATATCTTTACCTCTGGTCTGGTGGCGCTTTTCTTTGTAGCTCAATATCATCCAGATCGCAGCAGACAGACAACATGTAGGAGAAATAAATACTTCTGAATGTTTGTGTTGTTACGCACAGGAAGTTCTTCTTCTTCGTCTTCTTCTTCTTCACCAGACGCCCGTTGGCGCATTGCTGCCTCCCACTGTTGGTGTTAGGTACTACTACTTGCTCATTCTAGATGGTTCTGTTATGACTTCTCCTCTGCATGTTGTAGTATTTAGATGGTTCTGTTATGACTTCTCCTCTGGATGCTGTAGTATTTAGATGGTTCTGTTATGACTTCTCCTCTGCATGTTGTAGTATTTAAATGGTTCTGTTATGACTTCTCTTCTGCATGCTGTAGTATTTAGATGGTTCTGTTATGACTTCTCCTCTGGATGCTGTAGTATTTAGAATAGATGGTTCTGTTATGACTTCTCCTCTGCATGTAACATTCTGCAAGCAAGTATAGGCACTCGACAGAGTGCAGAACTCTTGTTAGGCCTATAGCCGAATATGACATCAACACATGTCGCCCCGTCCCCCGCGGTTCCACACAAATACTTCTGTCCCTCAAATTAACAGTTTGGATTTGATTCTGGACTCTGGACTGGTGATCCTAAAAGGGCATCAGCAGCTACAGAACAACAACAACAACAGGTAAGTGCTTGTCTTTGAAGTCTATGTGATAGTGGCTCTGCAGTGCAGGGTGACGGAAACAGAACCTGTATTCTCAGTTGAGATTCCGGTTGGTTTACATTACTGGTCAGTAGTCAGGCTGCATTCAGGTGTTAATGGCAATACCAAGATAAGTCGGAAGTCCATGAGCCAGAGCTCCAAATTAGGGCCAGGGACAGGTCAATCATCCTGAAAACGACCAATGGGAGCGTTGGTTGAGAGCAGCAGGCCACTCCTATACGCTCACTGGGCGTCGCGTAGGACGTACCAGTGAGCTTGTAGGTCTGCTTGGGACGTTTGGACCTGAGAGAGTTATTCAGTCAGTTTATTTTTCCTACATATCTTAGCAAGTCGGTAGGCGATACGCGTTAAACTTAACAGACACACATTCATTTACCGAGCTGTCTGTCTGTCAGTGACTCATTTTGAGTGACACCTGTCACAATAATGGTCTCGCCGGATGTCGCTGCTGCTCTGCATGGTAAGTATAACGACTGACTGACGGTGGAAGTATTAAATCTGTGGCTTGCATTCAACTTTTATGATCTTTTTAAAATTGTATAAATTGTATGAATTGCTGTCACGGTCACCTGACAACAGAGCTGACACATGTCATGATGTTGAGGGCACCTGTGTGTGTGTGTGTGTGTGTGTGTGTGTGTGTGTGTGTGTGTGTGTGTGTGTGTGTGTGTGTGTGTGTGTGTGTGTGTGCGTGCGTGCGTGCGTGTGTGTGTGTGCGTTCTGAGTCAAAGCTCAGAACTAAACCTGAAATGGATGTAAATCGTCTCTGTCAGATTGAAACCTCAAAACCTCCAAAGCCGTCACTTTTCAGGATTCAAATTCGAAAATAGAAAAAGTAGATCTGCACGCTCAACACGCGTCGCTTCGCGCCACGTTTTCGAGCTTGCCGATCTCCTACTTTTGATGCTTTTGTGTGACGTGTAGTGTGATCAAGAAGGGCCTAAATTTGCGGGGAAAAAACTAAAAGTTTGAATACAGAGTTAAGAAATGTCTGCTTGACAGCGATGAAATGTACGGTATAGGTTTGGTACTACCTCCAAATGTGTCTCCCCTGAAACAGTGTTCCATTTTCAGGAAGCGCAGCTCAGAGCACGGTGAGGGTCAAAGTGATTGTTAAAGGTCAAACCTTCGACTGTCACCACACTCTGTTGCAACGCGTGAGGCAGCTGGGGGGACTCCACGTAGAGGAGACCGACAGCGGGCCCCCGAATGTCGTCATCGTCTTCTGCCCGGTGATGACGCGCCACATGACAGACATTACGAATGCAATGAAAGACGTCGTCCCAGGTAATACCATACGCTTTAAGGTTTTGTTATTTTTAGTTTTACGGAATTATTGCATTCTCCTCCTCCACAGCGAGATTCAGAGTTAATTCAACATATCTCATTATCACATAAACATGATTGTGTGTATGAATTCATGTGAGTCAAGAAACTCAACCCTCCCCCTGGCCAGCCGGGGCGCCTGATGGAGGGGAAAGGAACTGGTTGGAATAACGTGTTCCTTCCACGCGCTATACGTCCGACCAGGGAAACTCCCCCCTGTCAGGTGTAAAGGAGCAACTTGGACACTCAGGCATGAAGGAAGCATGAGTTCAAGTCCGTTGCTCTCCCCTTGTCCCCCATATATGGGGACTAGGTTGGCGGAGGGTGTGTAGAGCCCAGGATCACATTAGATGATTGACAGAGGGGTGAAAAATGGGTTACAAAATCGTGGGATAAAAAAAAAAAGAAAAAAAAAGAAACTCAACCCATTGCCTTCATGGATGCAAAATTATGGATTCCACCAAGGTTATAAGAAGACCCACCCTACCTGATTGGCTTCCTGGCAGGCAAAGGTTAAGGTTAGGCATAGTTTTACTGAGGTTAAGGTTAAAGGTAGAGTAAGTGATTTCACTCAAAAAACCCTAGGTTTCGTTTTTGGCTGTGGGACCTAAGCCTTCGCCCAATCAGGATAGAGAGTCAAAAACGAAACCTAAGGTTTTTTGACCCCCAGGGGTTAACTGGGGACAGGGAGGAACTCCTTATATGGTCAGCACACTCTATAGTAGAGAGGATTATCACAACAAAACAAAAAAATAAGTGATTTTTGAATTAAGTGAAATCACTTACTCTACCTTTAAGGTTAGGTGGAGGCATACAGTAGTTACTGAGGTTAGGGTTGTAAAATAATAAGTACTTGCATTGACTCTGTATCTGTAATGCTGTGTGCATATTCCACATAACTTGATAGCAAAAATAAAAATAAAAGATACAGAAAGGTTAGTGTCTTGTTCCATCCGTACAATAAATGCATTCCTAGAGAGCGAGTGGAATGGAATTACAGACATCACAGAAAAACCCGGCATAACCTAAAGCCCAGACCCGGTTCTTTGTGTGCTCTGTGCTGCTTCAATTCATTCTGTTCACCTCTGCCCTAGTACACTACTGCAGCTAATCTAGTGTTGGCAGATTTAGCTGTGACTATAGGCTATGTTTTACCATTACCAAAAACACAATTCAATTTCACACAATTCATTCATCATCATGTAAAACGTCATAATTGTGACAGCCCTACGTGTACTCAAATTCTACTATAGTTACTTAGTTTATCTCGGTCATGGTTTCTCTCTCTCTCTCACTCTCTCTCTCTCTCTCTCTCTCTCTCCCTCCCTCTCTCTCCCTCCTCTCCTCTCTCTCTCCCTCTCTCTCCCTCTCTCTCTCTCTCTCTCTCTCTCTCCCTCTCTCTCTCTCTCTCTCTCTTCTCAGGAGGGGCGGCCGTCATCCTGGTCGTGATGCATCACACGCACGACGTCGATTACCTGAACATCGTGCGCTCGCTGGGTGCCGACTGCGGCTGGGACTTTGTCAACGTGCTCTACCACGAGACCGTGCCCGGCCTGCTGGCGTGCGCGTTTAACGAGCGGGCCGTGGCACAGCTGCGTGACGCGTTGCTGAAGCACAGCAGTGTCGTGAGCCCCGTTGGTGCTGTCTGTGAGTTTGAAATATATAGCGGCCCTCTCCGTCATCAAAGTTACACCCACCCCTGCCCTATTCAATGTTTGGTTTTGTATAGCCTATACTGCTGATGTTGGCAAATGGCAATAATAGCACAGTAATGATGATAATAATCTAATATGACGTGTGTAGTTCTTTATAGATCTAGCCTCTTCATTTTTTTTATCTGAAAGTGAACCAGATTGAAGCATTTTTGGGGCAGCGCTATCATTATAATCTTGCATAGGACTACCTGAGTCCTAGAACTGCCACTGCCTGCTTGATTTAACAATGCAATATGATATTTTCTTTGCCCCCTCACAAATCTCAATTGACCCCTCAGTCATTTCATCCTGCAGCCGGCCCTGTCTATTACAGTACAAGTACAAAACACCATAGACCCGCCCTACCCGTGTTTGATTAGCTTCGTGGCAGGCATATAATTACTTATTATTAGTATTATTGTACTGAGGTTAAGGCTAGGGTTAAGGTTAGTTTGAGGCATAGTTAGTTTTACTGAGGATATCTGACTGTTTTTTGAATTGTACTATATCTTTTTCAATGTAGGAAAAGGAAAATAAACCCCTGATATTTACCTCCATAACAATTGGTCTGCGACCCAAAGATGGGTCTCTCTCTGCCCAGTGTTTGTACAACGTACACTCATAGAGTTACTGTAAACTTCTGGGAGTGCAGGAGGCCTAAGGTCTGGTCAGTGTGTTTGATCTGTGACTCCCACGAAAAAAATTACCCTCCTCACCAAAACTATAGGATTTTGGAGGCAAATGATTAGGCTTTTTTTTTTCTTTTGCATTATATTGTTTTCTTGATCGGTGTAATGATAGTGTTGATAGCTATAGGAGCAGTTGAAATGTATTTCTTATACATTTTGGGCCCGGCACATAAACGTTTGGTCGATTGGGGTCAGAATTTGATGTGACTATGTCATGTTATTTTGAAGACTTTTTATTCATGAAGCAAAAGTCTTATTTTCTATATGAAAGGTTAGCATCATTAACCCATTCTGACCGGGAACCCATTTTGGTGTTAGCATCATGTTATGCTTTAGCTATTGAAAAATAACAGATCTACAAGCTCATAGCGCGCCACCGAGTGGCGTGCTACGAGCTTGTAGGTCTGCTATTTTTGAAAAATCGAAGAACGACTGACATTTTTTAAAATCTGATCTCAGGTCAGAATGGGTTGATCAGACCAGTGTGTGTTCAGTGGAAAACCTCGTATGAATCTGATCTCAGGTCAGAATGGGTTAACACCTTGAGGGCCTATTTAATCCATTAATAAAATGTGCCCTTCGTCAGCAAGCGCCTCTATAGGCTGTGTAGAGTCATGTGATCAGTTTTCATAGCACTAATTTGACAGAGATTTGTCAATCTCTGTCTCGGGCATGACCGTGCACTTGAACCTGACGGTGATTTACATCATGGGCCCTCTGGTGGTGTTAATTGATATCGACATTTTAGTATAATTGAATGTAATTTTGGCCTTTAGAATTTCACCCATTTATGCAAAGAAATGTTACTTTTGTCAGCCCGACCTGCAAGTTCGAGTGTTGACCTGCAAGTTCGACCTGTCCCGGCCGAGCGTCAGTACCACGGTCAAGGTAAAGGTCATTTGCAATTAGGGTGACTAGATCCAGAGTGTTCATTTGAGGGGCAGAAGTATCACTTGTGTGGGACAGGGGGGACGGGACAGGGTTAGCGACTTATTCCTTAAAACCTTTGATTCTAACATGTAAACAACATTAAATAAGAAGGTTGCCTCTGGCTGTATCACATTTCTCTCACCAAAACTAGGATTTTGGAGACAAATGATTAGGCTTTTTATTTATTTTTGCATTATATTGTTTTCTTGATCGGTGTAATGATAGTGTAATGATAGAACGGTGTAATGATAGTATATAGGAGCAGTTGAAATGTATATTTCTCATACATTTTGGGCCCGGCCCATTAACGTTTTGGTCGATTGGGGTCAGAATTTGATGTGACTATATGTCATGTTATTTCGAAGACTTTTATTCATGAAGCAAAAGTCTTGTTTTTTATTTTAAAGGTTATAGCATCATTCATTGATATGGATATTTTAGTAGGATTGAATGTCATTTTGCCTTTAGAATTTCACCCATTTATGCAAAGAAATGTCACGTTACTTTTGTCAGCCCGACCTGCAAGTTCCCGACCTGCAAGTTCGACTGTTTATTTTGAGACAAGGCCTGCCCTGGTCCAGCCTCAAGGTAAGGTAAAGGTCATTTGCAATTAGGGTGACTAGATCCAGAGTGTTCATTTGAGGGGCAGAAATATCACTTGTGTGGGACAGGGGGGACGGGACGGAGGTTAGCGACTTATTACTTAAAACCTTTGATTCTAACATGTAAACAACATTAAATAAGAAGGTTGCCTGCTCTGGCTATATCACATTTTTCTCACCAAAACTAGGATTTTGGAGGCAATAAATGATTAGGCTTTTTTTTTTTTTTTTTTGCATTATATGTTTTTCTTGATCGGTGTAATGATATAGTGTTGATAGCTATAGTAGCAGTTGAAATGTATTTCTTATTTTGGGCCCGGCCCATAAACGTTTGGTCGATTGTGGTCAGAATTCTATACGTGACTTTTATTCATGAACCAAAAGTCTTTTTTTTGTTGTTGAAAGGTTAGCATCATTAATTGATATCACCCATTTATGCAAAGAAATGTTACATTACTTTTGTCAGCCCGAGCTGCAAGTTTCCAACCTGCAAGTTCGACTGTTGACTTTGAGACAAGGCCTGCCCCGGTCCAGCTTCCGTTCCACGGTCAAGGTAAGGTCATTTGCAATTCAACACGATGGACGCCAAAACGCTTCGGAAACCCGTCAGATGACAGTTTAAACTATATTAACCCATTTAGGCCTGACGTCGAAAAAAGAAAAGAAAAAAAAGAAAATCTTCTATGGCTTTGCCTATACTGCATTTGGTAATCTCGTCTCAAAAACTCCTGGGAACCTAGATTAGGTCATCATATATAGCCCACATTTGGAGCTCTGGCTCATGGACTTCTGACTTACAGTATGTTGGTATTTTAACACCTGAATGCATCCTGGCCCACTGACCTGACCAGTAATGTAAACCAAACAGAATCTCAACTGAGAATACAGGTTCTGTTTCAAGCTCCGTCTCTAAAGAGACACTTTTTGGCCATGCAGTTCAGACCTGTCACCCTGCACTGAGCCACTATAGATAATTGATATCGATATTTTAGTATGATTGAATGTCATTTTGCCTTTAGAATTTCACCCATTTATGCAAAGAAATGTCACATTACTTTTGTCAGCCCGACCTGCAAGTTCCCGACCTGCAAGTTCGACTGTTGATTTTGAGATAAGGTCTGCCCTGGTCGAGCCTCAGTCCCACGGTCAAGGTAAGGTCATTTGCAATTAAAAAAAAACATGTGGGATTTATACCCAGGGTAACTTTCTTCACATGGGGTTTTTACCCAGGGTAAAATCCGTCTCTGTCGGATTGAAACCTCAAAACTCAAAAATTGAGTTAAAATATACCCCCTCACAAATCTCAATTGACCCCTCAGTCATTTCATCCTGCAGCCGGCCCTGTCTACAGACGACAGTACAAGTACAAAACACCATAGACCCGCCCTACCCGTGTTTGATTAGCTTCGTGGCAGGCGTATCATTGTACGGAGGTTAAGGCTGTAGGGTTAAGGTTAGGTTGAGGCATAGTTATAGTTTTACTGAGGATATCTGACAGTTTTTTTTTAATTGTACTGTAACATATATATCTTTCAATGTAGGAAAAGGAAAATAAACCCCTGAAATTTACTTCCATAACAATTGGTCTGCGACCCAAAGATGGGTCTCTCTCTGCCCAGTGTTTGTACAGTACACTCATAGAGTTACTGTAAACTTCTGGGAGTGCAGGAGGCCTAAGGTCTGGTCAGTGTGTTTGATCTGTGACTCCCACGGGAAAATTACCCTCCTCACCAAAACTAGGATTTTGGAGGCAAATGATTAGGCATTTCTTTTTTTTGTTGCATTATATTGTTTTCTTGATCGGTGTAATGATAGTGTTGATAGCTATAGGAGCAGTTGAAATGTATTTCTTATACATTTTGGGCCCGGCCCATTAACGTTTGGTCGATTGGGGTCAGAATTTTATGTGACTACCGGTATGTCATGTTATTTTGAAGACTTTTATTCATGACGTAAAAGTCTTATTTTTTTTATTTGAAAGGTTAGCATCATTAATTGATATCGATATTTTAGTATGATTGAATGTAATTTTGCCTTTAGAATTTCACCCATTTATGCAAAGAAATGTCACATTACTTTTGTCAGCCCGACCTGCAAGTTCCCGACCTGCAAGTTCGACTGTTGACTTTGATACAAGGCGTGCCCCAGTCGTGCCTCAGTTTCATGGTCAAGGTAAGGTCATTTGCAATTAAAAAAATAATCTGCATGTGGGATTTATACCCAGGGTAACTTTCTTCACGTGCGGGATTTTTACCCAGGGTAAAATCGGTGATGAACTTGAAATGGATGTACAGTAAATCGTCTCCTGAAACCTCCAAAACCGTCACTTTTCAGGATTCAAATTCGAAAATAGCAAAAGTAGATCTACACGCTCAACACGCACGTTTTAGAGCTTGCCGATCTCCTATACTTTTGATGCTTTTGTGTGACGTGTAGTGTGACAAGAAGGGCCTAAATTTGCGAAAAAATAAAAGTTTGAATACAGAGTTAATAAATGTCTGCTTGCTCCAATGCATTTCCAATGGAAGTCACATGGTTTGACAGGACAGTCTTGTTTGATGCGGGGGAGGGGGGGGAAGAACAACAACGTTTGGTCAAACCATTAAACACAGACAAGACACGGACAAGACAGGTGTCTTTTAGGTGTGAATGAGGTGTCAAAGGGCAGGTGTTTTCAAGGCTGAGTGATGAGAGGAGAGATATAGGTCACACACGCACACACACACACACACACACACACACACACACACACACACACACACACACACACACACACACACACACACACACACACACACACAGCCTTGGGAATTAATCACTGTGATCTCTGCTCCTAAGATAATGCTCAGATTAAAAGAAAGTAAAAATCACTCTTTGTTATCACCCCACCCCCTCTCTCTCCCTCTCTCTCTCTCCCTCCCTCCCTCTCTCCCCCTCTCTCCCTCTCCCTCTCCCTCTCTCTCTCTCTCTCTCTCTCTCTCTCTCTCTCTCTCTCGGCAGAAACGACAGCGAAGACGCGGCCGCGGACACAGAGGAACATGGGGGAAAGGTTGGTGTCTCATACTTTACTAATATTAATATTAGCACCTGTAATTTCTTTCATTATAGACCATGTGCATTATGATCATAATAATGGGTGATCTGTTGAAATGGATCAATCTAGAGAGAGAGAGAGAGAGAGAGAGAGAGAGAGAGAGAGAGAGAGAGAGAGAGAGAGAGAGAGAGAGAGAGAGAGAGAGAGAGAGAGAGAGAGGTCTATTGTAAATAAATCCCCCTCGCGTCTTAGACGTTGGAATTCGTATATAAGGCACTTGCACAAAGAAAACAGTGGTGTAAAGTAAAGTAACTATACCGTTAGTACACTATCCCAAACCCTATAACCTATAACCCTAACCTCACAGGAAGCCACAGGGGATTTTTAACCCGCAGAACCCATTAGTTGTATAACCGGCCACGCAGGTCTGGAGCCACAGGTGTTTTCTATAAAGGCTCATTCTTAGTCTGGATTTTGGGTGGTGAGGTGACCACCGCTCCGGTGGTGAGGTGACCGCCGCTCCGGTGGTGAGCTGACCACCGCTCCGGTGGTGAGCTGACCACCGCTCCGGTGGTGAGGTGACCACCGCTCCGGTGGTGAGGTGACCACCGCTCCGGTGGTGAGGTGACCACCGCTCCGGTGGTGAGGTGACCACCTCTCCGGTGGTGAGGTGACCACCTCTCCGGTGGTGAGGTGACCACCTCTCCGGTGGTGAGGTGACCACCTCTCCGGTGGTGAGCTGACCACCAGAGCTGAAATAACGTTGAGTAAAAACAGAGAGAAGGGCTGGAGCGGTGGCGGTGGTTTGCTTTTCACCGCGGCTTGTGACGTCATGTTGTAGTTCGGTGGTCACCTCAGTGACGTCATGTTGTAGTTCGGTGGTCACCTCAGTGACGTCATGTTGTAGTTCGGTGGTCACCTCAGTGACGTCATGTTGTAGTTCGGTGGTCACCTCAGTGACGTCATGTTGTAGTTCGGTGGTCACCTCAGTGACGTCATGTTGTAGTTCGGTGGTCACCTCAGTGACGTCATGTTGTAGTTCGGTGGTCACCTCAGTGACGTCATGTTGTAGTTCGGTGGTCACCTCAGTGACGTCATGTTGTAGTTCGGTGGTCACCTCAGTACGTCATGTTGTAGTTCGGTGGTCACCTCAGTGACGTCATGTTGTAGTTCGGTGGTCACCTCAGTGACGTCATGTTGTAGTTCGGTGGTCACCTCAGTGACGTCATGTTGTAGTTCGGTGGTCACCTCACCACCGAAAATCCAGACTATATGAATAACGCTTAACCCGCAGCACTCAGGGTGAGTCTTATAACCGGCCGCTCAGGTCTGACTGACGCGATGTCTGACATTTATATGCAGGCAGTCCCCATTTAACTTAAGTATTGTATACTTCTACTCTGTTTATCCGAGAGTCCAGCTTCTCAGTCTGTCTCTATATGTTTATTGTGGGAAAAATCTAAAAATTCAATGAACAGAACGTTTACGGTTTAACCCCTTTTTTAGCGTTAGCATTATGTTATGTTTCAGCTATTGAAAAAATAGCAGATCTACAAGCTCATAGCGCGCCACCGTTGAAAAATCGAAGAACGACTGACATACTTGTATAGAAACATAGCTTTTTCAGAAAACTGTCAGGATGTGTAGAAGACATTTATAGAATCTGATCTTGTATTTGTATAATCTACTGTATGTACAGTATTGATCGCTCCCTCAGAGAGAGGAGAGTCTACTGTGGCTGTATGACCAAGTGCCAGCTGATTGGCTGGTGTGTGGCCCTTGGACTGGCGGTCGCCCTCGTGGTCATCCTCGTCCCCTGTCTGCTCCTCATCAAAGACGGTACAATGCATGTCTATCTGGCTTTAAAGGGCCACTTCACCACTTTTCTGTCTGCTCCTCCTCAAAGACGGTACAATGCATGTCTATCTGGCTTTAAAGGGCCACTTCACCACTTTTCTTTTTTTAAATATATTTTTTTAATACCACGATTTTGTAACCCATTTTTCACCCCTGTGTCAATCATCTACTGTGATCCTGGGCTCTACACACCCTCCTCCAGACAAGGGGAGAGCAACGGACTTGAATTCATGCTTCCTTCATGCCTGAGTGTCCAAGTTGCTCCTTTACAACCTGACAGGGGGGAGTTTCCCTGGTTGGACGTAGCGTGTTGAAGGAACACGTTATTCCAACCAGTTCCTTTCCCCTCCATCAGGCGCCCCGGCTGGCCAGGGGGAGGCAGTTTAGTGACCAGGATTACTGCATGTTTTGTGTGAGGGTACCTACCCTATAGGGGACACGGGGAGAACATGGAAACTCCACACAGAAAGGCCCTTTCGCCAACCCCGCCTCGGGTATGGGCACTGATGACACGGAGGAGGAGACACTTTTCAACCTATCTTCATATAATAGGTCCTCACTAATAATCATTCTACTCGGTCTGTGTCTCATAGGGAGGGCTGTGGGCAGTTCAGAAACCCTGTCCACTATAGTGACATCATCGTTAAGCAGATTCTTCTATAAACTATATGTTTTTACAAAAATGTTTAGATTTTTATCATCGTGAGAACGATGGCTTCCATTTTCGCATTGCAACTCTTCAGGACTAGACAGCCTGCAGTTTCTATTAGCTTGGATTCCCCATCGATGATGTCACTGGAGGACGGTTTCTGAACATATCCACACTTTTCCTGGGCTGTGTGTGCTCCAGTTCCTGTTGATTTCATTGGATATCATTGCTCATCTGACCAGTTTCATTGGCTTTCATTGGATCAAATCGACAGGAACTGGAGCACACACAGCCCAGGAAAAGTGTGGATAGGATTCTGAACCTATAGCTTCAACTGAGAGTATGACATAAGAGAAAAATGGCCACATATGGTGAACTGTAGGTAGGCGGTTGCAATATTTCTTCACGTACACATGGTGATGGTTATAGGAGAGCAACTAAGGTTTGATGAGTGATTAATCTTTATGTGCACATGGTGATGGTTAGGACTAGAGAGCAACTAAGGTTTGATGAGTGATTAATCTTTATGTGCACATGGTGATGGTTAGGACTAGAGAGCAACTAAGGTTTGATGAGTGATTAATCTTTATGTGCACATGGTGATGGTTAGGACTAGAGAGCAATTAAGGTTTGATGAGTGATTAATCTTTATGTGCATCGTTCTCACCAGACTCTGTGACGCCATGATAGAGTTTCACATCGTCTATCGCCTCGTCGGACTGACCGTTGGAACCTCGATGGCCTTCAGAAATGATCTGGATGGACACATTGATTGTTTTCAGCATTAGCATATAGCAACACACTAAACCCAAGCGTTTGGGTTCTAAACACTTATTTGTAACACTTTTTAAACGTGTCACAGTGTTTAGATTATAAACAGAAGAACATGTTTAATCACCAGTAACACTTTTTAAATCAAAGTCAGTCATATATAGGTGTTTAGAATTCAAACACTAGCGGCTGTATTTTGCGTGTCTTAAGTACCAGGTCTTATTACCTAAGTTGAGTAAACTAAAGACCTGGAGGCGTGGTCAATGCTCTTAAGACACGCAAAATACAACCCCTATAGGTGTTTGAGTGAGGTGTTTGAGTGAACTCGTGTTCTACTGTATTCTATGACCATTAATAAACATTTGGCATTTTATTATTACACACTGGTGTTTAGGTTTTAAACGCGTCACATGTTCCAGGGATTTACAGTGATATACATTTAGAGGAAAAGGATAAACTAAATAAATGTCCTTTTCCTGCGTCATTTTGGCATTTGTATATCTGGGGTATCGACATTGGCTGACAGTAGTAGTGACTAAATAATATTTAGAGTAGTGGTGCCACGACACATTAATCTGGAATGGTTCTTATCTGTAAAAATAAATAATGAATGCATGAAAAGTTACAGTATGACCTGGACTCAAACCTGGGCCTCAACCATAATAGCTAACATTCAGTGAAAATACCAGCTCTATCTCACAATGCGTTTGTAGACCGGATATTTTCGGCAAAGGAATTTGGCGTCTATAACGAAAAGAGAAGGTGGCCTATAGTAGGGACCCAATTCATGGGTAACCCCATTGTTGGGTCGGATAGGTCACACCCCACGGGAGTGGTTATAGAGGAAGTCCATTTCCCAGCATACACTGGGGTGCCAAGGACCGTGTTTTATTGTTATTATGTGTTATTATTTGAATGTTAGAATGTGTACTGGAGTTATGTTATGGGTCATTGTGTTTAGTGTTTTGTTATGGTATTATTTGGTGATATATGTTGTTTTATGTGATTTGTTAGCAAAACCTTGAATGCAAATGTCTGTTTATTTGGTCAGTCTCTCTCTTTCACATTCATATGTATAGTATCTGTTGGAAAGGGTTTGTTGTTGATGGTTGCGCTAACAAAAGAGTTTTCATGCCTCTTGCAGGCAACTATACACAGTAAAAACACTTGGCTTAGTTATGTAACCCAGCCCAGCCATAACCATTTCCTGGGATATAGGGACCTAATTAATGGGTTGTTAAGATGTCTGGGTTATTAGTAGCCTTATTGTTGGGTCAGAGAGTTGGGATTGATTGATTGATTGTGGTTCATTGTGTTTAGTGTTTTGTTATGGTATTATTTGGTGATATATGTTGTTATTTTTATAACACGAATTATGGGTCAAAATAACTTGGAAGTTGGGCTACGTTGACCCTCTGAAGTTATGGGTCAAAATGAATAACCAATTTTATTGCGTCAAAATAACCCAGGGGTTGAATCGGTAAGGTAAGTCCACCTGAGCCAGGTGCCACATATTTCCTTGGTTAGACTATATAGAACCTATATGAAGATAGGTTGAAAAGTGGTGAAGTGGTCCTTTAATAAGCACTCAAACCCCACCAGAGTCTATCAGGGCTTCCAAACACCCAAAACACGCTCGCCAAATCCAGCCGACCTCGGAAAGGTTATACAGTATAGCCTATAAACACGTGAAACTGTAAGTGATGAAACAAAATAAACAAACAAAAAAATGGCATAATTTTCTCTCCTGATGGTTGAAGTTGCATGGTGACCCACTTGAAAATGTATTTTCAGTTTATTAAAGAGTTAATGAACTAAGGGCTGTATTTTGCGTGTCTTAAGTACCAGGTCTTATTCCCTATGAGTAAACTAAAGACCTGGAGGCGTGATCAATGCCATTTGGCTATTCTGAGTGGCCAAAGAGCATTGATCACGCCTCCAGGTCTTTAGTTTACTCAAGTTATAGGGAATAAGACCTGGTACTTAAGACACGCAAAATACAGCCCTAAGCATCTATTTCATGTCCGGTGAAGAGGGGAGGGACCTGGAGCTGTGATCTTTGTATATCCACACTTTTCCTGGGCTGTGTGTGCTCCAGTTCCTGTTGATTTCATTGGATATCATTGGTCATCTGACCAGTTTCATTGGCTTTCATTGGATCAAATCGACAGGAACTGGAGCACACACAGCCCAGGAAAAGTGTGGATAAGACCTCGGAGGCCTTCTCTCGGGGCTGTTCAACGGGTCTTATACATTGGCTCTGCATGTGGTTGAAACAGACAACGTGCGTGTACTCTTTTACATGCTCTGCTTTGTAGCCGACTTCATCTCGTGTGTTTTACCAAATAAATGCTGAGATTTTGAGAACTTTATCACGTGAATTCTCCTTCCTTCCTCTCCTATACTCTCTGTACAGGACGACACACACATCGGGGATTTTAAACCACAGGTGTTTTAAGCATTATGTTATGCTGTAGCTATTGAAAAAATAGCAGATCTACAAGCTCATAGCGTGCCACAGAGTGCCGCGCTACGAGCTTGTAGGTCTGCTATTTTTGAAAAATCTTGAAAATGTGTCGCAAATCTTTGAATATATATATTTTTCAGAGCTTTTAAACTCAAATCTTTGCTTCTGGGGAGTCCCTGGAACGACATATTTTCAGATTGGGGTCGGCGGCCAAATACATAATATTGGACATGAAAATGTTTGAGAACCACTGACATAGAAACATAGGGTTTTTCATAAAACGTCAGGATTTAGAAGACATTTGTAGAATCGGTCTCGGTCAAAATGGGTTAAAATATCCCAGAGTGTACAAAGTGCTAAATGGTGGCAGTGAATATATTCATTGGTGATCCATTAAATGATAAATGAAACATCCCGCCTGCACTATAGCCTTTAAAATGACCTTTGTTCTGTTGTGCCCTGATGCCACCTGAGGTGGCATGGAAATCAAATCACCAGCCAGCTAAATACCGCCTTGTATCTATACCGTAATAGCTAACTAAAGACAGGATTCAAATTCAACAGTATAGCAGATCTACAAGCTCAAAACGTCTTTCTCCGTGCCACATTTCGAGCTTGCAGATCTGCTAGTTTTGACGCTTTTGTCTGACACTGTAGTGTGATTAAGTATAGGGCACTTAATTTACGGGGAAAAAAACACAAAAAGTATAAGAATATGGAGTTAAGAGGTTTCTGCCCGACAACGACAGATATAATTAAGTTTTAGGGGCACAGCGCCCCTACTGGTACTAATAGGCATATACTCGTGCTCATGGCCACATAGGTAGACACGGACATTGCTGGTTGTAGGAGTGGTCAAAAACCACTCAAAAACACATAAACATTTCCTCCAGTGATTCCAAAAGCAAGAGGAGAACCTCCGTGTGATCTCTGTTAGGCCATTTAATACAGTCCTTGACTCCTTAAATCTACACATAAATCTGAACATAAAATTCCTCAGTACAGCATGAAAAAGTACAGCATACAAAATGTTTCTAGACCTTTCATTACTCGTTGAAATGTTTTTCATAGCGTTGCTATAATGGCTACATCATGGCTACATCCCCCCCCCCCCCCCCCCAGAAGCAAAGATTTGAGTTAAAAACGTTCGCTCTGAAAGAATATATATATTCAAAGATTTGAGGCACATTTTCACGATGTTTAAAAAATAGCAGATCTATAAGCTCATAGTGCCGCGCTATGAGCTTGTAGATCTTGTAGCTTCTTGACGCCTCTTTTGATGCGAATATGTGCCGCCCTGCGCCCTCATTGTGCCTACCTGTTTTTGCTGATCCAATCAGATTCCTCCAGCAGTATGACCTTTCCTACTGGTGGAGACATGCTGGACTTCCTGGTTCAGAGCGGCAAAATCAGCCAACGAGACGGCCTCTTGGCCACCTGGTACCACCGAGCCAACAACAAGTCTGAGATGACAAAAGCTCTACAAAGTAAACGGACACGCACGCACACACGCACGCACACACGCGTTTTCTGTCCACGTTAAGGAGAGCATACAATGACACAAATATGAAAGGTACAGTTAAAGTTTAACCCATTTTGACCTGAGATCAGATTCTAAAAATGTCTGTTTGAAAATGACAGTTTTCTGAAAAAGCTATGTTTCTATGTCAGTCGCTCTTCGATTTTTCAAAAATAGCAGACCTACAAGCTCATAGCGCGCCACTCGGTGGCGTGCTATGAGCTTGTAGGTCTGCTTGTAGATCTGCTTGTAGATCTGCTTCACCCGTTTCCTATAGGCTGTGTGTGTTCCACTTCCTGTCTATTTGACCCAATGAAATCCAATGAAACTGGTCAGATGACCAATGATATCCAATGAAATCGACAGGAAGTGGAACACACACAGACCGTAAGGGCGCCGCCATGTTGCACATGGTGCTCCATGGAAGAAAAGAAACATGCGCCGTTGAGACCAAGGAAGCTGAACGAGTAGTAGTATTGGCTGGATAAAGCCCACTGCGCATGTTTCTTTACTTCCATGGAGCACCATGTGAGCAACATGGCGACGCCCTTACGGTCTTCGCGTCCCGTCCTCTTTAGACAGTCCTTGACACAGCCTATAGGAAACAGGTGAATAATTAACAGGCTATAACAGCTTCCTCTAGTCTAGGCTATAGGGTCAAAGGTCATCACTAATACTAAGACACTTCCCTGGACTCATATGGACTGGACTGACATTCATATCAACGCTTGTTTTCCAGTGCCGGCTACTACCAAACGACAACCTATACCTCAAACCCTGACCCAGGCATTGTCAAACTCAAATACACAGTGGAAACAAATAAATAAATTGGTACAAGTCGAGGGCCGGACTGTGTTTCAACACACGGGACATTTTGGGGGAGAGAGGGGTATAGCTGAAAGTTGACCACAAAGTGATATACTTTCACTGCTGATCAATAGTGAAGAGAAGACGCATGCTCGCGCTTGCGGGCCATCGATACGTGACAATGCCACTCGCAGTGCATTGTGGGACTTGTAGTATTATGGTGGTCCGTGCAATATACCAGAGGGCCAGTTCTAATACTAATTAAATAGCATCCCGCGGGCCAAAGATAATTCATTCACGGGCCTGATTTGGCCCCCGGGGCCTTGAGTTAACCATAACCACAAGAGCACAGAGCAGCGTACACCAACCTTAATCTGGTGGCCTGTAAAACAAGCGCCCCCCTCACTCAGTGACCATCGACTCTCAGGCTCTGCGTAAAAAGGTCATCCCGTCGTCTGTCCTCATCAGGTGATGTGATGATCCTGGAGGCAGACGTCAACGTGGACCCCAGACTGCCCGAGCCAATCCCCATCATGGCCCACCCCCCTGCCCTCACCAGTGACAACACCCTGGACCAATGGCTGGACGCCGTGCTGGCTTCCAGAAAAGGTATCGACCAATGGCTGGATGCCGTGCTGGCTTCTATAGAAAAGGTATTGACCAATGGCTGGATGCCGTGTTGGCTTCCAGAAAAGCTAGTAGTGGACAGTGGTGGAAGGAAGTAATCATGCACTTTACTAAGGAATATGTACCACTTTTACTTATTGAAATAAGTAAAAAATAATAATATATATAATATATATATATATATGAGACAAAAGGGACTCCTGCACATCCAAAAAAGACCCGTAGGAGGTGCAAGTCTATAGTTAGCAGGCATATAGACATCAAAAAAGAGAAAAGCCTTCCAAGGAAGGGACTGCACACTCACGGCGAAACGCGTCGTGCTAATAAATACGTTTGATGCAGTAAGTTGTCCGTCTCTGTTCCCTGGAGTGTGCAGTCCCTTCCTTGGAAGGTTTTTCTCTTTTTTGATATATATACTTGTGTAAAAGTACAAAAGTATTGGCATAAAAATGCCAATACAAAGTCAAAGTATTCATTATCAAAAGTATACAACTTTTGAAAAGAGCTTATATATTTGCTATTGGCCGAATTTAAGTGGTTTTGTAATAATAATCAAAATCTACAAAGTAACCTAACTAGTAACTAACTAAGTTTTCAACAAAAAAAATGCAGTGGAGTTAAAAGTACAATATTATTTGCATCCGAAATGCAGTGTGGAGTAGAAGTAAAAGTATTGTAAACTGGAAATACCCCAGGAAAATAAATGACCACTAAACACTTGGGCCAGCGGTGGCCGAACGGTTTGCGGAGCGGTCTTGATATCGGAAGGTCGCTAGTTCGTATCCCCGGACCGGCACGTTAAAATTACCACAGCTGAAGTGCCCTTGGACAAGGCATTGAACCCCTACCATGAAATGTTCTATATGAGCAGGGCCTGGCTGTAAACAAGTTCTTGAGCTTAGTCCAGTTACCCTGGGTAAACGTAGTACCTTTCCTTTCCTTAGTCCAGTTACCCTGGGTAAACGTAGTACCTTTCCTTTCCTTAGTCCAGTTACCCTGGGTAAACATGGTAACTTTGCTTTGCTAACTTCACTCCCTCTCTAGGAATCAAGCTGGACTTCAAGTCCCTGGTGTCGGTGGGTCCGTCTCTGGACCGGCTGAGGGAGAAGAACCAGACCGTGGGCCTCGACAGGCCCGTGTGGCTCAACGCTGACGTCCTGCTGGGACCCAACGTCCCCGGCTTCATGCCTGTGGTCGATGCAGCCGGGTCAGAATGTCCCTTCACTTCAACCCAGTGTTGTTTTTGGCAGCAAATTTCTATTTTAGTTTTTGCGAACGCAGTGAGCACTTACTATGAGACCTAGCAGATCATGTCTGTCTGTCTGTCTGTCTGTCTGTCTGTCTGTCTGTCTGTCTGTCTGTCTGTCCGTGTGTCTGTCCCGCTATCCAAATATGGAGTGTGTTGCATCAGCAATCACTCAGCTCCATATATGGGCACAAAATGGGCCAGGTCCATTCAGCTCCATATATGGGCACAAAAGGGGCACCATATAAGGAGTCCCCAAAGCAGCTATACGTCCAAAACCCAAATATGTACGAGCTGCGTTCGCTTCCCGCGTTTGCGCGTCTTACTCGTAGTCATAGTCCTTGAATAGTTTTCACTTAGTTTTAGTCACATTTTAGTCACCTGGAATGTTCTAGTGTTTAGTCTAGTTTTAGTCGACTAAATGTCATACGGTTTTAGTCGACTAAATCTACAGTTGATTTAGTCAACTAAAATGTGTTTTTGACAGGCCTTGATGTCGTTGTAATGACATATTTTACACTTTGGTTGCATGCTGAAAATATCAGATATACAATCTCACAACGCGTCGCAGCGCGACGCGTTGTGAGATTGTGAGATAATTGTGATAATTGTGAGATAATTGTGAGATAATTGTGAGATTGTCTATCTGCTATTTTCAGCATGCAACCCAGCATAAAACTGGATCTCTTGTCCACTAGTCCCTTACTAACATTTTAGTCTAGTTTTTATTTGTTGACGAAATTGTCAGTATATTTAGTCTTATAGTTTTAGTCATCATAGATTCGTTTTCATTTAGTTTTCTTCAGTGGAAAAAGGCAGTCGACGAACATTTTTCGTCTTAGTTTTAGTCGACGAAAACAACACTGCTTCAATCCAGACACCTGTTGTTGCTTCATATTGTTCATCAATTCCTTCCTTCCTTCCTTCCTAACCACCCGTAGGTTTTTCCTGTTGATCGAGCAGAAGTTTCCAGATGTGACCGTGTCGCCTGGATGGAAGGTAGCCTATAGCGTCTCTGTCGGGGCGAAAACCTCACAATAAATTATGTCCGAAGCAAAACTGTTCCCTTTCAGGATTCTAAATTCAAAAACAGCAAAAGTAAAAGATCTATTCTATACAACCTCGAAACGTGTCGCTTTTTTAGCTTGTAGATCTGCTACCTCTGATGCTTTTGTTATGATCAACTTATCAAGTAGGACGTTAATTTACAAACTAAACACACAACAAGTTAGAATATGGAGATAAGAGGTTTCTGCCCGACAGCAACGATATGCAAAACAAACGGCCAAATACAGCTGACCCACAAGCTGCAACATTCAATGACTTATTATTTAACCCATTCTGACCCGAGATCAGATTCATACGAGGTTTCCACTGGACACACACTGGTCTGATTAACCCATTCTGACCTGAGATCAGATTCTAAAAATGTCAGTCGTTCTTTGATTTTTCAAAAATAGCTAAAGCATGACATGATGCCAACACATGTACAAAATGGGTTCCCGTCCAAAATGGGTTAACCATGCAATTATGTTTGGTCAACATTATTCTGGAAAGTCCGGTAACTTATTTTTCTTCTAATAACTGCCTGCAGACAAAATGTAAACAAATGCTGCAAACTCAAAACATTAAGTCATTTAGTGGCAAGATTGTCTGTTGTGTAATAATGTACTATTATGGCTGTAGCAAGCTGTGAAAAGACAATTATGACATTGGCTGGACCTTTAAAAATGCTGTGCTGTACTGTACTCGTGCTGCAGTACTGTACTGTACTGTACTGTACTGGGGCCTGAGAGACATTTATTTTGTAGGCTATGCTGTAAGTTAAGGTCTGTTCAAACAATAAATGTGTCTTGATGTGTTACATTGAAACAGGTGACCTATTCTCCACCGTTCACTGTGTGTGTGTGTGTGTGTGTGTGTGTGTGTGTGTGTGTGTGTGTGTGTGTGTGTGTGTTGATGTGTTACATTGAAACAGGTGACCTATTCCCCACCGTTCACTGTGTGTGTGTGTGTGTGTGTGTGTTGATGTGTTACATTTAAACAGGTGACCCATTCTCCACCGTTCAGCTGTGTGTGTGTTGATGTGTTACATTGAAACAGGTGACCTATTCTCCACCGTTCACTGTGTGTGTGTGTGTGTGTGTGTGTGTGTGTTGATGTGTTACATTGAAACAGGTGACCTATTCTCCACCGTTCGTCGCTACCTACACCAGGGCCATGGTGGAGGACATGTATGAGACGGTCAAAAACGTCTCTCAAAAGGTCTAAAAAAAAAGCTCTCAAAAGGAGGAAAGAAAGACACATTTCATTTAGTTTCAATTGCCCCCTTTGTTTGTGAATTGTTGGGAGTATAATATTGTTGTTTGGGTTAATAAGCACCCTTTGATAACTTAGTGGTGCACTTGTATAGCACCTTAGCACCTTCATCCAAAGTGCTTTAAGTATACACTCAATCCTTTCACGCACAATGGTGGCACAATTCAGCGTCAGGCCATCACTTGTCTTTGCTTAACATAGCCTATACTATATGTATACTGTAGTTGGTTTAATAATTAATTAATGATGGAAGCTTACACAGAAACTATAACGAGCTGTTGTTTCTCCAGGTGACGTTTCCCGTTCACGCGCTGTTGGCTCGCAGCGGCTGGGAACACATCGGCTGGCTGCTCCGCCAGTCGCCACGGTAACGTTGTCATAGTTAATGAGGGGCGCTGCTAGTCCCTCCCATGTCCAGCTTTTGGTGTGTGTGTGTGTGTGTGTGTGTGTGTGTAATCCAAATGGCGGGAACCCCTTTTTGGTGTTAGCATTGTGTTATGCTTTATAGCTATTGAAGAATAGCAGATCTACAAGCTCATAGCGCGCCACCGAGTGGCGCGCTACGAGCTTGTAGGTCTGCTATTTTTTTAGGTTTAGTCTGACCTTGTGGCAGGGCAAGGCCCACCAGCCTACCTTCAATGACCTGCTGTCTGCTTGTCACTGTCCAGGTTTCGTCTGACCTTGTGGCAGGGCAAGGCCCACCAGCCTACCTTCAATGACCTGCTGTCTGCTTGTCACTGTCCAGGTTCAGTCTGACCTTGTGGCAGGGCAAGGCCCACCAGCCTACCGTCAATGACCTGCTGTCTGCTTGTCACTGTCCAGGTTTAGTCTGACCTTGTGGCAAGGCAAGGCCCACCAGCCTACCGTCAATGACCTGCTGTCTGCTTGTCACTGTCCAGGTTTAGTCTGACCTTGTGGCAAGGCAAGGCCCACCAGCCTACCGTGGAGGACATGCTGTTTGTACGAGACAACACCCAGCCAGACAGGGTCTACTACGACATCTATGAGCCCACTCTGTCAGCCTTCAAGCTGGCAGCCGGTAAGACACAGACAGTTTTAATAATGAGCTTCTGTTTGTACGAGACAACAGACACCCAGCCAGCTATAGGGTCTACACTACTACAACATCTGTACGAGACAACAGACACCCAGCTATAGTCTACACTCTACTACCACATCTGTACGAGACACCCAGCCAGCCAGGTTCTACACTCTATACTATGGCATCTATGAGCCCACTCTGTCAGCCCTTAAACTAGCTGCCAGTATAAGAAACACTTGTCCAGTCACAGTTTTAACATGACGTCTAAGTGGTAATATAAAGTATATTTATTTACTCAAGTACTGTACTTAAGTACATTTTGTGGCATTTCTTACATTACTGGAGCATTTCCAATTAAAAAAAGAAAAATACATTAACCACTTCAGCCCTATATTCAGTGTTCAAACAGTCATGACATTCTTAGAAATATTTAGAAATATAAAAAATTAAAAGTAAAACTTTCCCAGGCCTGGAAAAAGGTTTGGAATTAACTGAATGTGTCGGAAAATGTTGAATATAATCGACATTGATTTTGTTCATAAAAAACATGTCTAGCATTACGTGAACATTAATGCGTGTGGCCTAATCATGTATTGTATACATGACGTCACGTGGCAAAAAGTAATAATAGATCTACAAGCCAACCACACCTCCGTGATACAGTTAGATCTGTTCTATTTAGGCCGTTGATGAAGGCACACATCCTGATTATTGCACCATTGCTATAAGCCTGGACATTTTGGGAAAAGTCTTGAATATTCATCGTAAAAGTGTGTATAATGACTTGTGTTGCAGGGCTGACAGGTCGCGCCAGGAGGTTCTATCCTGGAGGAGACCTGATGGACTACTTCCAACCGCCACGACACAGAACCGCCACGTCAGAGAATATGGACCGGCTCAGCCTGGACGTGAGATGGTTCCCGCTCACTGAGCGAGAACATCTGTTACTTCAGCTGAAAGGTATATTATATGGGCCGGCTTTTGGCCCCGATTACCATACAAATAATCATGATTTAACTTTTAACATAAAAACACTTCCGTTCGCCCTATAGGCATCATAAACCAATCATTGCAGAGATAAATTAACATTGATTTTACAATATAAATCGGGGGTCCCAGAGATATAAATGCCATTAAATGGGGGGGGGGTCCGTAGACTAATAATGCATGTCAAACTGGCGGTCCTTGCAATTAAACGGGTTGAGAATCTCTGCTAGAGTCGTAGAAATATATTATCTCACGGGGGGTTCCTGGCATATCTTTTCAAATGGGGGTCTGCGGACTAATTGGTGTCAACTTGGTGGTGGGTCCTCGATGAATCTCATCAAATTCTACTTCATTAAAAAAATGTCAAACATAAGTTTAGGACCCACTTAATTGACCAGATGACTTAATTAATATTTCTTTGTATCATCTATTCTTTTCTCTAATCATGTAGATAACCAAAAATAATCTAATCATGTTCTTGTTGCGTTTTTGTTTTGTTCATGTTTTATATACTGCAATCATGTTTTCTGGATATTCTATATCTCATGTACAATGTTTCATTATAATTTATATAGGTAGAGGCCTCGTATAAGCCCCTTGGGCTTTTTTTGCCTCAGCCTAGCACTTTACCCTTCTCATATTTATATGTTCACTGTGTTGGTTTTTTTATACTGTGCTGAATAAATAAATACAAATACAATAGATTGTTCTTCCCTGCATCGTTCTTGTCGTGTTCCTGCAGGTAGCGGCGATGCCATGCTGGTGGTCACCGTTGTTTCTGACAGCAGGCGACCGGAGGTCCCACTGATACAAGTCAGAAACACCAGCCATCCACTCACCCTGCAGGTAGTCAGAGACACCAGCCATCCACTCACCCTGCAGGTAGTCAGAGACACCAGCCATCCACTCACCCTGCAGGTAGTCAGAGACACCAGCCATCCACTCACCCTGCAGGTAGTCAGAAACACCAACCATCCACTCACCCTGCAGGTAGTCAGAAACACCAACCATCCACTCACCCTGCAGGTAGTCAGAAACACCAACAACCATCCACTCACCCTGCAGGTAGTCAGAAACACCAACCATCCACTCACCCTGCAGGTAGTCAGAAACACCAACAACCATCCACTCACCCTGCAGGTAGTCAGAAACACCAACCATCCACTCACCCTGCAGGTAGTCAGAAACACCAACCATCCACTCACCCTGCAGGTAGTCAGAAACACCAACAACCATCCACTCACCCTGCAGGTAGTCAGAAACACCAACAACCATCCACTCACCCTGCAGGTAGTCAGAAACACCAACCATCCACTCACCCTGCAGGTAGTCAGAAACACCAACCATCCACTCACCCTGCAGGTAGTCAGAAACACCAACCATCCACTCACCCTGCAGGTAGTCAGAAACACCAACCATCCACTCACCCTGCAGGTAGTCAGAAACACCAACCATCCACTCACCCTGCAGGTAGTCAGAAACACCAGCCATCCACTCACCCTGCAGGTAGTCAGAAACACCAGCCATCCACTCACCCTGCAGGTAGTCAGAAACACCAGCCATCCACTCACCCTGCAGGTAGTCAGAAACACCAACCATCCACTCACCCTGCAGGTAGTCAGAAACACCAACAACCATCCACTCACCCTGCAGGTAGTCAGAAACACCAACCATCCACTCACCCTGCAGGTAGTCAGAAACACCAACAACCATCCACTCACCCTGCAGGTAGTCAGAAACACCAACCATCCACTCACCCTGCAGGTAGTCAGAAACACCAACCATCCACTCACCCTGCAGGTAGTCAGAAACACCAACAACCATCCACTCACCCTGCAGGTAGTCAGAAACACCAACAACCATCCACTCACCCTGCAGGTAGTCAGAAACACCAACCATCCACTCACCCTGCAGGTAGTCAGAAACACCAACCATCCACTCACCCTGCAGGTAGTCAGAAACACCAACCATCCACTCACCCTGCAGGTAGTCAGAAACACCAACCATCCACTCACCCTGCAGGTAGTCAGAAACACCAACCATCCACTCACCCTGCAGGTAGTCAGAAACACCAGCCATCCACTCACCCTGCAGGTAGTCAGAAACACCAGCCATCCACTCACCCTGCAGGTAGTCAGAAACACCAGCCATCCACTCACCCTGCAGGTAGTCAGAAACACCAACCATCCACTCACCCTGCAGGTAGTCAGAAACACCAGCCATCCACTCACCCTGCAGGTAGTCAGAAACACCAGCCATCCACTCACCCTGCAGGTAGTCAGAAACACCAGCCATCCACTCACCCTGCAGGTAGTCAGAAACACCAGCCATCCACTCACCCTGCAGGTAGTCAGAAACACCAACCATCCACTCACCCTGCAGGTAGTCAGAAACACCAACCATCCACTCACCCTGCAGGTACCGATTAAGAACCCCTGACTTTTATTTGCAATTGGCTCTAGTTCTACCTTGCAGTATTGACTCAAAGGGAAATATACCATACTCATTTTAAACATTGAACTATTATTTCCACACAACTCTAAGGTATATTAATGTACATATTAATAATTTAGCTATTGAAAAATAGCAGATCTACAAGTTCATAGCGCGGCACCGAGTGCCGTGCTATGAACTTGTAGGTCATGCTACTTGTAGGTCATGCTATTTTTGAAGTCGTGAAAATGTGCCTCAAATCTTTGAATATATATATTATTAACAGAGTAAACATTTTTAACTCAAATCTTTGCTTCTGGGGGAGTTCCCTGGAACAACATATTTTCAGTTGGGGAGGGCGGAGGCATATTACATAATAATTTTTGGGGTCCTTGACATGAAATATTGAGCACCACTGATACAGAAACATACACAACATAATGTCAGGCCTAAATGGGTTATTATTAATCTTTTTAACCCATTTTGGGCGGGAACCCCTTTTGGTGTTAGCATTATGTTGTGCTTTAGCTATTGAAAAATAGCAGATCTACAAGCTCATAGCGCGCCACCGAGTGGCGCGCTACGAGCTTGTAGGTCTGCTATTTTTGAAAAATCGAAGAACGACTGACATAGAAACATAGCTTTTTCAGAAAACTGTCATTTTCAAACAGACATTTTTAGAGTAAGTTTCATTGTTTCCATCACTGTATAGGCCTACTACTACTACTGTTCCAAACAATACGCCCCCCCCCACAGGAACTGGTGGAGCTGGTGGACGGGGCGGAGCGCGGCTCCTGGGGTCTCTACCTCCGCTTCCAGACCCAGGACGTCCTGCGAGCCTCCCTGAGGCTGCTGCATGCAGCCTACAGCCAGGGGGCGCTGTTCAGACCCGTCTGGGTCGGCTTCAACGCACAGGTACCCCCGTCTGTCTGTCTTAAGTTACTTAGTTACTTTCCACCACCACTGCTGGTCACACAACAATGTCGTATAGATTGCCAATCAAGTTAAGGTTCAGCACCCTTGTCCAGAGTCCAGACTATACATCTGTATGGGTCCCCAATGAGCTTATAGCTTGTAGATCTGCTATTTTCTTTCTTTTTTTAACTTTTGCAATTCTGCACGGGAGCGTACCCACATGTAAATGTTCCCCACAGGTTCTATGTTGTTCCCCACCATGTTCCACCCTTACCATGAACCTAACCTTAAACGCAACCCTAAATCCAAGGTAAATGGGGAACATATAGAACCTGGGGAACATATAGGGATGACTCCCCGCACAATGAGTACTTTTGGTACTTTTAAGGGCGTACATACTTAGTTTAGACTATAGTCATTGGTTAGACATGGGTTAAGGTTAGGTTTAGGTGTGCTGCCCCGTGGGAGGTTAGGTTTAGGGTGAGGGTTTAGGGTGCATACTTAGTTTAGACTAGTCATTGGTTAGACACGGGTTAAGGTTGGGTTTAGGTGTGCTTCCCCGTGGGAGGTTATAGGTTTAGGGTGAGGGTTTAGGGTGCATACTTAGTTTAGACTAGTCATCGGTTAGACATGGGTTAAGGTTAGGTTTAGGTGTGCTGCCCCGTGGGAGGTTATAGGTTTAGGGTGAGGGTTTGAGATAGGTTGTAGTTGTATAGGACTAATGACGGGTCTAACCAATGACTATAGTCTAAACTTCTACTTGTAAAACAGAGTATATCGACATTGCGGCATTGATATGCAAGTATATAATCCCATACCACCACCGCCGCCGCTGCTCCAGGACTCCACTGACCTGCCGTCCTCCTGCGAGGCGTTCGTCTCGTCCGTGGAGGAACTGTTCCCGCACGTCACCCTGGCGCTGCCCTGGTCCGTGGTCGTCCTCCACCCCCACCGGGAGCACACGTCCTCCCAGCGCGTGGCTCTGCGGCTGAGGACGGTCGACTCGCCGCCCGGCGAGGGCGAGGAGGAGCTGGCCGGGCTGCGGGACGTCGTGGACAGATACGACCTGATCGTGGAGGACGTCGTGACGACGACGCCGGGCCAGGTGGTGCCGGACGGGGAGTCCGTGGACCGCCTGATGGGCCTCCTCCCTCAGACGGAGAGCAGGAACACCAGCCTGTACCGCTACACTGACTGGACCTTTTAACACCAGTCTGTACCGCTTCACTGACTGGACCTTTTAACACCAGCCTGTACCGCTACACTGACTGGACCTTTTAACACCAGCCTGTACCGCTACACTGACTGGACCTTTTAACACCAGTCTGTACCGCTTCACTGACTGGACCTTTTAACACCAGCCTGTCCCACTACAGTGACTGGACCTTTTAACACCAGCCTGTACCGCCTCAGGGACTGGACCTTTTAACACCAGCCTGTACCGCCTCAGGGACTGGACCTTTTAACACCAGTCTGTACCGCCTCAGGGACTGGACCTTTTAACACCAGCCTGTACCGCCTCAGGGACTGGACCTTTTAACACCAGCCTGTACCGCCTCAGGGACTGGACCTTTTAACACCAGCCTGTACCGCCTCAGGGACTGGACCTTTTAACACCAGCCTGTACCGCCTCAGGGACTGGACCTTTTAACACCAGTCTGTACCGCCTCAGGGACTGGACCTTTTAACACCAGTCTGTACCGCCTCAGGGACTGGACCTTTTAACACCAGCCTGTACCGCTACAGGGACTGGACCTTTTAACACCAGCCTGTACCGCCTCAGGGACTGGACCTTTTAACACCAGTCTGTACCGCCTCAGGGACTGGACCTTTTAACACCAGTCTGTACCGCCTCAGGGACTGGACCTTTTAACACCAGCCTGTACCGCCTCAGGGACTGGACCTTTTAACACCAGTCTGTACCGCCTCAGGGACTGGACCTTTTAACACCAGTCTGTACCGCCTCAGGGACTGGACCTTTTAACAACAGCCTGTACCGCCTCAGGGACTGGACCTTTTAACACCAGTCTGTACCGCCTCAGGGACTGGACCTTTTAACACCAGCCTGTACCGCTACAGGGACTGGACCTTTTAACACCAGTCTGTACCGCCTCAGGGACTGGACCTTTTAACACCAGCCTGTACCGCCTCAGGGACTGGACCTTTTAACACCAGTCTGTACCGCTTCACTGACTGGACCTTTTAACACCAGTCTGTACCGCTACAGGGACTGGACCTTTTAACACCAGTCTGTACCGCTACACTGACTGGACCTTTTAACACCAGTCTGTACCGCTACACTGACTGGACCTTTTAACACCAGTCTGTACCGCCTCAGGGACTGGACCTTTTAACACCAGCCTGTACCGCCTCAGGGACTGGACCTTTTAACACCAGTCTGTACCGCCTCAGGGACTGGACCTTTTAACACCAGTCTGTACCGCTACAGTGACTGGACCTTTTAACACCAGTCTGTACCGCCTCAGGGACTGGACCTTTTAACACCAGTCTGTACCGCCTCAGGGACTGGACCTTTTAACACCAGTCTGTACCGCCTCAGGGACTGGACCTTTTAACACCAGTCTGTACCGCCTCAGGGACTGGACCTTTTAACACCAGTCTGTACCGCCTCAGGGACTGGACCTTTTAACACCAGTCTGTACCGCTTCACTGACTGGACCTTTTAACACCAGCCTGTACCGCTACAGGGACTGGACCTTTTAACACCAGTCTGTACCGCTACACTGACTGGACCTTTTAACACCAGTCTGTACCGCCTCAGGGACTGGACCTTTTAACACCAGTCTGTACCGCCTCAGGGACTGGACCTTTTAACACCAGTCTGTACCGCCTCAGGGACTGGACCTTTTAACACCAGTCTGTACCGCCTCAGGGACTGGACCTTTTAACACCAGTCTGTACCGCCTCAGGGACTGGACCTTTTAACACCAGTCTGTACCGCTACAGGGACTGGACCTTTTAACACCAGCCTGTACCGCTACAGGGACTGGACCTTTTAACACCAGCCTGTACCGCCTCAGGGACTGGACCTTTTAACACCAGTCTGTACCGCCTCAGGGACTGGACCTTTTAACACCAGCCTGTACCGCCTCAAGGACTGGACCTTTTAACACCAGTCTGTACCGCCTCAGTGACTGGACCTTTTAACACCAGTCTGTACCGCTTCACTGACTGGACCTTTTAACACCAGTCTGTACCGCCTCAGGCACTGGACCTTTTAACACCAGCCTGTCCCGCTACAGTGACTGGACCTTTTAGGACAGTGGTTCCCACACTTTTTCATGTCAAGGACCCCCAAAATGATACTCATTAGCCTGACCCGGACCCCCATTTGAAAATACATGCCAAGGAAGGGCCCCCATAAGAGAAGACTTTTACGGCTCCTGGTTTGACCTGAATGAGGCTACGGTCCTCTATTTAATGGCATTTCTATGTCTGGGACCCCCAATGTATATTGTAAAATGAAACTGGAACCATTTGGTTCCATTTGTACACTCTCTGAGTTACAGACCCATGAGGGTCCATTTGGTTTCCTAACTATCATTTAGCTGAGGGGACCCCCTGGAACTCCCTCAAGGACCCCTAGGGGTCCCCGGACCCCACTTTGCTGGGAACCACTGTTTTAGGATGTTTTTGAAAGAAGTGAAGTGCCAGAACTCGATGCATGTCCTTTTCACGTGTTTTATTACCGTGCCTCAGTCAGAGGTATAAAACATGTGAAAAGGAAAAAAAGGACATTTATTCATGAGTGCTGGCACTTCCTTCTTTCAACTGCGTATCTTTGAGCCTTACAAGAATTTACTCCTCTAATGAGGAGTGTTGCAGGTTGTTAATAGGATGTTTTAACTATTCAGGTTAGGCGGTTATGCGTTTTGAGGGGCAGGTATACTCGAGTGAATAAAAAGGGAAGCGCCGGATGCCTTAATAAGTGTGTGAGATTTATAGATTCTGGGGCATGAAGAATATATTAGCTTGCTTTTAATCCAGTGTGCCACATACTGTACAAAAACAAACTAACAGACAAGAAAAACGAACGTTCGAAAGGGCTGTCCAGAGGGCAGGTGCTAACGATTCCTGTGTGTGTGTATATATATATATATATATATATATATCACTTGAGAGTTTTCCAAATGGTCTGTAACTCTGAGTTTATGTTTTTTTCTTTAGCTTGTAGATCTGATTTCCACACACTGATCTTGTAGATCTCTCTGTGAGCTTGTAGATCTCTGATCTTCAAATTACTTTAAATGTGACATTCTGTATAATGCCGGATACTTTCACTTTTGGCACTTGCCAATACTTTTGTACTTTTTACTCAAGTAAATTGACACGCCAGACTTTTACTTGTGACTTTTACTTTATTTCCACTGATACTTTTTACTCAAGTAAAACATTTGAGTTTTAGGCCTACTTCTTCCAACCACTGGACACACAAAAAAATTCAGGCAAAAACTAGCTTAATAAACACATTCAAAATGTATTTTTTACTGAAATGTTCTACTCTATTTAATTTGCACAAACCTTACAGTATATCATTCCAATGCCATACCACCAAGTGTAATGTTTTCAGTACAATAACATCATATAATAGAATAATTTAATTTGTACCATTCACTGTGTATAATCCTAACAATAAAACATCATCCATGATACAAATCGATCTGGAAATAAAGTGCCTCTTTGGTAATGGTAAATGTATGTGTCGTCAGATGTGATTTCTTTAAATCTGGGAAAGCGTCTGTGTCATTTTAGTTGTTGCTAGAATAGCAGAAACATCTCATCATGTATATTTTATTTTTTTATACATGAATGCCCTACTTGATCATAATTTATACTACAGCATCAAAGGAAGGAGATCTGAAAAGCTCAAAAACCAGGCGCGAAACGGCGCGTTTTGAACTTGTGGATCTGCTACTTATGAATTTGAACGCTGAAAAGTCATAGTTTTGGACATGAGACGTTTCCACCCGACAGAGGGGTTATTTATATATATATATAGCAACATCATTTGTTTTTCTTCCAGAAAAAAAAGGTTAGGATTTAGATGGGTTTTTTTCAGCCTCAGGTCTAAATGGGTTAGCCACTTACGTTGTCGTATAATAATAAATGGAGAAAATAGCCACAAAACCGAGCTCGCAATTTCTCGCCGTTTTGGAACGTTTTTGAAAGATTTTTATCCCGCAATGACCTGCCTGAAATCAGGACACCTGGGTTAATGTGGTTAAGATCAACCAGGCACCATGATGTAAACATGATACTAGTTACCCTAGATAGTTACGTTTCATGATGTAAACATGATTATACTATTACTAGCTACCCTTACGTTTCTAAACTATACATACATTTTTAACATCTCATTTCCAATTTCCCCCAAAACATTAATGCCTTCTTTTCAGTTATCATTGGGGGGGGGAAATAAACGGCTTACATATTCATGCGTGGGTCTTTTGAGAACCAGGGATTTAGAACAGTGGTTCTCCTGGCCCGTGGCTCAGTGGTCCACTGGCCCGTGGCTCAGCGGTCCACTGGCCCGTGGCTCAGTGGTCCACTGGGTCGTGGCTCAGTGGTCCACTGGGCCGCCCGTGGCTCAGCAGTCCAGGCACCTTGTGTGCCGTGGGTTCGACTCCCGATCCCGACGGCCTCTACTGCATCTCTCTCCCCATTTCCTGTCAGCCTACTGACAGGAAAGAAAAAAAAAACTATAATCTTTTTTATAGAGAGACAGACAGTAGGCTACTGTCTGTCTCTCTATAAAAAAATAATAAAATAAAGGCGAAAGCCGCAAAAAAAAAAAAGAACAGTGGTTCTCAACCTTTCCAGGCTGTGACGACTAGGCATCGCATTTAGTTTGACTCGGTTCCACAGATGAATACTGTGAAAATATACATATGGACGTCGACCCCCAGGCAGGGTTCGAACCCACAACCTTCCGCATGAAAGGCATATACGCTCTTATAGCCTGGCTAATAAGCCAGACTCAAATCACACTGTCGTCGTGTTGGTATTTCCAGGGATTTTCTTTTTGCCCAACGGCTGATTCGCCTCTGGCTTTATAGCCAGACTAATATGCTCTGAAAAATACTAATAGCCAATCAATGTTTGCCTCTTTCTTGTTACATATTATTTGACAATTTGGCCAATGTTTGTAGTGTATAGTTTGGCGGTTACTTTTGATGCAGCAATGGCATTTTTAAATACATTTTCGTATTTTTATTTTGTTTAGCTACCGGTGTTAAAGTGAGTCATTAAATTGTCACTTAACTCTACTGTTATCTCACGTGAAGAGTGAAGAGTCAGACCCGCTTTTTTCTTTTAGAACATTGTTACCACAGTGGGGCAGTGGTGAAAAAAACAACACAAACACACAGGAGGCATACTTTGGTCCGAAGGAGCATTGGTCCGACTCGGGGTTAGGTTTAGTAGGTGTGCTAGCTGCCCCGTGCTCGCGGTTATGGTTAGGGTGAGGGTTTGGGGTTAGGTTTAGGTGTGCTGCCCCGTGCTCGCGGTTATGGTTAGGGTGAGGGTTTGGGGTTAGGTTTAGGTGTGCTGCCCCGTGCTCGCGGTTATGGTTAGGGTGAGGGTTTGGGGTTAGGTTTAGGTGTGCTGCCCCGTGCTCGCGGTTATGGTTAGGGTGAGGGTTTGGGGTAGGTAGTCGATGGGACCAATGGATCGGACCTATGCCCCGTCGGACAAAAGGCATGCACTCCACACACACACACACACACACAAAACCCCAACCAATCCTCAACAAGCTACAGCTGCGTACTGTGCAGGGCCGCTGCCAGACTGTCGTCATCGTCTACATACTCCGTGGTTTGTTTCTCTCCGTGGGGCGACGGTTGCAGTCCGCTCCGGCTCCGGGCCAGGTATTGGCTGCACGCACAGAAGTTGTGGTAGAAGGTGGACGAGAGGCCGGCGATGTCCGTGGAGATGTAGGGCAGGACCTCCGGGGACGCCTGGTTGTAGTAGGCGATCTGGAACCAATCAGAATTGAGACGACGTTTTAAGAGTTCCTCGACGGAGAATGTTCGTCAACTATAGCTTTTTGTGTCATTTTGTGTTTGGTTTAAAAGCAGGACAGACTGGTGTACAAAAGAGTTCTTTAGCCTGTTTTTCTTATACTTAACCTAAGCCGCCTCATGGAGCAACAGTGAATAATTCATCATTTAAAACATGTAAGGGGTCGGAGGAGATGCTCTTCGCCAGTCTAAGCTCTTGGTCTGGGCCTCTTTAAAAAAAGTGGAACACGCGTTAACCCATTCTGAACGGGAACCCATTTTGGTGTTGGCATTATGTTATGCTTTAGCTATTGAAAAATAGCAGATCTACAAGCTCGTAGCGCGCCACCGAGTGGCGCGCTACGAGCTTGTAGTTCTGCTATTTTTGAAAAATCGAAGAACGACTGACATTTTTAGAATCTGATCTCAGGTCAGAATGGGTTAATCAGACCAGTGTCCAGTGGAAACCTCGTATGAATCTGATCTCAGGTCAGAATGGGTTAAGTATTGTGACTCGTTTCCTACACGTACACTCTCCAAACACTTACCAGTGAAGTATTGTGGCTGGTCTCCAGGATAGTGAACTTACCAGTGAAGTGTTGTGGCTGGTCTCCAGGATAGTGAACTCACCAGTGAAGTGTTGTGGCTGGTCTCCAGGATAGTGAACTTACCAGTGAAGTGTTGTGGCTGGTCTCCAGGATAGTGAACTCACCAGTGAAGTATTGTGGCTGGTCTCCAGGATAGTGAACTCACCAGTGAAGTGTTGTGGCTGGTCTCCAGTGTAGTGAACTTACCAGTGAAGTGTTGTGGCTGGTCTCCAGGATAGTGAACTCACCAGTGAAGTATTGTGGCTGGTCTCCAGGATAGTGAACTCACCAGTGAAGTGTTGTGGCTGGTCTCCAGGATAGTGAACTCACCAGTGAAGTGTTGTGGCTGGTCTCCAGTGTAGTGAACTTACCAGTGAAGTGTTGTGGCTGGTCTCCAGGATAGTGAACTTACCAGTGAAGTGTTGTGGCTGGTCTCCAGGATAGTGAACTCACCAGTGAAGTGTTGTGGCTGGTCTCCAGTGTAGTGAACTTACCAGTGAAGTGTTGTGGCTGGTCTCCAGGATAGTGAATCCTGCACACACACACTCTCCTCGGTTGTACTCGTCGGTGGGGGGGTGCGTGGGCAGGGAGACGGAGCGCAGCGCAATGACGTACGGGTCCCTGTGAGGGACAAATCACAGCCACGGATCAGTCGTGCTGCAGGATATACAGTTCACTGTAATGGGTTAATGACTGGGCCTGGGCAAGTCTAGGTGCACCCGCGACCATACGGATATTATCACATAGCAGTGCCGTCACTACGCACAGCGCGTAGGGCAACACACCGAGGGGGGGCAACAAAATGTGCCAAGCCGACCCTCATAATAACAAGTTTCTTCGCGGCTCTGCCGTGTAATAACGTGCGTCCTCCTCACTCACAAACGGCGAAAACAGCCGATCAGAATGAGGAAACGCAGCGCTCTCGTCAAATAGTCAGCTACATCCCCGTCACATAATATAGGACTATAGGTCGTACTTCGAACCTACGTGGGTTCGAATCCCGACCTTTTCTTAGTGTCCGTGCTCTGTGTCCTAACTGTTTCTCACTGTAGCCCAGCGGCCAGATTATTTTATCCTAACTGTTGCTGGGTGGCGGTGGCTCAGGGGTAGAGTGGCCGGATAGTAACCGCAAGGTTGCCAGTTCAAAGTGTCCTTGAGCAAGACACTGAACCTCCTAATTGCTCCTGATATGCTGGTCGGTGCCTTGCATGGTTTCCGCCGCCATCGGTGTATGAATGTGTGTGTGTGAATGGGTGAATGTAATGCACAATCTACTGTACGTAAAGCGCCTTGGATAAAGGCGCTATATAAATGCACCATTTATTTATTTTCGGAATGTGTTAAAAAAAAATTGCAACTGAAATGGCTGGAAAATGGAAATGAAGAGTTTACTTATGTCAAAAGCATTTCCGGGGGGTCCCCAGCCAAAAAGGTTGAGAACCCTATAGGCCTGCTGTAGCCTATACTATCAATAAAGGCAGAAAAAGCCCCCAAGAATATATTAAAAAAATATATATATATATAATTTAACACTAGATTGCAATATTTACTGTAGGCGAGATGATAGTGTCGCACTAACCCAGCACCACACGGCCGCCTCTTGGAAGCCAATAGGATGAAGTCTTGCAGAATGCCCGGGCCCAGATTGGCTGAGACCGGAGACCCGCTCTCTCCCAGCGTCACTGAGGGCGTCACCACGCGATACAGGAAGTTGTCATCGTCCACCTGACGAATCAGCTCACACGTCCTGGTGGTCAGGGAATTCACAGCCAGGACAATGAAAGTAAAGACTGTGTGTGTGTGTGTGAATGAAAGCTGTGTGTGTGTGTGTGTGTGTGTGTGTGTGTGTGTGTGTGTGTGTGCGTGCGTGCACTACAAATCAAGAAATGAACCAGTGTTGATTTTGACAGCAAGTTTTAGTCATAGTCTTTTGATTTTTTTAAATCATACTTTAGTCATCTGAAAAGTTTTAGTTTTAGTCTCTTTTCAGTCGACTAAATACCATTAGATTTTAAATCGACTAAATACCATTAGATTTTTAAATCGACTAAATACCATTAGATTTTAGTCGACTAAATACCATTAGATTTTAAATCGACTAAATGCCATTAGATTTTAGTCGACTAACATGTATGTTGGCGGGCTTTGATGGCGTCGTAATGGTTGATTTTACACTTGTTTGCGCAACGTCGTGAGCTTGTAGATCTGCTATTTTAACACCCGAACGCAACCAAACATAAAATGACTTGTCTTTTTAGTTCTTCTGGATCTCTTCTCCGCTATAGTCCCTCCTTAATATTTCTAGTTTACATTTGTTGACGAAATTGTCAATAGAGGGTATATGCGCGTGACATCATCATACCTAGAAGTTATTATGAGGGATCGCCTACTGTCTTGAGTGGCCAAAAACTGCTCTCTGGCTTTGACTTGACAGCCAACAGACTGTACGTCCAAACAGAAAAGTCCTGTCTGGTTGCATTAAACGGATGAAATGGAATCAGGCAGTGATCACCTTGCAGGTAATGTTTGTCCCCGCTGGGTCTGTTCTGCAGTAATAAAACACCAGTAAGACGCCCTGATAATAATAATAATAATAATAATAATCTTACTGATAATGCTTGTCCCATGTGGGTCGATCTGTTCTGCAGTAATAAACACCAGTAAGACGCCCCGAGGGCGAGAAGCGACCTCGCCCCTAATGGTAATAATAATACTAATACTAATAATAATAGTCTTACTGATAATGCTTGTCCCATGAGGGTCGGTTCTGCAGCTCGGCCAGCAGACTGAAGGCCGTCTTGGCGGGAACGTCAACCTCCGCCTCCACCTTGAAGCTCAGCACAGACTTCTGCTCCATGGTGTAAAGATGGACCTGAAACAGAACCAACCAGAACCACATTATCTTCTGCTCCATGGTGTAAAGATGGACCTGAAACAGAACCAACGAGAACCACGTTATCTTCTGCTCCATGGTGTAAAGATGGACCTGAAACAGAACCAACCAGAACCACGTTATCTTCTGCTCCATGGTGTAAAGATGGACCTGAAACAGAACCAACCAGAACCACGTTATCTTCTGCTCCATGGTGTAAAGATGGACCTGAAACAGAACCAACCAGAACCACGTTATCTTCTGCTCCATGGTGTAAAGATGGACCTGAAACAGAACCAACCAGAACCACGTTATCTTCTGCTCCATGGTGTAAAGATGGACCTGAAACAGAACCAACCAGAACCACGTTATCTTCTGCTCCATGGTGTAAAGATGGACCTGAAACAGAACCAACCAGAACCACGTTATCTTCTGCTCCATGGTGTAAAGATGGACCTGAAACAGAACCAACCAGAACCACATTATCTTCTGCTCCATGGTGTAAAGATGGACCTGACACAGAACCAACCAGAACCACATTATCTTCTGCTCCATGGTGTAAAGATGGACCTGAAACAGAACCAACCAGAACCACATTAATCTTCTGCTCCATGGTGTAAAGATGGACCTGAAACAGACCGACAGGGAACCACATTATAGTACCCATGTTTCTATGTCAGTCAGTGGCTCTCAAAGTCTCAAAGGACCCCAAAAATGATATGTAATTGGCCGCCAACCACATCTGAAAATATGTTGTTCCAGCCTCCCCCCCCCCGCCAGAAGCAAAGATTTGAGTTAAAAACGTTCGCTCTGCATGAAAGAATATATATTCAAAGATTTGCACAACATTTTCACGATAAAAAAAAAAGCAGATCTACAAGCTTGTAGTGCAGCACTCGGTGCCGCGCTATGAGCTTGTAGATCTGAAAGAAGAGGACAGACGATACCTTGTCTTTCTCGGAGCTGAGGATCCAGTTGTTTCTGGCAGCCAGCATCGTCAGAGCCGACACATTGTTGTAGCTGAGATACACCTGGAATAATAATAATAATAATGGATTTTATTTATAATGCACTTTACATTCCTCAGAATCTCAGAGTGCTACAGTAGGCATTAGGCAAAAATATAAAACGGTATGAAAAAGCAAAAAAATAACACTATTAAAAGCACACAGTTTAGCATCAAGAAAAAAAAACAACAGTTATTGAACATGAGGTCAGGGAATAAAATCAGTGGGTTTGGGGGAAGGCCTTATTAAAAAGGAATCACATGCAAGCAGACCAAATGGACACGCATTATTACCAATAAACAGAGCACGACCATGGATTGCTACCATATTATATATTATACCACTGTATATTACCTTAACATTCTTATACTCTACCGCTATATAGAGCGGTCTTGATATCGGAAGGTCGCTAGTTCGTATCCCCGGACCGGCACGTTAAAATTACCACCGCTGAAGTGTCCTTGGACAAGGCATTGAACCCCACCAAATGTTCTATGAGCAGGGCCTGGCTTTAACCCTCTAGCACCCAGAGTTGCTTTTTAGCAACAAATTTAATTTAATTAATTACTAAATTATTATTATTTTTTTCTGTTCTTTTTTCACCTAAACGTCATCAGTGATGTTCATTGCAATGCCATTGGTCATGACATTTGCATATAAACACCCCCCACAGAGGCTGAAATTCACACAAATAAAAAATGTCTGGACGATTTTGAACATTTTTTAACCTAAGACTTTTGACCTTTACCCTAATTAAAAGTAGGTAAAATAATTGTAATATATGTTTTTTTGTGATCATTAGAATGTCTAGAACATGTTTTATTCATTATTGTGAAAGATATCCCCCAAATGTAAATTATTAATTTATTATATTATTATATAATTATTATATAATTATTATAAAATTTTCATCAAACCTTTTTTTTATTTTTTTTAACATATTTTTTGTGTCAGTCCTAGTAGTACAAAGTAGTAGTAAGGTTGAAATCAATTTTTAAACAAGTTATTGAGCTTAGTCCAGTTACCCTGGGTAAACATAGTACCTTTCCTTTCCTTTTTATCTAGCAATGAACATCATTGTTACACCATATTATATTGTTAACTTATTATATTATCTTACACCATTACATTTATTGCTACTACTTGTATTTGCCTGTATAACAACACAAACACTGTATTGCACAACACGTAATAATCACGTCAATGGTTTAGTGCCTCAGGCGTTTGTCCTAAATTCACCAACCTTGCAGAAAGCATGTCATAAACAATGTTGGCTAACTTCAATTTATTACTATTTGCAGTTTGTGGCTTTTGGACTTTTGCTGAGCCATCTTAAATTGAGTAGCCCTGATTTAAACTATAAACTATAAACTTTGAACATTAATAATAGTACTTGCTAGGTATGAGTGAACAACGGCGTATATGAAGGCTGGTTAATGGTTACGAGGCTTTTATTATCATATCACTGGAGGACTTAAAGGTCATTTTTTTGCAGTGCACCACAAGACAGCTGTTAGGTTTTGCTATTTTACAGTCATTTGAATAAATGGTATATAGATCTGAAATCTGAACCTCACCTGGTTTTCAAGATCCCAAGGCACAGACAGTGGAACCTCACCTGGTTTCCCAGATCCCAAGGGACAGACAGTGGAACCTCACCTGGTTTCCCAGATCCCAAGGCACAGACAGTGGAACCTCACCTGGTTTCCCAGATCCCAAGGCACAGACAGTGGAACCTCACCTGGTTTCCCAGATCCCAAGGCACAGACAGTGGAACCTCACCTGGTTTCCCAGATCCCAAGGCACAGACAGTGGAACCTCACCTGGTTTCCCAGATCCCAAGGCACAGACAGTGGAACCTCCGCCTGTTTGCGCGAAATGATGTACTTCCTGAAACAACAAGTGGTATCGTCACGTGTATAAGGTCTTTGCATGGACCATTGTTTCATTGGCCGTTGCTATTTGCAGGTGAAAGTAGTTACGTGTGTAATACAGTGCGTTTTATACATATATGATATATCTGACCAATGAAAAGCATCAACAAGAGCTTGTGAACAAATAATACCTACATTGGATCCATTTTGGGAAGGTATGCTGTACAAAGTGTACAAGGTTGACACCAGCAGAGATTTATTCAGTGGTGGAAAAAAGTAGTCAATTGTTTTACTTAAGTAAAAGTGCCAATACTGCAATTTAGAACTACTTCGTTACAAGTAAAAGTACAGAATTGAAAATGTACTGGCCAATCACAGCGGGTCTCCCTAGATGAATTGAACAAGGTGGACCCTCTTGTAAACAAGTGTAAATGCTTTATGGTGTCGTCCACTCACAGTTAACAGACTTTGTATTGAGTCGTGCTTGAATTGTACTGTAATTCTGCAAACTGTTAATACATATTTCAATCAATCAATCAATCAATCAAAAAGAAGCAGGCGTCTGCCTACCTGTCCAGTCTGATCTTCTTTCTGGCTGTGGCCTCGTGAAACCTCCTGCTGCCTTCCTACAGCGCACACGCACGCACGCGCACACGCACACGCACACACACACACACACACACACACACACACTTACACTTACACTTAATCCAACTATCTCCCAGACTCCCTCCCAGACAGTCCCCAGTCAGAGTTAGGAGTTTGAATGAATATATAATTATGTGCAGGATGCAATTTATATAATAGATGTGAGGGGACTTCATTTAACTGACAAAAACAATTCATGAACACTTAATTTTAAAAGAATGATCCTCTCTCTCACACTTATGCCAGTGTGCCAGTGATCACCCTAACCCTGTACCAATGTTGGCCACCTGTGACTAATATAAGATATTGTCTATCCCTGGGTTAGATGATATGTGCCGTGCTATGAGCTTGTAGATCTGCTTTTTTTTTTTTTAACATGAAAATGTAGCGCAAATCTTTCAATATATATTCTTTCACAGCAAACGTTTTTAACTCAAATCTTTGCTTCTGGGGGGGGGGTCCCGGGAATGACATATTTTCAGATGGTGGTCCGCGGCCAAATGCAAGTTATTTTGTGAGCACCACTGATACGTTTTTCAGAAAACTGTCAGGATTTGGAAGACTCAGGTCTTAATGGGTAAAAAGCATGGGGATTTCAAGTGATTTTGACCCAGGGACCACCATGACTGACTAAGAGCAACCTGGGGACCACCATGACTGACTAAGAGCAACCTGGGGACCACCACTCTGACTAAGAGCAACCTGGGGACCACCATGACTGACTAAGAGCAACCTGGGGACCACCACTCTGTAGACATTTTTAAAGCACAGCTCAAGACCCACTTCTACACCCTTGCTTTAAGAGCCATAGACGTCAAGACGTCCAATTGCCAATTATGGACCCGATGCCGACAAGACGTGCTCCCTTGGGAATTAAACTTAAAAATGATATTCTCTTTTTTTTTTTTTATCCATATTTTGAAAATTCCTCTAATATGGTGTACAGGTGATTACATGCACATTACATGCATAATAGAATTACAATTTATTTCTTTCTTTATAATGGGAGAATTGGCACTCAAAGCCTAAACTGGTGACCACCAGGTGGCGCTTAAATAGTTTTAATTGATCTTTAATCCACTTCAAAACACTCCTGACCACCTACAAAGCACTAAATAACCTGGCTCCCCCATACCTCTGTGACCTCCTCAAACGCCATGCCCCCTCTCGCTCCCTCAGGTCTGGTGATGCAAACCTCCTCGCCGTCCCCAAAACCAAACGCCGTACGTGGGGGGACAGAGCTTTCGCCTTTGCTGCCCCAACCCTGTGGAATGCCCTCCCTAAGGCACTCAGAGCTGCCCCCACCCTTCAAATCCACCCTCAAAACCCACCTCTTCAAAATTGCCTTCCCTAGCTAACCCTTTTCACTGTCTTTTAATGTTCTTTAGCTTTTAGTTTTTAAGTGTTATTTTTCCTTTTTCTATTAAAGTTGTTTTTAATTTGTTGTTACCTCTGTAAAGCCCCCCCATGTAAAGCGTCTTTGGGTACTCAGAAAAGCGCTATATAAGTTTGAGATATTATTATTATTATTATTTTATTTTTTGTGCTGTCCTCACTGTATTAAAGCACTTTGAGCTGCATTTCATGTCATGAAAGGTGCTATACAAATAAAGTTTTATTATTATTCTGACTAACTACCACCAACTATTGTGTCGGGTGGGCTGACCACCCGTCTGTCCTCACCGCCAAGTTCACAATCACTATTCCGACATGAATGAGTGTGCGTGTGAAGTCCAGGAATGTTCACCGTTCATACGGCTATTAAAACTGATAAGCCTCTAAAGCCGTTTCATTACCGTTAGTATAACCACTTGCATTCTTAAATCATAATCCATTGCTTTGCGTTGAGAATTGCCGGCCTGATAAAAACCTGTGGCCCAGCGGCAGTGTTTATTTTGACAGCAAAATGTGATAGTTTTTAGTTATAGTCTTTTCAATAAAATGTTATTTAGTTTTAGGCATATTTTAGTCATCTGAAATGTTTAGTGTTAGTTTAGATCTAGTCGACTAAATATCGTAAGATTTTAGTGGACTACATTTACAGTTGATTCTGTCAACTAAAATTCATTTTGATACCTTGATGGGGTCGTAATGGCAGATTTGACACTCGATTGCATGCTGAAAATAGCAACACCCGAGCACAGCTAAGCATAAGATTACAGTTCTACTTAGTGATATAGTGACCGAATATTCGGCAGCAGAAAATATTCGGCAGAAAATGGCTAAAAATGCATTTTCGGCCTATTCAGTTTCGGCCCGAATAGGCAGACAATATATCACCGAATAGTGTATCCAATGAATGCATTCAAAAGAGTTTTATGGACCCATAATAGTGAATATTTTTTAATATTGCCATAACCATTTCTTTTGCCATAAATCAGGTAGCTTTAAGGTACGGCCATGACAACAATGGTAGGCAAAAAAAGATATAAAATATTCATCATATTCGGCTATTCGGCGTTGGGTTTTCGGCCAACTGTTTCCTATATTCGGTATTCGGCCAAGAATTTCCCTTTCGGTGCATCCTTAGTTCTCCACTAAACCCTCCCTAACATTTTAGTCTAGGTTTTATTTGTTAACGAAATTGGCAATAAATGTACAGTTAATGTATACAGTCTTCTCATCATAGCTTAGTTTTTACTTAGTTTTAGTCAGTGGAAAGAGGTAGTAAAATGTCATAGGTTTAGTCGACGAAATCAACACTGCAGTGGACGTTTTCTTTGCTCAAGAAAAAAGGGAAATAAGAAAAAAAGAGAGCTTTTAAAAGTTTAACACGTCGACACTAACTCTGGGGGAGCCCGGGATCGAACTGGGAACGTCAGGGTTCCCATCCGGCTGCTCTGCCGTCCACTCTACCGCTGAGCCACTGCCGCCCCGGATTTAACCCATTCTGACCTGAGATCAGATTCTATAAAAAATGTCTTCTATACATCCTGACAGTTTTCTGAAAAAGCTATGTTTCTATGTCAGTCGTTCTTTAATTTTTCCAAAAATAGCAGACCTACAAGCTCGTAGCGCGCCACTCGGTGGCGCGCTACGAGCTTGTAGATCTGCTATTTTTCAATAGCTAAAGCATGACATGATGCTAACACCAAAATGGGTTAAGATAGTGTGCAACTGTGCATGCACAGTAAATACAGTCCACGACGCATGTCTGTGACGCTCAGTGACGCATCGGTGTTGCAACACCGGGCGTCGTCACGTCCGCGACGTCTGACTCACCAGCGGTTCCGGTCGTATCCGCGGCAACGTGCACGGCTTCCCGTGCGCGTCGAGCACCTCGAACGTCATGAAGGCGGAGTTTATGTGTCTGTTGGGCTCCTCCCCCTGGTAGGCCTCTGTGCGCACGCCCACCTCCATACTGCAACAGACAGACAGACAGACATTCCGACAGACAGACAGACAGACATGAACATAATACTTCCATGTACTTAAAGTTCTCAAAGGGCACATCTGTAGTTCCAGGGGTAGGCAACCTTTGGCACTGGTGCCAACCTTGGAACAAAGGAGGGTGATCACTGGCACACTGGCATAAAAAAAAATGTAATCAAATAAATTAATTCACTCATATTTGTATGTAAATGACATCCTGCACATCATTCTACATTCATTAAAACTCTGAACTCTGACCGGTGGGAGGGAGATAGGAGGCCTATGCTCTGAGTCTAATGATCATTATAACAATGTGAAAGAATATTTAATTTAAGGGAAAAGGTTATATTCGTGGACAATCAAAACATGTTGGAACTGTGGTGTGGTGTCATTAAAGTGACACACTGACTATCCAGAAACTAAAAACATGGCACTTTGTTTCAAAAAGGTTGCAGACCCCTGGTTTAGACTCCACGCAGCATTCAGAGATTATGGAACAGTATAAAGTCTGGCAATGTGAGACGACTAGACTTATAGGTCTTTGTTTAATCTGGTTTAAACCTGTTCTTGAAGGCGTTGTTGACGATAGCGCTCAACACCAGCCTGTCTCCCACCAGGGAGGGGCCTCTGAAGGTGAACATGTCGATGGACCTCAGGGTGGGATGGGCCTGGCACAGACGACTACACGCACACGCACACACACACACACACACACACACACACACACACACACACACAGAGTACTCTTTGGGTATAAGTAACAGCTTCTCCGCCATTTATGGCGGCTGCCAATTATACAGCAGACGTTTGTGTGTGTGTGTGTGTGTGCGCGCACATACCTAGCAGCGATGGTAGCTACATTCACCATCCAGGCCATGATTTGTCCTCCAAACGTGTTCTTCTGCTTCGGAGAGGCCAGGAGACAGAGACGGAGACATGTTGACCCACAAATACACTGGCTGTCTGGAAATAACAGATCTACAAGCTCACAATGCTTGGGGCAATTCTTTGCGATTTTCATAAAAGTCTTTTAAAAAGGATCCATGGCTAATAAGACAAATGTGCCTTGAAACTTGAAAATACTTTCACACAATAGGAAGTGCTCCTGTCGCAAGTTGATGATGTCATATATGTCCATGTGTTGTCGCAGCCCTATGGAATGTATGGAATGCACGTGCTAACATAAAATATTGTTTTGATGTTCATATTAACCTGAAGGAAGTATTGAGGTTGTTTTTTATTAGCATATTCATTCCATGTACATTCCATATAGGGCTGGACCACATATGGGCATATGACATCATCATCTTGTGTACGGGAGCAGTCCCTATTGAGTGAAAGATTCTCTATTTATGAAATAAAATAAAATAAAATATATATAAGGTGTTTTACATTTTTTGTTGTAGAGGGCATTAAAGTATAATGTTTTAAAGGCATATATTATCATCACTTTATCCAATTACAGCTCAAATGGAGTTTGGAGATTTTTGACCATTAAAGTTTGTGAAAACCCACACACGCAGACATAAAGGGTGTTCAATAGCACGGATTTATAAAAAGAAAAAATATATATAATAAAAAAAAAAGTTGAAAAACAGAGTCGCTTGCATTAAGTTGCTCAAAAGCGCATGTGAGGCGATTTCACTCCTCCTTCCGGGTATAGGAACAGAGTGCATTCTGGGATGGATTTGCCCCAAACACATGAACGCGCTGGCCGTTGACTCTATTCATATATACTCTAAGGGGCAGACAGACAGACAGGTTACCTGGTGGTTGGCGTGGGGGGGCAGCACCAGTTCAACACTCTCCACTCTAGTCTTCTCTGCCGCCACCGCATTCTCCAACACGGGACTGTTGGCTAGTGACACACGCGCACGCGCACACACACACACACACACACACACACACACACACACACACACACACACACACACACACACACACACACACACACACACACACACACACACACACACACACACACACACACACACACACACACACACACACACACACACACACACACACACACACACACACACACACACACACACACACACACACACACACACACGATTGAATGCAAGGTTAATTTCAGGTACTGCAGACCGTCAGTTTGAGAACAGCAAAATAAAATGGAGTGACGTGGATCTGGGTGTCCATGTATATAGAGAGAGGGTATGTGTGCATGCATAAAGTGAGTTTAACGTCGTTTAATGCAATCAGAAAGGACTTTGATCTGTTTGGATGTATGAGCATGATGATGATGATGATGATGTCACGGCACACACATTACCCAGTATAGATTGATTGATTGATGTCGATGATGATACTTTGAATGTACAGGGAGTGTTCTGCCACAACCTCTGTCCACAGGCACAGCGGCACCCTCAACCCAACACCATGAGTCACCATGATGACCACAACCTCTCTCTCTCTCTCTCTCTGTGCGCGTGTGTGTGTGTCCACACAGTTCCAGCTACTGCACCACCCACCACTTCCTGCTTGGTGTGATTTCATCACATGTACATACAATGCGGTGGTGGTGGGAGAAGTACTCACATTCTTTACTCAAGTAAAAGTATCAATACTGCAATGTACAAAATGTTGTGTTACGAGTAAAAGTCCGTATTTAAAAAAAAAAATGTTGAGTAAAAGTACAAAAGTACGCCCCTCACTTCACACGGGTGTGATTTTTGTTGTTGTCGTTTTAAATCCAGTATCCATTATAAGGGCGCAACTCTCAACAGAAGGCTCTCTGGAAGCTCCGCCTACCGTGCAGGGCCGTCCTATCGGAGAGCAGGACCTTGATGATGTCATTGTGCACCACCCTCATCCTCCGCCTCTCGGCCGCCACGCAGTACTGGACCTGTTCCTGCTGAGAGAGAGGACTGATGGGCTTCAGCTGGACCTACACGCGCACACGCACGCACACACACACACACACACACACACACACACACACACACACACAGGCTCCTGGTCAATCATAAAACCAGTTGAGTTGAATTTGTGTCAAAAATAAAATCTTATGTGACTACTAAACCACTTTGAGCCCTGTGTACTTTATTGTATGACAAAACACAAACGACTATACCTGCATATAGATGGTAAATGGTGCATTTATATTCATTAAAGGCGCTTTACATAGATTAGATTACACACACACACCGATGGTGGCGGAGACCATGCAAAGCACCAACCAGCACATCAGGAGCAATTAGGGGTTCAGTGTCTTGCTCAAGGACACTTCGACACTAACTCTGGGGGAGCCCGGGTTCGAACAGGCAACCACTCTACCACTGACTGACTGACTGACTGATTCTCTCTCTCTCTCACACACACACACACACACACACACACACACCAACCTTTTTCCCAGTGTGTGTGCGGTGGGTGACGAAGGTGGCGTAGGCGTGACAAACTCTCCAGTGCCGATCGGTGAACAGGTCCTCACAGCTCACCACGATGCCAACCTGGCAACACAGTCCAATGAGTACAGTAAGTTTACACAACACGAAGCCAACCTGGCAACACGTGGTTGTAAAACACAGTCTCATAAACCAACGCCCTACTTGATCATTCACACCACAGCGTCACACAGAAGCATCAGACGTAGCAGATCCGCAAGCTCGAAGCGCGGCGCAAATTGGTGCCTTTTGAGCTTGTAGATCTGCTTCTTTTGATGCTTTTGAATTCGAGTCCTGAAAAGTAACACTTTTGGACATGAGGTTTCCACCCGAATGAGACAATACGTGATTTAGATAGCATATACGTATATAATTGTTTAGAATGTTGCTAGTTTCTTGTTTGACCGGTGATCCTAGTTTACTGAGACGCTACACTGTCTCTCTGCATTCTATGATCCTATAGAGCACCGAAGTCTGACGTCACTTTCAGTAGAGGGGGTCAGTCCACAGGTTCATGTATTTGTTTAGTTGCATTATAATCCCCATAGGGGGATTTTAGATCGCTTCATATAAGAACTGTGTTTGAAAAACAAACCGATCATCTCGGCCTTTCGGTCAGGGGGGTGGCTGTGTGTCGTTAATGATGTTCATTAATATTTGATACAGCCAGTTTCTGGAGAAAATGGAATTAATGTGGCCGCAAAAGCCTTGAAACTACATATGAAGGCAATGTCGCTGCTAATATACGTCACGCCCAGCCGTCAACACATTGCGTTCCTGAGATTCCTCGTTGACATAAGCTCAGCTGGTGGTGACTCAACTCGTACTAACCACGAAATATCAATAAAATAAAAATAAAAATAAACATACCGGTAATTAACATTCAGTTTATGTTGTGCGACAGGCAGATGCAGCCACCCGCCTACCCGGAAATGTAGTCTCTGGGTTATTTGACTAGTTTCTAACGCTTATTTTGTTACTCTTTGGGTATATTTGTGTACATTTCCACCTTCAGTCGATGCTTCATATTCATACGAGTGAAAAGGCCGGGGTGATCGGTTTATTTTTCAAACACAGTTCTTATATGAAGAGATCTAGAATCCACCTATGGGGATTATAATGCAAATAAAAAATACATGAACCTGGGGACTGACGCCCTCTACCGACAGTGACGTCAGGACTTCGGTGCTCTATAGTTTACTGAGACACTACACTGTCTCCGACCTACATATTTATCTTGCTTACTGTAAGTCACTCTGGATAAGACTCTAAATGCCTACATTGTAAATTGTAATCATTAAAGCCATCTTACAGCCAATTACAGTGGCTACCGGCTGACAGAACAATCTATATGGTATCATGGAAATAAAATAGTATTATTGTTCCGTGTTTCAAAATAACTAAAATGTAATGTGGAAAGCACAACATTTTCACAGCGCCTCGAAACGGCAAAACGGGCCAAAAATGACATAAAGACCAAATCAGTACTGTACGTAACATAATGTATTACACGTGTACATAGATACAGTTGACAAGGGATAAAACTGATACACGGTGTCAAACTGACAACCGATCTGAGGTATTTTAAACAGCAGAGTTAAAGCTAGTCTATTAGAAAAGGTTCCAGCTATAGAAGGGAATTTGTCTAGGAGGGAAAGCACTTGTATATATATATATACTGTCATTTGTTTTGTATTGTTCTGTGTTTTTAACTGTTGCTCGCGAGAGAAACCACAATGCAAACAAAGTCTTGGGACTTTATCGTTTTTATCCTGGAACTGTAACGCTGTGGTTTCATCGCACTTCAAATAAATCAAATCAAATCAAATCAAAACATAAATGGTCTGACCTCCATGCTGGTGTTGAAGGCTCTGTTGACCTTTGCCTTTATATTCACCACCTGCCCCACCCTGGAATATATATAAGAGAGAGAGAGAGAGAGACACTGAGTCACAATGTCTCTGTGTGTCATACCGCTCTCTCACACACGCAGGGCTGTCACGATCATGACATTTGATTTGACAATCAATTGCCATTCAGATAATTGCGATCAACAGTTTTTAACCCATTTAGGCTTGACGTTTCGAAATTTCTAAAATGTCTTCTAAATCCTGACAGTTTTCCATCAGGATCTGTGCCACCGTCACGTTTTCACTATTTTTTTCAAAAAAATAGCAGACCTACAAGCTCGTAGCGCGCCACTCGGTGGCGCACTATGAGCTTGTAGATCTGGTATTTTTCAATAGCTAAATTATAACAATGTTTAAAACACCAAAAGGGGTTCCCGCCCAAAACGGGTTAATTGATTTTTTTTCCCTCATTCCACATTGAACATCGGAAAACAGTAAAAGGCTTTGTTAATTGCAAATGAGCATTTTTATTCATTATACAGGTGAAATTAAATAGATTGACAATTATGCAAAATAAGGCGATTATGTAACAACACGCACACACTCACTCACTCATGCACACGTGCACACACACACGCACACGCACACACACACACACACACACACACACACACACACACACAACTGACCCGATGGTGTGCTGAAAGCAGATGTCATCCATAGAGGCTGTGACACAGGGACACCCAGCATGCCTTTCAGCTGCCAAGAGGACACACACACACACACACACACACACGCCATTGGCATTTCTGGTATGACAAAAATGCCCTGTGTGTGTGGACGGCCGGCCGGACGCACACACACACACACACACACACACGTGGACAACAGGAATAAAGCCAGAACAGAATAGGTTTGCCACTCCTCATGCGCAGCGACAGTGTTTAGGGCACATTTCACACACGGCTGTTTTACTGCGATTAAAACAAATCCTGGAGCATATTGTTGTTGTCGGACAGTGTGCTCCGTGTGAAGGGAAGGCTCATTAGAATTGGATCAAACCAACACATTTTATTTCACCCAAAAAAACCGGTGTTTTCTATTTTATTTTATTAACCCATTTAGGAGGACGATTCTACAAAATGTCACTTCTGAATCCTGACAGTTTTCTGAAAAACAAACAATAAATATGTAATTGGCCTCCGACCCCACAGAAGCAAAGATTTGAGTTAAAAAGGTTCGCTCTGAAAGAATATATATATATATATATTCAAAGATTTGCGACACATTTTCAAAAAAATAGCTCTAGCTTGTAGATCTGCTATTTTTCTTTCTTTTTGGTTTTAGGTTTTATGACCTCAATTACACCCAAAAAACCTGAACTTTGAACATTCAGTGGATTTTCTGTGGTCTGAAGTTTTCTTTGGGGTTTGGAAGCCTTTTGAGCTACAATGAAAACAGGAAAAACAGTGAAAACAGTGACATCTGCTGGCAAATCCCATTGACATATATGGGATTTGCAGGATCTTACATCACAAACTGCCGGCAAATCAGAGCACCTGTTTGAGCCAGAAAACCCCAGATCACAGAAAATCTACTGAATGTTAAAAGTTCATGTTTTTTGGGTGCAATTGAGATTAGAAAACCTAAAAAAAAATAAGAACAATTCCAAAACCTATTTTTTTATGTCACAATCCCTTTAAAGTTCCCTGCTGCCGCTGACAAAGCCCAGTGCTACGAAATGCTGCGTACACGATCAGGAAAAAAAATAAACTATTCTCCTGAATGCTGCCTTTGGGTATAGCATGGAAAGGGAGGGGCATTTGCATTTCTTTCACCATGTAGTCATTTAAATGTCTGGAGAGGGCACTTGTTTTACAGACTGTTTGAAAGGGCAGATGCCGCCTTTGATGTCTATGTGGTGTGTGTGTGCACACGTGCCTGCTTATGTACCTGGCTGCTTGCACCATAGATACACAATAGAGGGAATGTGCATCGCATGCATAAAATGAGTGTCAAATCGAGTGGCAAAGTGTGTTTAACGTCGTTTAATGCAATCAGACTTCTCTGACTGTTTGGATGCATGGGCTGTCATGATCAGGAAGTGTCGTTTTTTTGCCACTCAGTAGGTGTTCTCGCCAAACGTCTGGGTATGATGATGATGGTGATGATGATGGCGGCACGTGCATGGCTGCATGCACACCCTCTAAAGACCACCTCCCTCCTGTTGTGACTGACCTGTTCCTGTGGCCCTACTAGTCTAACCCTCTCTTTAGTGTGTAGGCCTATACTGTTTTGATCTTTCTTCTTGCAAACTTTCGAAGCCAATATTAACCAATCAGGATGAAATAATACAACAGACACCATACCAGACAGACAGACAGACACCACACCGGACAGACAGAGAGACAGACAGACAGATGTCAGACACCACACCAGACAGACAGAGAGACAGACACAATATCAGAGACAGACACCACACCAGAGAGACAGACAGAGAGACACCATACCAGACAGACAGACAACCACACCAGACAGACAGACAGCATACCCGACAGACAGACACCATACCAGACAGACAGACAGACAGACAGACAGCATACCAGACAGACAGGCGGTGGAGTCCATCCATTTCAGCAGCTGTCCCACACTGAGCTCCTGCCGGTGGTTGGTGTGACAGGGCATCACCAGCTGGCTCATCTTCACACTGACCACACCGCCGTCTCCCTCGTCCTGCCCCTCCTCTTCCTCCTCCTCCTCCTCCTCTTCCTCCTCCCTGTCCTGACGACAACCGCCGCTGCCGCTGCCCTGGCTTCTGAAACTCATCTCCCACGCTGAGAAGGAGAAGAAGAAACAAGTTTATTATCTGTGAGTTTATTTTAACCCATTCTGACCCAAGATCAGATTCTAAAAATGTTCTTCTACATCCTGACAGTTCTGAAAAAGCTATGTCAGTGGTTCTTCGATTCTTTTCAAAAATAGCAGACCTACAAGCTCGTAGGTCAAGCTTGTAGATCTGCTGTTTTTCAATAGCTAAAGCTTAACAAAAGGGGTTCCTGCCCAGAATGGGTTAAGACCTAGAAGTATATCTATTCTCCTTGTTCTATTCCCTCCTCTCTTCTCCTCAGCACCTGAAGCCGCCTCGGAGCCTGTCGATCTTCATTTCCCAGCGGAGGGAAGGAGAGGAACTTTACAGTTTAATGAATTGAATTGCATTTTTATAGAGCTTTTCCAAGTGCTCAAAGCGCTTCACAATGGTTCATTCATTCATACAGTGGGAGGTGAAGCGGCGAACAGTCGACGCCAGCGTCCTCACTTCCCACATTCACACACCGACGGTGGCGAGCTCACACCGACCGACTCACTGGAGGCAATGTAGGGTTCAGTGTCTTGCCCAAGGACACTTCAATGCAGGGTTCAGTGTCTTGCCCAAGGACACTTCCACATGTGGACAGGAGGAGGAGCCGGGATTCGAACCTCTGACCCAGGGATCATTGGACGACCTGCTCTACCTCCTGAGCCACAGCCGCCCGAAACACTCCAGACAGCTTTTAAAGGTGCTTGTTGATTCAGTATTTACATAACGGTATTTTGATATTCATTTTAGCTGCCCCTCCCCCTTCCTATACAAACCAAATTGTAACTTCAAACTCGTTTTTACTATTTTAACTTGTAAGTAGAGAAAAATAATCCCGCAGGGCTGCACACTGTCTTCACTTTTAGTTTAGATTTAACTTGTGAAATAGCATTACATTTGGTACCTAAAGTACATTTTGATGCCAATACTTCTATACTTAACTTGTGTAGGCTACTCAAATTACATTTTGAATACCATACCTTTACTTTACAGGCTTTATTATTACTTGTAACATAAGTATGTCTACATTGCCGCATTGATTGTATACAGTAGTGACAAATGTGAGTACTTCTGCCATCACTGTTGATTTCTCAGGGCAGGGAGGAGGAAACAGGAACTTTACAGTTTGACTGACTTTACAAACACAAACTAGCCTCGACAAGACAGAAAAACACACTAAACTGGATTGTCATGTTTGTTTTTTTAAAAAAAAGGCAGTTTTTTCAGTTTTCTGGAGTTGATGCACCGAATCTGACTTTCTGTGCAATTATACCTTGCACAGATTGTTGCTTTCATCATCAGCTCTGCATTAATAACACATTAAGCTCCACATTCTCTCATTGCAGTACACTAATTAGTAATTATTACACCCCCTTATTTGTTGTAAGTGTATTAAAGATCAATGAAGCTTGATCTATTTCCTTCCATCATCACAAAACAGGTTTATTTGGACACCATGCAGGTTAGATTATATTCGCCAAGAGCAATGCAGTGATTGCGACATTTAACATCAACAGCAGAACGGAAGACAGACATACCTCTAGTTTTTTCCGCCAGCGCTTTCAAATCAAGTTTCACGTTGACAGCATTAGGGCGTTTAAATGCAGAACGGTCCATTTTTCAAAGCAAATGTATTATAGTAGCAGTAGGCCTATAGCATATACAACAAACAGTCACATTTAAAATTATCTCAAGCCAAAACGCGAAATACCATAATAATGTCTGTCTGCTGTACAGCTAAATTGAGGAACTTTTAAAACTACAACACAGCTTATACGTATATAACTTAATTATCTTTCTCCTCTCTCTATAGTTCAACCGAGGACGATCGAGACTAGACTATAGCATGCCATTAAGCAGATGAAAATGATATCTTATTATAGCACACCAGCGCAGAGACAGATAGAGGGCGATCAAATCCCTTTATCTATTATAGATAAAGTACTTTTATCTAAACGCCCTGCCTTGCCTGTGTGTATACCTGCCCTGGGGGTCACACACACACACACAAATCCATATATCGACACACACACACACACACACACACACCGAACGTGCAAGTTGCAAAAAGAGAGTGGGCCGATCCATCTGCACAAGCATTATAAAACGCTCATAAATTTAGATCATAATCTCAATTTGCACTATAGTATATGCCAGCCAAACAACAACTTTTACGGTCGTTGCCAACAATGCTGGAGAAAAGATAGCTGCAGCCTGTTTGACTTTTAAAACTGAGTTTAAAAGGCACGCGCGCACACAAACTCACACACACACACACACACGACACACACAAACAGTTGATTAACTGCAGTGTGTAGTTTGCTGTTTTCTGTGAGGTGATACGTCCTCCTGCTCCGGGTCGTTACTGTACAGTCAAGTCAGTGTAAAACACTAGAAAGCATTGCTTGAACTCCAACCTACTGGACCGTGTGAACTGTGTCACTCACGCCAAAATGTCAGTTGACTTTTTCACTGACGTTTGGTTTACTTTACGCCGATTTACACGAGAGAGAGGCGTGCATGCACTGTTGGGGGGGGGGGGGGGGGGGTCACTTGTGTGGTTGTTGTTTGGTGTCGTTGTTTCCGGATACGTCGTGTGTTCCGACGCTTTCGGTGACCCGTCGAAGTCTGTGACCGCAGAGGGCGCGCTTGGACTTTAATTGTTTTTGAAGATTATTGTTGTCCATATATTTTTTTTACTTTGATCTGCAGATTATTGTTGGGCATGTTTTGACTTTGATGATTTAATAACCTACAGTTTATTAGTCAGGGGGATATTAATAAAATCTGGGAATACATTTCTCACCTAGATTTTTCTTCACCAATGTGTTTGTAAGGGTGTCTACTAACATATCCCACATTGGTTTCTATATTCCAACCACCCTATAGGGACATTTTTGACAGCTACTGAAAGTTGGGTTACCATCAACAACCAATAGCCTATATGTCAAAATATTCTACATTTCATTATACTTTAAGTAGCATTTGACGTGTAAAACAATGGGGTTTTCATGATTCTGAACCCATTCCACGCATTAGTTTTGCACAAAAAAACACTCCTTGGGCTAAATTCGGCCAGAGCCACGTGCCAAAATGTGCTGACCTCATCACATTTGTGATGACGGCTATGGCCGTTTTCAGCCCAAGTTGTGTTTTTTGTGCAAAACTAATGCTTGGAATGGATTCCAATGGAATGGAATGGATTCCAAGCATGGATGGATTCAATGGATTCATTTCTTGGTAAGAATTAAAAGTCCTCGGGTCCCGGAAACACTGGAGAGGAGAAGAGAAGGTGAGTCAGTGGCGTTTAACCTGCCACTGTCACCTGCCGCAGGTTCATAGAGGAGGAGAGATTAGAGAGAATAATTAACGCACAGTAACGGCGTGACGTTTAACTGTCTAACTCTAAGAACTGAGGCCCTATAGCCTATCTGGCTGTCTAACTTTACCAACCGTAGACTGGAGATGAACTGGCACAGTCAGAACTCCGGGCGGGGCTGTCTCTCTGTAGCCTCAGGAGATGATTGCAGATGTCCCTCAAGTGTGGAGGTATAGGAGCTGGGGAACACCTGCGTTGAGGTGTGCTGTGTGAAGTGGTCTGGGACCCTCTAGTGGTGCTGACTGGAATAGATCAATCACAGCACATGGATGTGGAGGTGATGGTGAGCGAACCGTAACAGATTTGACATTCTGATAATAGGCCCTGTTCCCTGCACTACATGGAGTGTACAAATGCAACCAAAATGACCTTCATGGGTCCATTTGTACACTCAAGTGTTACACACCTTTAGGGGTCATTTGAATCCCCCTCAAGGAACCATGAGGAGTGACCAAACAAGTAAGCACCCCCCTCAACCCAACAAACACAATATCAGGCCCCTGACCAGAATGGAACAGAGCCTTAATGAACTGTAAATTTAGAATTGGCAACTTTGGCAAGACCTGTGAAGGAACTTAAGGAAGAGACACAATTTCTTTCCAATATGTCTGCTGTGCATATATCATAGTCATACTGGAAAAAGCTTAATTAACATGAATTCTCTGGAGCTACATGTATGTTCAAGTGACGTCATAGAATGAAAAGCTCATTTGCTCCCCAAACTATCAGGACAGAATTATAAAATGTCTTCGACCTACAACTTAATGAATGCACATTGGAAACAAAGCCAAAAGCTTTTACTTTGGCCAACCAGAGCCATCTCCCTCTCAGCTGTCCTACACCGTGTCCCTTTAAGCTATCCTAGGCCTACTGATCTGTCTCTCCTACATGCATGAAAGTTGACTTTTATAAAACCTTTTATTATAAACTAAAAAAAAAAGCAACAATCGCTTGTTTTCAATCAAACATTCATGTCGTTGACCAAGGGCATTTTACCAAAAACATAAAATAACATCAACTGAACAGCATCGTTATTCATTCAACACCATTTTTGCACTAAACTAATGCAGAGGGTTCATCCATTGTAAAACATCATGTCCTCCTTCCTGCACAGAATCCCTCCCTCTGCTGAGTGTCATGTTGGGCGGCCCGGTTTTGCATGAGGAGCGAGCAGTGTTTTTAAACAAAAAATAAAGAAAATAAAAATGATGGCTGGCCAACAGAACAGTGGATCGAGGCTGAGCACAAATGTTCCTCATTTGGCTTATGGCTGTGAATGCCTACGCACACTTGAGGATACCATGAGGCACAAGATGAGCATTGAATCTGAAAGAACAGGAACACATTGTTATTCATGTATTTAGTTAAAGTTCAAACAGTTAGGTTTTTGTATTGCGTTGCTTGAAATGTACTGTAAATTCTGCAAAATGTTAACAAATACTTCAATCAAATTAAAGAAAGAATGTGCTCTCCATGTAAAGAACTTTAAAGGTTTGAATTCCTATACCCAGTCATCCACAGCAGCTGACTGTCCTGCCTTTCCTGTGGTGACCTCCCCACAAAAGGTCATCTATTGAAAATATATTATTCAGTTAAGTGAAGTCAAATGTGTTGCTTTTTGGTGAGGCTAATAAAAATCTAATATGTATATGAAGCAGACACCAAGAACTCCCGGCCAAAAAGCTTGTATTGTGGGAACCAACACACGGGCATCGATCGAGAGGACGTCCCACACCTACCTACGTGGACGTATATAGGCTACTAAAGAAAGATACTGGTGCGGAAAGCACAAAATGAGCTGGCCAGATGTATGGAGAACCGAGATGACCGGAGACGCCGATGGAGGGCTCGTCTGAGGACGACGTAGAGAAGCCTACCAGAGTCCTCCGTTAACGCAATGCCAATGGTGGCCCTTATTGTCCTATTGACGTCGTCATTGCACAGTCCCGCATAGGCTATAGTCCCTAAGAGCAGCTGCTCTGCAATCTTAAAATACAGGTTAGTGTTAGCGGTGTTCTTTTAGAATGTATGAAAGTGTTACTAGGATATAAATTATAGTCTATATAATTACTTTACTTATAGTATACAAGCACCCCACATGATGTCACATCCCGTTTGGCGAGGATGGGGGACGGTCTCACACTGCCACCGCCTCTCATCCTTCGCAAGAACAAGATGGCTGCTTCCCATTGCTGCATACGTGAGTAAAACCTCAGCAGAGGTTTTAAGGTTTGCTGCTCGTCCCACTAATGACACCTGTCTGTCATTGTTTGGATGGGAAGCTTTTGACTATATAGTCAGGCCAGGGGATATTAATACAATCTGGGAATACTAATGTAATTTCTATTTAAGCTCTGAAGAATAAACAAAACCGTTTGTCACGTGCACGTCAGATACCATTGAACATAATTTACAATGAAGCACAATAGATCTTGGATTTACTTGCCTTTGTTGCAGTTTCACTTTGCTTCACCTTCTGGGGTGTAGCTGACATTGGGTCCACAAAAATGCTTTTGTTCTCACTGGGATACATGACCTTCAGCAGATACAGGAACAGGATACATTAATACTTCAAAATATTAGTTGTAAATATAGCTGCATAATTTGCAGTCATTAAAGTTCACTTACTACTAGTGTGTAGTGGCCATCTTTGCACACTGCCCCCATGATTATACCCCATGCCAGGGGATGAATCTGCAATTGGTCATTTCATTTGTGAACTTGAATTTGTAACCGGTGTTGCAGTTTAACTTGTGCCTGGTTTGTCTGGTTCCCTGGGCTGGCTTTGCACGTGCATGAGCCGTCTTTCACAGCTGTTTCATGAAGGGGGCGGAGCTATCTTCTATCTGCAACAGACCTACAATTTAATGCACACTGGAAACAAATCAAAAAGCTTTTACCTTCTTGGGCAAACTCACTGCAACAAGAACAACATGGCTGCTTCCCATTGCTGCATACGTGAGTTACTTAAAGTGCTGAGGAAGAAGTGAGGGCTGGCTGGCCCTCAGCAGAGGTTGTAAGGCTTGCTGCTCGTCCCACAGCTGTTCATGATCAGCACTAATGACACCTGTCTGTCATTGTTTGGATGGGAAGGTTTTGACTATAGTCAGGCCAGGGGATATCAATACAATCTGGGAATACATGTACATTTCTTACCAAGAATTTCCTTCACCAACCACCCTAGGGGAATCTTTGACAGCTGCTGAAAGTTGGGGTAGCCTAACCATCAACAACCAATATATGGCAACATGTTATACATTTAACTATAACCTACTTTAAGTAGCATTTCAAATCCCATATTTCTATGAAATCAGCCATGAACAATTAAGTGCATTGTCAGCATTCAGTGTAGCTACACTATTACTATATTTACATATTCAGATGCAATTTGCCCTTCACATTAAACGTTAAAAAAACCCACATAGAAACAAGATCAGAAAAAGAAGAGAGAGAGAAAGAGAGAAAGAGAGAGAGAAAGAGAGAGAGAGAGAGAGAGAGAGAGAGAGAGAGAGAATAGCCGAGCTGCTCTAAAAAGGAAAGGAGTCATGTTGTAAAAGTGTATAGTTCCTCAGTCTGAATGGAGACCTTTGAAAGAAGAAGAGAATGGCCTGCCCTGGGCTGGCAGGCAGCCAAGACTATAATGGAGCTGCTCCTCCTCCACGGCCTGTATCTGTTGGTCCCTACAGGGAGAAAAAGCTATCTCTCACCTGGCCTGGCCGGCCTCTCCCTGCCGGGGACCTGTACCGTCTCCCCAGATCAGAGACGAAAGACCTTTTCCTGCCCGGGACCTGTACCGTCTCCCCAGATCAGAGACGAAAGACCTTTTCCTGCCGGGACCTGTTATACCACAGAAGAAAGGCCTTTTCCCTGCCGGGGCCTCAGTGGCGTCGCTGACAATCCCGAGGTCGCCCTGCAAGGAGGGGTGTCCTTTCACCACAGTGTAATAATAATAATAATAATGAATTGCATTTTTATGGCGCTTTTCTATGCGCTATGTGCCTACTCAAAGCGCCTCACAATGGTTCATTCATTCATACATTGGGAGGTGAAGCCACCTCTTCACTTCCCAACCCCAATCCAACCCTTTGATGCTGAGTGTCGAGCAGGGAGGCACTGGGTCCCATTTTTACAGTCTTTGGTATGACCCGGCCGGGGATCGAACCCCCGACCTCCCCGTCTCAGGGCAGACACTCTAACCACAAGGCCACTGAGCTGGTGTGTAGTGTAGTGTTAGTGTATAGCCAATGGCCGCCCTGCAAGGAGGGGGGGTTTTCACCACTAGCCTATAACATCACGTTAATAACAGTGCTTGCTTCAGTAATTATTGGATTACATTCCTAAAGAATGTGTGCACGAAATCAGATGCAATCACATGCGATTAATGACCCATCCAAAATACAAATATGCTGCTATATTATGCTTGCAGCCAATAAAAGACAATTGCCAGGACGAATTTGCACTGCTGCAGCCGATATAACACAAATGTAACACAAATTCAACGTCCGGGACTGGGTCCAGGAAGTTGAACCCCTTTTGGTGTTAGCATTACGTTGTGCTTTAGCTATTGAAAAATAGCAGACCTACAAGCTCATAGCGCGCCACCGAGTGGCGCGCTACGAGCTTGTAGGTCTGCTATTTTTGAAAAATCGAAGAGCGACTGACATAGAAGACATTTTTTTAATCTGATCTCAGGTCAGAATGGAAAACTGTCAGGATGTAGAAGACATTTTTAGAATCTGATCTCAGGTCAGAATGGGTTAACAGTGTGCCCCCCCCCCCCCCCCCGCTGCTGGAGGCCCCACAGCGGTGCATTGCTTGCTACCCCTCCCTTATGCCACTGCTAAGACAAAAAAGACACAATATATATAATTACATTTGTAGAATTAGGTTACCTATAGTTGCAGGGGAATTTCAGCCACCCAGAGGATGTATATATATTCTTAATCATAAATTAATATATGATTTATATTTAATAGATGGATACAGACAACGTTAAGTTGGAGTTGGAACAACAGATGTTCAGGAGGTGGAGGAACACACCGTGACCCCGCTGCCCTCCACGCTAAAACCACCCTATTTGTACACCCGCCCCCAAAACCACCCACAATCCTCTATGCTTTTCCTATCCCTCCTCCATCCCTGTCACCACCTCAGCCTCAGCATCCCCTGTACCGCTCCATTCCCTTTTCCCCCTCGCTCTCTCCCTACTTGTCTCCCTCTCTCTTTCCCCTCTTCCTCCCACAGGTTCCTGCAGGAGGATGAGTCGTCTATGCGAGACGATCACGCCACAACCTCCTCCACAAACACTCCAGGGTCCGTTCATGAATTTATTGTTAAAAAAAACCCTTAAACTTTCTCAATGTTGTGTTCATTCCGACTATAGTGAAACACACACACACACGCACAACAGGCCATTGTGAAATGAGCCTATTGTTATTCTCCAAGGAAGACGTGACTGTACAGTACTGTACGCAAATCAACCCCCCCCCCCCCCACACACACACACACCAGAAGACACAAAAGGTGACACTATGAGGCGTTGGGAAAAAAGACGTACGTTCATGCTCTGTCACTGATTTATGCACTGTTGTTTTGACTTCCTCTGGCCTTCACCGGTTATTCTACTACAAGCAACCTTTGTGTTGACGAACCAGATGTTTGGGAGAGAAATGAATCCCACACACCGTATTGCTGATCCATCTGCGGTGTACATCCCAGTAAATACCAAAGTGCACTTCCTTTACAACTTCTATAGTTGTTGCAATTCTGCACTCAGAATCAACATTATTGTCACATCACCGGTTTCCATCCATCCATTGGATTGGAAAAAGGCAATTAGATTGTATTGATATACACTCTACAAACACAAAGACGTTATACCAGGAGTGGGGTTTGAACCCACGAGGACTTACGTCCATTGCAGCTTAAATGCAACGCCTTAACCACTCGGCCATCCTGGTGGTAGCCTGGAACTCACTTATGTTTTTTATGGTATAGGCAGCTCCCGGCAGGATCCGCCGGGAGAAACTATGCGCAGCTGCGCCGACATGAGACTAATTACTTAGAGCGACAGAGAGAGAGAGTGTGTGTGTGTGTGTGTACATGGGCTGCGTCCGAATTGCTAGGGTTGTTCCCTACTCCCTATCCCCCATACGGGGATCCAGACTCTAGTGGACTCTATAGTGATGATTTGGGACAATACTCCCTGTATGGGGATCCAGACTCTAGTGGACTCTATAGTGATGATTTGGGACAATACTCCCTGTATGGGGAGCACCGACTCTGACGTCAATATCGGTAGAGGGCGCTGTAGGTCCGCGGGTTCATGTACTTTTTATTTGCATGAAATCCCCATTAGGTTTTTTCAGATCGCCTCATAAAGAACTGTTTGAAAAATAAACAAATCATCCCGGCCGTTTCACTCATTTGGATATGAAGAATCAACTGACTACAAGAAACCAATCAAAACGCTGCTGCTGAATTTCCACTAGTATCATTAGTATCAAATAAGTGACTGCAGGCTGTCACCTCCCTGCAAGGACAGTTTGTAAAGTTATTTTTAAATTCATGAATGAATAAAGAAAAAATAGGTTAATGAAAATATGTTTGCAGGCATTTAGGCCTATATATCTATAATAAAAAGGTTATTTTAAAATCTTATTAATTTATTGATAATAATCATAGGCCCATAACAATGGGCCTATGATTATTATCAATAAATTAATATTAGGCTATATCCATTATCCAGCAATATGAAAACAGTGCACAACCTTGACAATAATATGAAAATATCAGCAGCATGATTGACCACATGAACCCCCGCTAATACTGGGGCGGGGGGGATACGGCAAAAATAGCCGATCTATAAGCAACGCGCGACGTCCGTGTTGTGAGCTTGTATACTTTTACTTGGGTACTTTTGGTAAAGAATTACCAAAAGTAGCCGATCTACAAGCTCTGCTCACAATACGGACGTTTGGTGTTAACAGAAACAGCAGTCCAATAAATTACTGCCTACACAATGAAGTTTTAATGCATTTATCGCAATTCAATGAAATAATGTTAGATAGCATATTTTTTCATGGCAGGAATTAATTAATATTAATAAAACATATGTTCGGACACAATTAATATGTGTCTCACATGCATGTATTTAGCCTACGTTTGTGATAAAGAATCTCACAAATATATTCTACAGCAAGCAACTGATTCCTCTCCCAACGTCATGCGCTGGGCCTGGGTGATACAATGAATCAGATTACCGTAGTAATACTATTGCAAATGAGTAGATTTATTATAAATAAAATAAAACAATTTCAAATAAATGCACAGATCATTTGTCTCGAGATCTGTAGCTTCGAGATCCGCCAGGGAAGAAAAGAGGGGAAAACGAAAGTTTAAAAAGTACATTTGTGTTGATTTCTTTCGCTGGTTCAACTTCTGCCTCTTCTGAGTTGGAGTGCAATGAGCGCATGCATGCAGAAGCAGCGCACGTGCGCAAACGCGTGCATGTGCGCTCAAGAGCGAGCTTGCGCAATGCATTATGGGGCAGATTTGCTTCGCTGTGTTTTTGTAGTGACCATCGGATGCTCCCTACAATTCCCGGTGCATTGTGGGATACAGTCCACTACGTTAGGGTGCAAAAATGCTCACTACATATTCGGACACTATAACAAAATGGCGGAACCTCAAAGTAGTGCACTATATGGGGCATAGGGAATGATTTCGGACGCAGCCCATGTGTGCGTGTGTATGTCAATTTTACAAAGGTGCCGACAATCAGAAATCAGCAGAGAGTGAGCAATGTTTGCGCGACTCTATGCCCAATTGAAGTGGACTCGGACCCAGACTTTTTTTTCCTCCCTGGAAATAAAAACGTCTGGGTTTCCGAGGCTATCCTGGTGGCAGATGCACATGTTCCCAGGCTTTTTCCTATTGAAAGAGAAAGCCTCAAATAAGGTGTATGACTTTGTGACAGCTAGTGTACATTTTTTGGGAGCCGCAATTGCTGCCCTCGAGAAGTGCCAAGAATTAGGTGATCACAGCAATGGCATAGCTGGGGGAAACCTTGGAGAATTGGATTGGAAATAGGTAAGTAGATATTGTATTGATATACACTCTACAAACACAAAGACTTTATACCAGGAGTGGGGTTTGAACCCACGAGGACTTACATCCATTGCAGCTTAAATGCAACGCCTTAACCACTCGGCCATCCTGGTGGCAGATGCACATGTTCCCAGGCTTTTTCCTATCGAAAGAGAAAGCCTCGATAAAGGTGTATAACTTTGTGACAGCTAGTGTACATTTTTTGGGAGCCGCAGTTTCTGCAATGGAGAAGGACCAAGAATAAGGTGATCACAGCTCCGCTTACTCTCGGTGGAGAGCAGACAGAGCTGTGGAGAGTCTGGCTACAGGAGACTGCAGTGTGAGATGTTGATACCAGGAGTGGGGTTTGAACCCACGAGGACTTACGTCCATTGCAGCTTAAATGCAACGCCTTAACCACTCGGCCATCCTGGTGGCAGATGCACCTGTTCCCAGGCTTTTTCCTATCGAAAGAGAAAGCCTCGAATAAGGTGTATGACTGACAGCTAGTGTATATTCTTTGGGAGCCGCAATTGCTGCCCTCGAGAAGGGCCAAGAATAAGGTGATCACAGCAATGGCATAGATGGGGGAAACCTTAGGAGAATTGGATTGGAAATAGGTAAGTAGATATTGTATTGATATACACTCTACAAACACAAAGAAGTTATACCAGGAGTGGGGTTTGAACCCACGAGGACTTACATCCATTGCAGCTTAAATGCAACGCCTTAACCACTCGGCCATCCTGGTGGCAGATGCACATGTTCCCAGGCTTTTTCCTATCGAAAGAGAAAGCCTCGAATAAGGTGTGACTGTGACAGCTAGTGTACATTTTTTGGGAGCCACAATTGCTGCCCTCGAGAAGGGCCAAGAATAAGGTGATCACAGCAATGGCATAGCTGGGAGAGAACCTTGGAGAAATGGATTGGAAATAGGTAAGTAGATATTGTATTGATATACACTCTACAAACACAAAGAAGTTATACCAGGAGTGGGGTTTGAACCCACGAGGACTTACGTCCATTGCAGCTTAAATGCAACGCCTTAACCACTCGGCCATCCTGGTGGCAGATGCACCTGTTCCCAGGCTTTTTCCTATCGAAAGAGAAAGCCTCGAATAAGGTGTGAGTGTGAGCTATTGTACATTTTTTGGGAGCAGCAATTGCTGCCCTCGAGAAGGGCCAAGAATAAGGTGATCACAGCAATGGCATAGCTGGGAAAGAATCTTGGAGAATTGGATTGGAAATAGGTAAGTAGATATTGTATTGATATACACTCTACAAACACAAAGAAGTTATACCAGGAGTGGGGTTTGAACCCAGGAGGACTTACGTCCATTGCAGCTTAAATGCAACGCCTTAACCACTCGGCCATCCTGGTGGCAGATGCACCTGTTCCAAGGCTTTTTCCTATGGAAAGAGAAAGCCTCGAAAAAGGTGTATGACTGACGGCTAGTGTATATTTTTTGGGAGCCGCAATTGCTGCCCTCGAGAAGGGCCAAGAATAAGGTGATCACAGCAATGGCATAGCTGGGAGAGAACCTTGGAAATAGGTAAGTAGATATTGTATTGATATACACTCTACAAACACAGAGAAGTTATACCAGGAGTGGGGTTTGAACCCACGAGGACTTACGTCCATTGCAGCTTAAATGCAACGCCTTAACCACTCGGCCATCCTGGTGGCAGATGCACCTGTTCCCAGGCTTTTTCCTATCGAAAGAGGGCATCGAATAAGGTGTATGACTGACAGCTAATGTACATTTTTTGGGAGCCGCAATTGCTGCCCTCGAGAAGGAACAAGAATAAGGTGATCACAGCAATGGCATAGCTGGGAGAGAACCTTGGAGAATTGGATTGGAAATAGGTAAGTAGATATTGGATTGATATACACTCTACAAACACAAAGAAGTTATACCAGGAGTGGGGTTTGAACCCACGAGGACTTACATCCATTGCAGATTAAATGCAACGCCTTAACCACTCGGCCATCCTGGTGTCAGATGGACATGTTCCCAGGCTTTTTCCTATCGAAAGAGAAAGCCTCGATAAAGGTGAATAACTTTGTGACAGCTAGTGTACATTTTTTGGGAGCCGCAGTTTCTGCCCTGGAGAAGGACCAAGAATAAGGTGATCACAGCTCTTCTTACTCTCGGTGGAGAGCAGACAGAGCTGTGGAGAGTTTGGCTACAGGAGACTGCAGTGTGAGATGTTGATACCAGGAGTGGGGTTTGAACCCACGAGGACTTACGTCCATTGCAGCTTAAATGCAACGCCTTAACCACTCGGCCATCCTGGTGGCAGATGCACCTATTCCCAGGCTTTTTCCTATCGAAAGAGAAAGCCTCGAATAAGGTGTATGACTGACAGCTAGTGTATATTTTTTGGGAGCCGCAATTGCTGCCCTCGAGAAGGGCCAAGAATAAGGTGATCCCAGCAATGGCATAGCTGGGAGAGAACCTTGGAGAATTGGATTGTAAATAGGTAAGTAGATATTGGATTGATATACACTCTACAAACACAAAGAAGTTATACCAGGAGTGGGGTTTGAACCCACGAGGACTTACGTCCATTGCAGCTTAAATGCAACGCCTTAACCACTCGGGCATCCTGGTGGCAGATGCACATGTTCCCAGGAGTTTTTCCTATCGAAAGAGAAAGCCTCGAATAAGGTGAGTGTGACAGCTATTGTACTTTTTTGGGAGCCGCAATTGCTGCCCTCGAGAAGGGCCAAGAATAAGGTGATCACAGCAATGGCATAGCTGGGAGAGAATCTTGGAGAATTGGATTGGAAATAGGTAAGTAGATATTGTATTGATATACACTCTACAAACACAAAGAAGTTATACCAGGAGTGGGGTTTGAACCCACGAGGACTTACGTCCATTGCAGCTTAAAGGATCGGTTCGCCACTATTATATGGCCTTTGTCATGCTTTAGTATGATATCCGTTCATGAAAACAATAAAAATATTTACATTTGGCGAAACCGCTGCGGAGAACGAGTCATGTAATGAGCTGAGGCACGGTAATATCATTTCCTACAATACCCACAGTGCATTGCGCGACAGACAGAGAGGCAGTGAGGCAGCCCCCAGGAAGCTGTCATCTGAAAGTTTCTCGTGTTGTTTAGAGTTGACTTGAAAGCGATAGAAGTAATAATAATAGCTAATATTTAGCGGTTGTAATAGTAACAGCAGTAGTGGTGGTATAGTAGTTAGTAGTCTCTGATAGTAAGTAGCGTAATAGTAGTGATTTCGAACGTGCGCAGTGTCGGACTCGAAATTCCACTGGCTGGCTTTGTTTTTAGAAATCGTTATGAAGTACAGATGCAATCCCAGCTGTGTGAACCACTTTGGGTGTGCAGTGAACATTTCACCAACGCAGATATCTTCCAGTTCAACCGCAATCTAATGGAAGAATTGACGCGGAGCATCATCATCATCGAAGCAGAATAAGTTGCAGAACAGAGGTATGTCATTATTGTCATAATAAACTAAAGCTACAATGCTGTGTACAGTACACCAGACACTGAATGAATGGCGATTGCATTACAGGAGGAGACCACATGCATTTCCTTTCAAAATACATGGTTGTTGTTACACGTGGTTGTTGTTGTGATGTCTATAAATTAATTTGACATACCGAGTGTCTCTGATGCTTACAGCATTATAAAGATTTTGTTGCTGTTTGTAACTGGAACACCCTCCACATAAACGCCACCATTTTTCCTAGCTCTGGTCCATAGCCTCAGAGTAAGGCTATGGAACAGAGCTACATTTTTCCATATCAAGCTGCAAACTACAAACCAAACATAAAAGCATTTAAAACCGGGAAAGCATCTGTATTTGCATTGGCTATTCAAAAATAGCAGATATACAAGCTCAGTGCGTCACTTGGAGTTGGTGCCGTGCTGCGAGCTTGTACATTTGCTATTTTTCAAATGTTTTGCTAAAATAAAAAACCTTATTGTTTACCATATTGTCTCATGATTGGTCAGAGGCCCATAATTGCATAATACTTTATTTGTTGCAGGAGCTGAGGTCTCGGTGGCTGTCTTCAACTCAAGAGATGAATAAGTGGCTTTCAAGGAACTCCCAAGTATACAGTATATTATATAGATACAATTTACTTTGTATGTTGCTATTGAACACAATCTGGATTGATAAAAGAATGTGATCTCATTTTCAAATATTAGACATGTACTACTCCTAAGCCTTTACCAATATTGTTGTGCAAGTACAATTTTAATTCTGGACTTTTACTTGTAACAGAGTATTTTTATATAGCAATATTGATTAGATCCTTTTTCTTCTGGGATTCTTGCACACTGTCCGATTTTTGTAATCTGAGTAGGAGGACAAACTTTGCCTGTGTGGCCTTGTTTTTTAAACCTTATGTTACAGTACAATAAAACACATTCACTGACATAAAGTCACACTTATTTCCATTGTGGTCTTGTTTGTATAAACAGACATGTGAATGATTTGTATCACGGTGGCCTTTGATGCAATATTGACAGTTTGAGCCTCAGAGTATTAGGAATTGGTCAAAATGTATAAATACAATAGGCCTACATGAGAAAAAATAAAACAAACTTGACATCAAATCAACTATCTTTTAATAGTACTGATTTACATAAATCTATAAAAACAGGGGTCTATGGTTGAACTGGAAACTAAATGTACAATCATACAAGTGCATTAGTCAGAGGTCACTGAGGCAGGTGGTTCTGCATGATGACATGTCGCTGGAGCAGCTTCTGGCCAGGACAGGAGACGCACATGCTGTGGTGAGACAAGACAAGAGTCAGTAATGGTGAAAGCACTAAATGATTACTGGAATGGACGACTGAGTGTGTAGGCTATGTGCAGTATGTTTCATGTGATGTACACTTGGGTATTGGACTGTTAAGATTACCGACCAAATTAGTAGGTAGGCTACAACTATATCAAATATCAATGATAATAATAAGCAGACTTGGCAACCTGACTTGTAGAAAGTATTCACACAATCATGTTACCAAGATTGCCTTTTTTTACCTTTAGAAATATTGCATGAATCAGAGCCTGTCAGTCAGTAGATGATGCAAAAACACTGATCCATGCCTTTGTTTTTTCTGGGCTCGATTACTGCAATTCTGGACTGCAGAATACTGCCAAAGAAAACAACGGAATCTGTGACCTTCCAACCTACATGACTGCCTTCTATTTCAATGTTTTATGCCTTGCGTTTTTCTCTCCATTGCTCTGTAAAGCACTTTGAGCTGCATTGCATGTCATAAAAGGTGCTATACAAATAGTTTGATTATGAATCAGTGCAAGGCACTTTGCTTGAGTAATTTGTACAATGTTGTCATCAGTTTTATAGTATAGTTTGTTGCTTACTTTTGATAATGATCTTTTTTTCTTCTTTTGAGATATTACAAAAGGTTAAAAGTCAATTCGCTGTCATCTGTTGTGATTTACAGATACAATTCAATACTACAGTGTGTGAGACACAGTAGGCCTATAGTATAAATGACAGTATATTTACTACATTTTACGGGACTTTGGTTGACCACTGGTCTTTGTAAAAGCATATATAAATATGTGAACCTTTATTGAAAATGATATTCCCTCTAGTTTTCTAGGGGGTCAAACTAAATACAGCAAATACAGTAATGTGCTTTATGTATGAAGTTTGAGTTGAGTATGTATGGCTCACCATCAGTCCATCAAAGACATCTTCAGCTTCATCAGCCTTCTGTAGTACCATCTGGGCTGACCTAAGTGAATGAATGGACACAGGTATAACACTTGAATGTTTACATTGCTAACCCTGAAACATACGAGCCCATGGCTAATACTGTACATTGCTTCAGATGGCATGCCATACATACAGTTTTGAATTGAATGAATGAATAGAAGATGTTTGGACCGAAAAGTTGTAGGCTGAAGCCGTGCCTATATCCTCTGACACTTATGTAAACAATACGGTGTGGCGACACACACACACACACACACACACACACATAAGCTGTAAATACATTGAACACTTACTTAAATCTGAATGTCCCTCTTGGTCCATCGGGCTTCGGTTGCAACTTCCAGTTTGAGGCATCCTGAACGCATGTCCCCACTTCTCAGTAAAACAGTCAACACTATCTGGGCTTTTCCTGGGCAGAAAAGTTTGTGTGTGCGACGTACTGGTTCAGGGAAAGCTACTAGCTACTATAGCTAGGTCGCTCCAGCAGGCATCAGTCCATCCACAGCAACTAGCAGTGCCAGTGTTGTCCCCGTCAATGCATTCCTTCCTCCGTATATTTCTGGTTCATAATATAACGACCCTAACGCAGATTCTGCCAATATGTATTTAAAATTATCTCGTCCAAAAACTTCCATGGAGTAGCCATACTGACTTGTTGTTGTGGAGTAGCCACAACTCGTTGTTGTGTAGGCGAGAGACCGTGTCCTTCGCGGCTAGGCTAGCTACGGCAACCCTACCTGTCCAGTCCCTTGTAGTTTCTGAGAGCCTACCGAGGGTCATCCACTTACGTCACTTTGGGACAAATACGTAAGTGGACGACAGCTTTGAAAGTGCGCCCACGGAGCTACAGACTACCAATGATAATACTCCGGGGTATTTTAGCATATATGCTAATGATAAAAAACACACAGATTAGGTTGAATAGTGGCGAAGTGGTCCTTTAAATGCAACGCCTTAACCACTCAGGCATCCTGGTGGCAGATGCACCTGTTCCCAGGCTTTTTCCTATCGAAAGAGAAAGCCTCGAATAAGGTGTGAGTGTGACAGCTATTGTACATTTTTTGGGAGCCGCAATTGCTGCCCTCGAGAAGGGCCAAGAATAAGGTGATCACAGCAATGGCATAGCTGGGAGAGAACCTTGGAAATAGGTAAGTAGATATTGTATTGATATACACTCTACAAACACAAAGAAGTTATACCAGGAGTGGGGTTTGAACCCACGAGGACTTACGTCCATTGCAGCTTAAATGCAACGCCTTAAACACTCGGCCATCCTGGTGGCAGATGCACCTGTTCCCAGGCTTTTTCCTATCGAAAGAGAAAGCCTCGAATAAGGTGTATGACTGACAGCTAGTGTATATTTTTTGGGAGCCGCAATTGCTGCCCTCGAGAAGGGCCAAGAATAAGGTGTTCACAGCAATGGCATAGCTGGGAGAGAACCTTGGAAATAGGTAAGTAGATATTGTATTGATATACACTCTACAAACACAAAGAAGTTATACCAGGAGTGGGGTTTGAACCCACGAGGACTTACGTCCATTGCAGCTTAAATGCAACGCCTTAACCACTCGGCCATCCTGGTGGCAGATGCACCTGTTCCCAGGCTTTTTCCTATCGAAAGAGGGCATCGAATAAGGTGTATGACTGACAGCTAATGTACATTTTTTGGGAGACGCAATTGCTGCCCTCGAGAAGGGCCAAGAATAAGGTGATCACAGCAATGGCATAGCTGGGAGAGAACCTTGGAGAATTGGATTGGAAATAGGTAAGTAGATATTGGATTGATAGACTCTACAAACACAAAGAAGTTATACCAGGAGTGGGGTTTGAACCCACGAGGACTTACATCCATTGCAGCTTAAATGCAACGCCTTAACCACTCAGCCATCCTGGTGGCAGATGGACATGTTCCCAGGCTTTTTCCTATCGAAAGAGAAAGCCTCGATAAAGGTGAATAACTGTGACAGCTAGTGTACATTTTTTGGGAGCCGCAGTTTCTGCCCTGGAGAAGGACCAAGAATAAGGTGATCACAGCTCTTCTTACTCTCGGTGGAGAGCAGACAGAGCTGTGGAGAGTTTGGCTACAGGAGACTGCAGTCTGAGATGTTGATACCAGGAGTGGGGTTTGAACCCACGAGGGCTTACGTCCATTGCAGCTTAAATGCAACGCCTTAACCACTCGGCCATCCTGGTGGCAGATGCACCTGTTCCCAGGCTTTTTCCTATCGAAAGAGAAAGCCTCGATAAAGGTGAATAACTTTGTGACAGCTAGTGTACATTTTTTGGGAGCCGCAGTTTCTGCCCTGGAGAAGGACCAAGAATAAGGTGATCACAGGTCTTCTTACTCTCGGTGGAGAGCAGACAGAGATGTGGAGAGTTTGGCTACAGGAGACTGCAGTCTGAGATGTTGATACCAGGAGTGGGGTTTGAACCCACGAGGACTTACGTCCATTGCAGCTTAAATGCAACGCCTTAACCACTCGGCCATCCTGGTGGCAGATGCACCTGTTCCCAGGCTTTTTCCTATCGAAAGAGAAAGCCTCGAATAAGGTGTATGACTGACAGCTAGTGTATATTTTTTGGGAGCCGCAATTGCTGCCCTCGAGAAGGGCCAAGAATAAGGTGATCACAGAAATGGCATAGCTGGGAGAGAACCTTGGAGAATTGGATTGGAAATAGGTAAGTAGATATTGGATTGATATACACTCTACAAACACAAAGAAGTTATACCAGGAGTGGGGTTTGAACCCACGAGGACTTACGTCCATTGCAGCTTAAATGCAACGCCTTAACAACTCGGCCATCCTGGTGGCAGATGCACCTGTTCCCAGGCTTTTTCCTATCGAAAGAGAAAGCCTCGAATAAGGTGTATGACTGACAGCTAGTGTATATTTTTTGGGAGCCGCAATTGCTGCCCTCGAGAAGGGCCAAGAATAAGGTGATCACAGCAATGGCATAGCTGGGAGAGAACCTTGGAGAATTGGATTGGAAATAGGTAAGTAGATATTGGATTGATATACACTCTACAAACACAAAGAAGTTATACCAGGAGTGGGGTTTGAACCCACGAGGACTTACGTCCATTGCAGCTTAAATGCAACGCCTTAACCACTCGGCCATCCTGGTGGCAGATGCACCTGTTCCCAGGCTTTTTCCTATCGAAAGAGGCCATCGAATAAGGTATATGACTGACAGCTAGTGTACATTTTTTGGGAGCCGCAATTGCTGCCCTCGAGAAGGGCCAAGAATAAGGTGATCACAGCAATGGCATAGCTGGGAGAGAACCTTGGAGAATTGGATTGGAAATAGGTAAGTAGATATTGGATTGATATACATTCTACAAACAAAAATAAGTTATACCAGGAGTGGGGTTTGAACCCAAGAGGACTTACGTCCATTGCAGCTTAAATGCAACGCCTTAACCACTCGGCCATCCTGGTGGCAGATGCACATGTTCCCAGGCTTTTTCCTATCGAAAGAGAAAGCCTCGATAAAGGTGTATAACTTCGTGACAGCTAGTGTACATTTTTTGGGAGCCGCAGTTTCTGCCCTGGAGAAGGACCAAGAATAAGGTGATCACAGCTCCGCTTACTCTCGGTGGAGAGCAGACAGAGCTGCGGTGAGTTTGGCTACAGGAGACTGCAGTGTGAGATGTTGATACCAGGAGTGGGGTTTGAACCCACGAGGACTTACGTCCATTGCAGCTTAAATGCAACGCCTTAACCACTCGGCCATCCTGGTGGCAGATGCACCTGTTCCCAGGCTTTTTCCTATCTAAAGAGAAAGCCTCGAATAAGGTGTATGACTGACAGCTAGTGTATATTTTTTGGGAGCCGCAATTGCTGCCCTCGAGAAGGGCCAAGAATAAGGTGATCACAGCAATGTCATAGCTGGGAGAGAACCTTGGAGAATTGGATTGGAAATAGGTAAGTAGATATTGTATTGATATACACTCTACAAACACAAAGAAGTTATACCAGGAGTGGGGTTTGAAACCACGAGGACTTACGTCCATTGCAGCTTAAATGCAACGCCTTAACCACTCGGCCATCCTGGTGGCAGATGCACATGTTCCCAGGCTTTTTCCTATCGAATGAGAAAGCCTCGATAAAGGTGTATAACTTTGTGACAGCTAGTGTACATTTTTTGGGAGCCGCAGTTTCTGCCCTGGAGAAGGACCAAGAATAAGGTGATCACGGCTCCGCTTACTCTCGGTGGAGAGCAGACAGAGCTGTGGAGAGTCTGGCTACGGGAGACTGCAGTGTGAGTTGTTGATACCAGGAGTGGGGTTTGAACCCACGAGGACTTACGTCCATTGCAGCTTAAATGCAACGCCTTAACCACTCGGCCATCCTGGTGGCAGATGCACCTGTTCCCAGGCTTTTTCCTATCGAAAGAGAGCATCGAATAAGGTATGACTGACAGCTAGTGTACATTTTTTGGGAGCCGCAATTGCTGCCCTTGAGAAGGGCCAAGAATAAGGTGATCACAGCAATGGCATAGCTGGGAGAGAACCTTGGAGAATTGGATTGGAAATAGGTAAGTAGATATTGTATTGATATACACTCTACAAACACAAAGAAGTTATACCAGGAGTGGGGTTTGAACCCACGAGGACTTACGTCCATTGCAGCTTAAATGCAACGCCTTAACCACTCGGCCATCCTGGTGGCAGATGCACATGTTCCCAGGCTTTTTCCTATCTAAAGAGAAAGCCTTGAATAAGGTGTATGACTTTGTGACAGCTAGTGTACATTTTTTGGGAGCCGCAATTGCTGCCCTGGAGAAGGACCAAGAATAAGGTGATCAGGGCTACGCTTACTCTCGGTGGAGAGCAGACAGAGCTGTGGAGAGTCTGGCTACGGGAGACTGCAGTGTGAGATGTTGATACCAGGAGTGGGGTTTGAACCCACGAGGACTTACATCCATTGCAGCTTAAATGCAACGCCTTAACCACTCGGCCATCCTGGTGGCAGATGCACCTGTTCCCAGGCCTTTTCCTATCGAAAGAGAAAGCCTCGAATAAGGTGTGACTGTGACAGCTAGTGTACATTTTTTGGGAGCCGCAATTGCTGCCCTCGAGAAGGGCCAAGAATAAGGTGATCACAGCAATGGCATAGCTGGGGGAAACCTTGGAGAATTGGATTGGAAATAGGTAAGTAGATATTGTATTGATATACACTCTACAAACACAAATACTTTATACCAGGAGTGGGGTTTGAACCCACGAGGACTTACGTCCATTGCAGCTTAAATGCAACGCCTTAACCACTCGGCCATCCTGGTGGCAGATGCACCTGTTCCCAGGCTTTTTCCTATCGAAAGAGAGCATCGAATAAGGTATGACTGACAGCTAGTGTACATTTTTTGGGAGCCGCAATTGCTGCCCTTGAGAAGGGCCAAGAATAAGGTGATCACAGCAATGGCATAGCTGGGAGAGAACCTTGGAGAATTGGATTGGAAATAGGTAAGTAGATATTGTATTGATATACACTCTACAAACACAAAGAAGTTATACAAGGAGTGGGGTTTGAACCCACGAGGACTTACGTCCATTGCAGCTTAAATGCAACGCCTTAACCACTCGGCCATCCTGGTGGCAGATGCATATGTTCCCAGGCTTTTTCCTATCTAAAGAGAAAGCCTTGAATAAGGTGTATGACTTTGTGACAGCTAGTGTAAATCTTTTGGGAGCCGCAATTGCTGCCCTGGAGAAGGACCAAGAATAAGGTGATCACGGCTACGCTTACTCTCGGTGGAGAGCAGACAGAGCTGTGGAGAGTCTGGCTACGGGAGACTGCAGTGTGAGATGTTGATACCAGGAGTGGGGTTTGAACCCACGAGGACTTACATCCATTGCAGCTTAAATGCAACGCCTTAACCACTCGGCCATCCTGGTGGCAGATGCACCTGTTCCCAGGCCTTTTCCTATCTAAAGAGAAAGCCTCGAATAAGGTGTGACTGTGACAGCTAGTGTACATTTTTTGGGAGCCGCAATTGCTGCCCTCGAGAAGGGCCAAGAATAAGGTGATCACAGCAATGGCATAGCTGGGGGAAACCTTGGAGAATTGGATTGGAAATAGGTAAGTAGATATTGTATTGATATACACTCTACAAACACAAAGACTTTATACCAGGAGTGGGGTTTGAACCCACGAGGACTTACGTCCATTGCAGCTTAAATGCAACGCCTTAACCACTCGGCCATCCTGGTGGCAGATGCACCTGTTCCCAGGCTTTTTCCTATCGAAAGAGAGCATCGAATAAGGTATGACTGACAGCTAGTGTACATTTTTTGGGAGCCGCAATTGCTACCCTTGAGAAGGGCCAAGAATAAGGTGATCACAGCAATGGCATAGCTGGGAGAGAACCTTGGAGAATTGGATTGGAAATAGGTAAGTAGATATTGTATTGATATACACTCTACAAACACAAAGAAGTTATACCAGGAGTGGGGTTTGAACCCACGAGGACTTACGTCCATTGCAGCTTAAATGCAACGCCTTAACCACTCGGCCATCCTGGTGGCAGATGCACATGTTCCCAGGCTTTTTCCTATCTAAAGAGAAAGCCTTGAATAAGGTGTATGACTGTGACAGCTAGTGTACATCTTTTGGGAGCCGCAATTGCTGCCCTGGAGAAGGACCAAGAATAAGGTGATCACAGCTACTCTTGGTGGAGAGCAGACAGAGCTGTGGAGAGTCTGGCTACGGGAGACTGCAGTGTGAGATGTTGATACCAGGAGTGGGGTTTGAACCCACGAGGACTTACATCCATTGCAGCTTAAATGCAACGCCTTAACCACTCGGCCATCCTGGTGGCAGATGCACCTGTTCCCAGGCCTTTTCCTATCGAAAGAGAAAGCCTCGAATAAGGTGTGACTGTGACAGCTAGTGTACATTTTTTGGGAGCCGCAATTGCTGCCCTCAAGAAGGGCCAAGAATAAGGTGATCACAGCAATGGCATAGCTGGGGGAAACCTTGGAGAAATGGATTGGAAATAGGTAAGTAGATATTGTATTGATATACACTCTACAAACACAAAGACTTTATACCAGGAGTGGGGTTTGAACCCACGAGGACTTACGTCCATTGCAGCTTAAATGCAACGCCTTAACCACTCGGCCATCCTGGTGGCAGATGCACCTGTTCCCAGGCTTTTTCCTATCTAAAGAGAGCATCGAATAAGGTATGACTGACAGCTAGTGTACATTTTTTGGGAGCCGCAATTGCTGCCCTTGAGAAGGGCCAAGAATAAGGTGATCACAGCAATGGCATAGCTGGGAGAGAACCTTGGAGAATTGGATTGGAAATAGGTAAGTAGATATTGTATTGATATACACTCTACAAACACAAAGAAGTTATACCAGGAGTGGGGTTTGAACCCACGAGGACTTACGTCCATTGCAGCTTAAATGCAACGCCTTAACCACTCGGCCATCCTGGTGGCAGATGCACCTGTTCCCAGGCTTTTTCCTATCGAAAGAGAAAGCCTCGAATAAGGTGTGAGTGTGAGCTATTGTACATTTTTTGGGAGCAGCAATTGCTGCCCTCGAGAAGGGCCAAGAATAAGGTGATCACAGCAATGGCATAGCTGGGAAAGAATCTTGGAGAATTGGATTGGAAATAGGTAAGTAGATATTGTATTGATATACACTCTACAAACACAAAGAAGTTATACCAGGAGTGGGGTTTGAACCCAGGAGGACTTACGTCCATTGCAGCTTAAATGCAACGCCTTAACCACTCGGCCATCCTGGTGGCAGATGCACCTGTTCCAAGGCTTTTTCCTATGGAAAGAGAAAGCCTCGAATAAGGTGTATGACTGACGGCTAGTGTATATTTTTTGGGAGCCGCAATTGCTGCCCTCGAGAAGGGCCAAGAATAAGGTGATCACAGCAATGGCATAGCTGGGAGAGAACCTTGGAAATAGGTAAGTAGATATTGTATTGATATACACTCTACAAACACAAAGAAGTTATACCAGGAGTGGGGTTTGAACCCAGGAGGACTTACGTCCATTGCAGCTTAAATGCAACGCCTTAACCACTCGGCCATCCTGGTGGCAGATGCACCTGTTCCAAGGCTTTTTCCTATGGAAAGAGAAAGCCTCGAATAAGGTGTATGACTGACGGCTAGTGTATATTTTTTGGGAGCCGCAATTGCTGCCCTCGAGAAGGGCCAAGAATAAGGTGATCACAGCAATGGCATAGCTGGGAGAGAACCTTGGAAATAGGTAAGTAGATATTGTATTGATATACACTCTACAAACACAAAGAAGTTATACCAGGAGTGGGGTTTGAACCCAGGAGGACTTACGTCCATTGCAGCTTAAATGCAACGCCTTAACCACTCGGCCATCCTGGTGGCAGATGCACCTGTTCCCAGGCTTTTTCCTATCGAAAGAGAAAGCCTCGAATAAGGTGTATGACTGACAGCTAGTGTATATTTTTTGGGAGCCGCAATTGCTGCCCTCGAGAAGGGCCAAGAATAAGGTGATCCCAGCAATGGCATAGCTGGGAGAGAACCTTGGAGAATTGGATTGTAAATAGGTAAGTAGATATTGGATTGATATACACTCTACAAACACAAAGAAGTTATACCAGGAGTGGGGTTTGAACCCACGAGGACTTACGTCCATTGCAGCTTAAATGCAACGCCTTAACCACTCGGGCATCCTGGTGGCAGATGCACATGTTCCCAGGAGTTTTTCCTATCGAAAGAGAAAGCCTCGAATAAGGTGAGTGTGACAGCTATTGTACTTTTTTGGGAGCCGCAATTGCTGCCCTCGAGAAGGGCCAAGAATAAGGTGATCACAGCAATGGCATAGCTGGGAGAGAATCTTGGAGAATTGGATTGGAAATAGGTAAGTAGATATTGTATTGATATACACTCTACAAACACAAAGAAGTTATACTAGGAGTGGGGTTTGAACCCACGAGGACTTACGTCCATTGCAGCTTAAATGCAACGCCTTAACCACTCAGGCATCCTGGTGGCAGATGCACCTGTTCCCAGGCTTTTTCCTATCGAAAGAGAAAGCCTCGAATAAGGTGTGAGTGTGACAGCTATTGTACATTTTTTGGGAGCCGCAATTGCTGCCCTCGAGAAGGGCCAAGAATAAGGTGATCACAGCAATGGCATAGCTGGGAGAGAACCTTGGAAATAGGTAAGTAGATATTGTATTGATGTACACTCTACAAACACAAAAAACTTATACCAGGAGTGGGGTTTGAACCCACGAGGACTTACGTCCATTGCAGCTTAAATGCAACGCCTTAACCACTCGGCCATCCTGGTGGCAGATGCACCTTTTCCCAGGCTTTTTCCTATCGAAAGAGAAAGCCTCGAATAAGGTGTGAGTGTGAGCTATTGTACATTTTTTGGGAGCCGCAATTGCTGCCCTCGAGAAGGGCCAAGAATAAGGTGATCACAGCAATGGCATAGCTGGGAGAGAATCTTGGAGAATTGGATTGGAAATAGGTAAGTAGATATTGTATTGATATACACTCTACAAACACAAAGAAGTTATACCAGGAGTGGGGTTTGAACCCACGAGGACTTACGTCCATTGCAGCTTAAATGCAACGCCTTAACCACTCGGCCATCCTGGTGGCAGATGCACCTGTTCCCAGGCTTTTTCCTATCTAAAGAGAAATCCTCGAATAAGGTGTATGACTGACAGCTAGTGTATATTTTTTGGGAGCCGCAATTGCTGCCCTCGAGAAGGGCCAAGAATAAGGTGTTCACAGCAATGGCATAGCTGGGAGAGAACCTTGGAAATAGGTAAGTAGATATTGTATTGATATACACTCTACAAACACAAAGAAGTTATACCAGGAGTGGGGTTTGAACCCACGAGGACTTACGTCCATTGCAGCTTAAATGCAACGCCTTAACCACTCGGCCATCCTGGTGGCAGATGCACCTGTTCCCAGGCTTTTTCCTATCGAAAGAGGGCATCGAATAAGGTGTATGACTGACAGCTAATGTACATTTTTTGGGAGCCGCAATTGCTGCCCTCGAGAAGGGCCAAGAATAAGGTGATCACAGCAATGGCATAGCTGGGAGAGAACCTTGGAGAATTGGATTGGAAATAGGTAAGTAGATATTGGATTGATAGACTCTACAAACACAAAGAAGTTATACCAGGAGTGGGGTTTGAACCCACGAGGACTTACATCCATTGCAGCTTAAATGCAACGCCTTAACCACTCAGCCATCCTGGTGGCAGATGGACATGTTCCCAGGCTTTTTCCTATCGAAAGAGAAAGCCTCGATAAAGGTGAATAACTTTGTGACAGCTAGTGTACATTTTTTGGGAGCCGCAGTTTCTGCCCTGGAGAAGGACCAAGAATAAGGTGATCACAGCTCTTCTTACTCTCGGTGGAGAGCAGACAGAGCTGTGGAGAGTTTGGCTACAGGAGACTGCAGTCTGAGATGTTGATACCAGGAGTGGGGTTTGAACCCACGAGGACTTACGTCCATTGCAGCTTAAATGCAACGCCTTAACCACTCGGCCATCCTGGTGGCAGATGCACCTGTTCCCAGGCTTTTTCCTATCGAAAGAGGGCATCGAATAAGGTGTATGACTGACAGCTAGTGTACATTTTTTGGGAGCCGCAATTGCTGCCCTCGAGAAGGACCAAGAATAAGGTGATCACAGCAATGGCATAGCTGGGAGAGAACCTTGGAGAATTGGATTGGAAATAGGTAAGTAGATATTGGATTGATATACACTCTACAAACACAAAGAAGTTATACCAGGAGTGGGGTTTGAACCCACGAGGACTTACGTCCATTGCAGCTTAAATGCAACGCCTTAACCACTCGGCCATCCTGGTGGCAGATGCACCTGTTCCCAGGCTTTTTCCTATCGAAAGAGAAAGCCTCGAATAAGGTGTATGACTGACAGCTAGTGTATATTTTTTGGGAGCCGCAATTGCTGCCCTCGAGAAGGGCCAAGAATAAGGTGATCACAGCTACTCTTGGTGGAGAGCAGACAGAGCTGTGGAGAGTCTGGCTACGGGAGACTGCAGTGTGAGATGTTGATACCAGGAGTGGGGTTTGAACCCACGAGGACTTACATCCATTGCAGCTTAAATGCAACGCCTTAACCACTCGGCCATCCTGGTGGCAGATGCACCTGTTCCCAGGCCTTTTCCTATCTAAAGAGAAAGCCTCGAATAAGGTGTGACTGTGACAGCTAGTGTACATTTTTTGGGAGCCGCAATTGCTGCCCTCGAGAAGGGCCAAGAATAAGGTGATCACAGCAATGGCATAGCTGGGGGAAACCTTGGAGAATTGGATTGGAAATAGGTAAGTAGATATTGTATTGATATACACTCTACAAACACAAAGACTTTATACCAGGAGTGGGGTTTGAACCCACGAGGACTTACGTCCATTGCAGCTTAAATGCAACGCCTTAACCACTCGGCCATCCTGGTGGCAGATGCACCTGTTCCCAGGCTTTTTCCTATCGAAAGAGAGCATCGAATAAGGTATGACTGACAGCTAGTGTACATTTTTTGGGAGCCGCAATTGCTGCCCTTGAGAAGGGCCAAGAATAAGGTGATCACAGCAATGGCATAGCTGGGAGAGAACCTTGGAGAATTGGATTGGAAATAGGTAAGTAGATATTGTATTGATATACACTCTACAAACACAAAGAAGTTATACCAGGAGTGGGGTTTGAACCCACGAGGACTTACGTCCATTGCAGCTTAAATGCAACGCCTTAACCACTCGGCCATCCTGGTGGCAGATGCACATGTTCCCAGGCTTTTTCCTATCTAAAGAGAAAGCCTTGAATAAGGTGTTTGACTTTGTGACAGCTAGTGTACATCTTTTGGGAGCCGCAATTGCTGCCCTGGAGAAGGACCAAGAATAAGGTGATCACAGCTACTCTTGGTGGAGAGCAGACAGAGCTGTGGAGAGTCTGGCTACGGGAGACTGCAGTGTGAGATGTTGATACCAGGAGTGGGGTTTGAACCCACGAGGACTTACATCCATTGCAGCTTAAATGCAACGCCTTAACCACTCGGCCATCCTGGTGGCAGATGCACCTGTTCCCAGGCCTTTTCCTATCTAAAGAGAAAGCCTCGAATAAGGTGTGACTGACAGCTAGTGTACATTTTTTGGGAGCCGCAATTGCTGCCCTCGAGAAGGGCCAAGAATAAGGTGATCACAGCAATGGCATAGCTGGGGGAAACCTTGGAGAATTGGATTGGAAATAGGTAAGTAGATATTGTATTGATATACACTCTACAAACACAAAGGGCCTGATTCATTAAAAATAAATACGCCACCGTTACACTGTGGCGGAAACAGATATCGTATTTATCCGTCCGATCAAGCTACGTTGAGATGACGTGTTATTCAGAGAAGCTGGTGTAATCACTTCATTCATGCGGATCGCTGAGTGTATCATTTCCGCATTTTCCCCAAGCGATTCGCCTGGTGTCGCCTGGTTAGTTGGAACATCCACGCCCATTCTACACCATATAAGGCAACAGGAAATCTCGAAATACGTCATCATAGCCGGCACAGAGGATTCCCAAACTTTAAATTCTATACAACAGCGCGATGAGCTTGTAGAGTAGTTAATTTTGACAGGAGGTTCTGCACGGACAGATCTTCAAGCAAACAGCGCGAGTTATATGTATTATAAACGAAACTTGCCAACTTGGCACGCATGCATTGCTTCATTCGATCCATATATGTCAGAGTTAACTGATATGTTACAGTTACTTTCACATAATGAGAAAGAAGTTAATTTGTACTGTTCACCACACGACCAAATGCTATATTACAACTCGGCAATGATAAGCCCTTACTGATGAATGCACTGCAGGCCAGGGTTATAAAAAAAAGAAAGAACACTCGCCTGCAGAAGTAAAATAGATATCCGATGTATCAGATGTAAATTCATTTCATGATGTCGTCATATAAAAATGATTCGCGGGACACGGCAAACTTGATTCATCTCATGATGAGATCAATGTAGTAGCCTACAGCATATACACAGCTACAACGTTGCCCATATTATAATTAATTAAGGTGAGCTGGCTTAAAACTGACTGGCCAAATTGCACGCGCTGATGCCATAATGTGGATTTATAACCCTCGTCGTGACTGCTGTCTGTCTGTCAGACCGGCATGTCTGTGAACCATAGAATGCCATAGATAGACCATATAACAGTCGGGCCGGGCCGTGTTCTGTCCTTGCCGGGCTCACCGCGCCGTTATATTAATTTTCCAATGTAAAAATTGGACTCGGTTCAGCGGCCGCATGCTGCTGTCCGCCCCACACACACACACACACACACACACACCGACGACAGTCAGATAACTGACTCACTAAACAACACTAACACACACTAAACAACGTTGGATTCGTACAGTGCAGAATGCAGATAAGTGTAGGCCTATGTTCTTATTATAATTGTGAGTTTGTTTTTTAACATGTAGCGAGTCCACGGGAGCCGATCGATCTACAAGCTCACAACGCGTTGCACTGCGAGTAGCCTAGAGAAGGCTGTCAAGTGAGCAGCGCAATCGCGCATGCTATAGAAATATCCTAATAAATAAATAAAAAGGTGTCGCTTGCAGGGGCAGTTTCCTTATGGGACTTGCCTCTAGAATGCATGCATAGGCATACAAGTGCAAGTGCACTCGGCTTTTATATATCATTTTTTTATGTGCTGAACAATGTTGGGGTCGGGAAACATGCCTACATATTTTATCTGCGATTTGGGAACTATTTATTGATCCAGCATGAAGACTAAAGCCTTCTGAATATATCCGTAAATTCGTCCCCCACCTAAAGAGGTCCCGTGGGATTTTACGGAGTTTCCGACCAACCTACGTGAGCGTCAAGTTCACGGCCATTTCCATGAATTCCAAATTAATGTGGGAAATCCACGTAAATGCCTTTCCGCTAGCTTCACGTCATTATATCAGCGTAAACGCGTTGAAGAATCAGGCCCAAAGACTTTATACCAGGAGTGGGGTTTGAACCCACGAGGACTTACGTCCATTGCAGCTTAAATGCAACGCCTTAACCACTCGGCCATCCTGGTGGCAGATGCACCTGTTCCCAGGCTTTTTCCTATCGAAAGAGAGCATCGAATAAGGTATGACTGACAGCTAGTGTACATTTTTTGGGAGCCGCAATTGCTGCCCTTGAGAAGGGCCAAGAATAAGGTGATCACAGCAATGGCATAGCTGGGAGAGAACCTTGGAGAATTGGATTGGAAATAGGTAAGTAGATATTGTATTGATATACACTCTACAAACACAAAGAAGTTATACCAGGAGTGGGGTTTGAACCCACGAGGACTTACGTCCATTGCAGCTTAAATGCAACGCCTTAACCACTCGGCCATCCAGGTGGCAGATGCACATGTTCCCAGGCTTTTTCCTATCGAAAGAGAAAGCCTCGAATAAGGTGTGACTGACAGCTAGTGTAAATTTTTTGGGAGCCACAATTGCTGCCCTCGAGAAGGGCCAAGAATAAGGTGATCACAGCAATGGCATAGCTGGGAGAAAACCTTGGAGAATTGGTTTGGAAATAAGTAAGTAGATATTGTATTGATATACACTCTACAAACACAAAGATGTTATACCAGGAGTGGGGTTTGAACCCACGAGGACTTACGTCCATTGCAGCTTAAATGCAACGCCTTAACCACTCGGCCATCCTGGTGGCAGATGCATATGTTCCCAGGCTTTTTCTTATCTAAAGAGAAAGCCTTGAATAAGGTGTATGACTTTGTGACAGCTAGTGTACATCTTTTGGGAGCCGCAATTGCTGCCCTGGAGAAGGACCAAGAATAAGGTGATCACAACTACGCTTACTCTCGGTGGAGAGCAGACAGAGCTGTGGAGAGTCTGGCTACGGGAGACTGCAGTGTGAGATGTTGATACCAGGAGTGGGGTTTGAACCCACGAGGACTTACGTCCATTGCAGCTTAAATGCAACGCCTTAACCACTCGGCCATCCTGGTGGCAGATGCACCTGTTCCCAGGCCTTTTCCTATCGAAAGAGAAAGCCTCGAATAAGGTGTGACTGACAGCTAGTGTACATTTTTTGGGAGCCGCAATTGCTGCCCTCGAGAAGGGCCAAGAATAAGGTGATCACAGCAATGGCATAGCTGGGGGAAACCTTGGAGAATTGGATTGGAAATAGGTAAGTAGATATTGTATTGATATACACTGTACAAACAAAAATACTTTATACCAGGAGTCGGGTTTGAACCCACGAGGACTTACGTCCATTGCAGCTTAAATGCAACGCATTAACCACTCGGCCATCCTGGTGGCAGATGCATATGTTCCCAGGCTTTTTCTTATCTAAAGAGAAAGCCTTGAATAAGGTGTATGACTTTGTGACAGCTAGTGTACATCTTTTGGGAGCCGCAATTGCTGCCCTGGAGAAGGACCAAGAATAAGGTGATCACAGCTACGCTTACTCTCGGTGGAGAGGAGACAGAGCTGTGGAGAGTCTGGCTACGGGAGACTGCAGTGTGAGATGTTGATACCAGGAGTGGGGTTTGAACCCACGAGGACTTACGTCCATTGCAGCTTAAATGCAACGCCTTAACCACTCGGCCATCCTGGTGGCAGATGCACCTGTTCCCAGGCCTTTTCCTATCGAAAGAGAAAGCCTCGAATAAGGTGTGACTGTGACAGCTAGTGTACATTTTTTGGGAGCCGCAATTGCTGCCCTCGAGAAGGGCCAAGAATAAAGTGATCACAGCAATGGCATAGCTGGGGGAAACCTTGGAGAATTGGATTGGAAATAGGTAAGTAGATATTGTATTGATATACACTCTACAAACAAAAATACTTTATACCAGGAGTGGGGTTTGAACCCACGAGGACTTACGTCCATTGCAGCTTAAATGCAACGCCTTAACCACTCGGCCATCCTGGTGGCAGATGCACCTGTTCCCAGGCTTTTTCCTATCGAAAGAGAGCATCGAATAAGGTATGACTGACAGCTAGTGTACATTTTTTGGGAGCCGCAATTGCTGCCCTTGAGAAGGGCCAAGAATAAGGTGATCACAGCAATGGCATAGCTGGGAGAGAACCTTGGAGAATTGGATTGGAAATAGGTAAGTAGATATTGTATTGATATACACTCTACAAACACAAATAAGTTATACCAGGAGTGGGGTTTGAACCCACGAGGACTTACGTCCATTGCAGCTTAAATGCAACGCCTTAACCACTCGGCCATCCTGGTGGCAGATGCACCTGTTCCCAGGCTTTTTCCAATCTAAAGAGAAAGCCTTGAATAAGGTGTATGACTTTGTGACAGCTAGTGTAAATCTTTTGGGAGCCGCAATTGCTGCCCTGGAGAAGGACCAAGAATAAGGTGATCACAGCTACGCTTACTCTCGGTGGAGAGCAGACAGAGCTGTGGAGAGTCTGGCTACGGGAGACTGCAGTGTGAGATGTTGATACCAGGAGTGGGGTTTGAACCCATGAGGACTTACGTCCATTGCAGCTTAAATGCAACGCCTTAACCACTCGGCCATCCTGGTGGCAGATGCACCTGTTTCCAGGCCTTTTCCTATCGAAAGAGAAAGCCTCGAATAAGGTGTGACTGTGACAGCTAGTGTACATTTTTTGGGAGCCGCAATTGCTGCCCTCGAGAAGGGCCAAGAATAAGGTGATCACAGCAATGGCATAGCTGGGGGAAACCTTGGAGAATTGGATTGGAAATAGGTAAGTAGATATTGTATTGATATACACTCTACAAACACAAAGACTTTATACCAGGAGTGGGGTTTGAACCCACGAGGACTTACGTCCATTGCAGCTTAAATGCAACGCCTTAACCACTCGGCCATCCTGGTGGCAGATGCACATGTTCCCAGGCTTTTTCCTATCGAAAGAGAAAGCCTCGAATAAGGTGTGAATTTGTGACAGCTAGTGTACATTTTTTGGGAGCGACAATTGCTGCCCTCGAGAAGGGCCAAGAATAAGGTGATCACAGCAATGGCATAGCTGGGAGAGAACCTTGGAGAATTGGTTTGGAAATAGGTAAGTAGATATTGTATTGATATACACTCTACAAACACAAAGATGTTATACCAGGAGTGGGGTTTGAACCCACGAGGACTTACGTCCATTGCAGCTTAAATGCAACGCCTTAACCACTCGGCCATCCTGGTGGCAGATGCACATGTTCCCAGGCTTTTTCCTATCGAAAGAGAAAGCCTCGATAAAGGTGTATAACTTTGTGACAGCTAGTGTACATTTTTTGGGAGCCGCAGTTTCTGCCCTGGAGAAGGACCAAGAATAAGGTGATCACAGCTCCGCTTACTCTCGGTGGAGAGCAGACAGAGCTGTGGAGAGTAAGGCTACGGGAGACTGCAGTGTGAGATGTTGATACCAGGAGTGGGGTTTGAACCCACGAGGACTTACGTCCATTGCAGCTTAAATGCAACGCCTTAACCACTCGGCCATCCTGGTGGCAGATGCACCTGTTCCCAGGCTTTTTCCTATCGAAAGAGAAAGCCTCGATAAAGGTGAAAAACTTTGTGACAGCTAGTGTACATTTTTTGGGAGCCGCAGTTTCTGCCCTGGAGAAGGACCAAGAATAAGGTGATCACAGCTCTTCTTACTCTCTGTGGAGAGCAGACAGAGCTGTGGAGAGTTTGGCTACAGGAGACTGCAGTCTGAGATGTTGATACCAGGAGTGGGGTTTGAACCCACGAGGACTTACGTCCATTGCAGCTTAAATGCAACGCCTTAACCACTCGGCCATCCTGGTGGCAGATGCACCTGTTCCCAGGCTTTTTCCTATCGAAAGAGAAAGCCTCGAATAAGGTGTATGACTGACAGCTAATGTATATTTTTTGGGAGCCGCAATTGCTGCCCTCGAGAAGGGCCAAGAATAAGGTGATCACAGAAATGGCATAGCTGGGAGAGAACCTTAGAGAATTGGATTGGAAATAGGTAAGTAGATATTGTATTGATATACACTCTACAAACACAAAGAAGTTATACCAGGAGTGGGGTTTGAACCAACGAGGACTTACGTCCATTGCAGCTTAAATGCAACGCCTTAACCACTCGGCCATCCTGGTGGCAGATGCACCTGTTCCCAGGCTTTTTCCTATCGAAAGAGGGCATCGAATAAGGTGTATGACTGACAGCTAGTGTACATTTTTTGGGAGCCGCAATTGCTGCCCTCGAGAAGGACCAAGAATAAGGTGATCACAGCAATGGCATAGCTGGGAGAGAACCTTGGAGAATTGGATTGGAAATAGGTAAGTAGATATTGGATTGATATACACTCTACAAACACAAAGAAGTTATACCAGGAGTGGGGTTTGAACCCACGAGGACTTACGTCCATTGCAGCTTAAATGCAACGCCTTAACCACTCGGCCATCCTGGTGGCAGATGCACCTGTTCCCAGGCTTTTTCCTATCGAAAGAGAAAGCCTCGAATAAGGTGTATGACTGACAGCTAGTGTATATTTTTTGGGAGCCGCAATTGCTGCCCTCGAGAAGGGCCAAGAATAAGGTGATCACAGCTACTCTTGGTGGAGAGCAGACAGAGCTGTGGAGAGTCTGGCTACGGGAGACTGCAGTGTGAGATGTTGATACCAGGAGTGGGGTTTGAACCCACGAGGACTTACATCCATTGCAGCTTAAATGCAACGCCTTAACCACTCGGCCATCCTGGTGGCAGATGCACCTGTTCCCAGGCCTTTTCCTATCTAAAGAGAAAGCCTCGAATAAGGTGTGACTGTGACAGCTAGTGTACATTTTTTGGGAGCCGCAATTGCTGCCCTCGAGAAGGGCCAAGAATAAGGTGATCACAGCAATGGCATAGCTGGGGGAAACCTTGGAGAATTGGATTGGAAATAGGTAAGTAGATATTGTATTGATATACACTCTACAAACACAAAGACTTTATACCAGGAGTGGGGTTTGAACCCACGAGGACTTACGTCCATTGCAGCTTAAATGCAACGCCTTAACCACTCGGCCATCCTGGTGGCAGATGCACCTGTTCCCAGGCTTTTTCCTATCGAAAGAGAGCATCGAATAAGGTATGACTGACAGCTGGTGTACATTTTTTGGGAGCCGCAATTGCTGCCCTTGAGAAGGGCCAAGAATAAGGTGATCACAGCAATGGCATAGCTGGGAGAGAACCTTGGAGAATTGGATTGGAAATAGGTAAGTAGATATTGTATTGATATACACTCTACAAACACAAAGAAGTTATACCAGGAGTGGGGTTTGAACCCACGAGGACTTACGTCCATTGCAGCTTAAATGCAACGCCTTAACCACTCGGCCATCCTGGTGGCAGATGCACATGTTCCCAGGCTTTTTCCTATCTAAAGAGAAAGCCTTGAATAAGGTGTTTGACTTTGTGACAGCTAGTGTACATCTTTTGGGAGCCGCAATTGCTGCCCTGGAGAAGGACCAAGAATAAGGTGATCACAGCTACTCTTGGTGGAGAGCAGACAGAGCTGTGGAGAGTCTGGCTACGGGAGACTGCAGTGTGAGATGTTGATACCAGGAGTGGGGTTTGAACCCACGAGGACTTACATCCATTGCAGCTTAAATGCAACGCCTTAACCACTCGGCCATCCTGGTGGCAGATGCACCTGTTCCCAGGCCTTTTCCTATCTAAAGAGAAAGCCTCGAATAAGGTGTGACTGACAGCTAGTGTACATTTTTTGGGAGCCGCAATTGCTGCCCTCGAGAAGGGCCAAGAATAAGGTGATCACAGCAATGGCATAGCTGGGGGAAACCTTGGAGAATTGGATTGGAAATAGGTAAGTAGATATTGTATTGATATACACTCTACAAACACAAAGACTTTATACCAGGAGTGGGGTTTGAACCCACGAGGACTTACGTCCATTGCAGCTTAAATGCAACGCCTTAACCACTCGGCCATCCTGGTGGCAGATGCACCTGTTCCCAGGCTTTTTCCTATCGAAAGAGAGCATCGAATAAGGTATGACTGACAGCTAGTGTACATTTTTTGGGAGCCGCAATTGCTGCCCTTGAGAAGGGCCAAGAATAAGGTGATCACAGCAATGGCATAGCTGGGAGAGAACCTTGGAGAATTGGATTGGAAATAGGTAAGTAGATATTGTATTGATATACACTCTACAAACACAAAGAAGTTATACCAGGAGTGGGGTTTGAACCCACGAGGACTTACGTCCATTGCAGCTTAAATGCAACGCCTTAACCACTCGGCCATCCAGGTGGCAGATGCACATGTTCCCAGGCTTTTTCCTATCGAAAGAGAAAGCCTCGAATAAGGTGTGACTGACAGCTAGTGTAAATTTTTTGGGAGCCACAATTGCTGCCCTCGAGAAGGGCCAAGAATAAGGTGATCACAGCAATGGCATAGCTGGGAGAAAACCTTGGAGAATTGGTTTGGAAATAAGTAAGTAGATATTGTATTGATATACACTCTACAAACACAAAGATGTTATACCAGGAGTGGGGTTTGAACCCACGAGGACTTACGTCCATTGCAGCTTAAATGCAACGCCTTAACCACTCGGCCATCCTGGTGGCAGATGCATATGTTCCCAGGCTTTTTCTTATCTAAAGAGAAAGCCTTGAATAAGGTGTATGACTTTGTGACAGCTAGTGTACATCTTTTGGGAGCCGCAATTGCTGCCCTGGAGAAGGACCAAGAATAAGGTGATCACAACTACGCTTACTCTCGGTGGAGAGCAGACAGAGCTGTGGAGAGTCTGGCTACGGGAGACTGCAGTGTGAGATGTTGATACCAGGAGTGGGGTTTGAACCCACGAGGACTTACGTCCATTGCAGCTTAAATGCAACGCCTTAACCACTCGGCCATCCTGGTGGCAGATGCACCTGTTCCCAGGCCTTTTCCTATCGAAAGAGAAAGCCTCGAATAAGGTGTGACTGACAGCTAGTGTACATTTTTTGGGAGCCGCAATTGCTGCCCTCGAGAAGGGCCAAGAATAAGGTGATCACAGCAATGGCATAGCTGGGGGAAACCTTGGAGAATTGGATTGGAAATAGGTAAGTAGATATTGTATTGATATACACTGTACAAACAAAAAGACTTTATACCAGGAGTCGGGTTTGAACCCACGAGGACTTACGTCCATTGCAGCTTAAATGCAACGCATTAACCACTCGGCCATCCTGGTGGCAGATGCATATGTTCCCAGGCTTTTTCTTATCTAAAGAGAAAGCCTTGAATAAGGTGTATGACTTTGTGACAGCTAGTGTACATCTTTTGGGAGCCGCAATTGCTGCCCTGGAGAAGGACCAAGAATAAGGTGATCACAGCTACGCTTACTCTCGGTGGAGAGCAGACAGAGCTGTGGAGAGTCTGGCTACGGGAGACTGCAGTGTGAGATGTTGATACCAGGAGTGGGGTTTGAACCCACGAGGACTTACGTCCATTGCAGCTTAAATGCAACGCCTTAACCACTCGGCCATCCTGGTGGCAGATGCACCTGTTCCCAGGCCTTTTCCTATCGAAAGAGAAAGCCTCGAATAAGGTGTGACTGTGACAGCTAGTGTACATTTTTTGGGAGCCGCAATTGCTGCCCTCGAGAAGGGCCAAGAATAAAGTGATCACAGCAATGGCATAGCTGGGGGAAACCTTGGAGAATTGGATTGGAAATAGGTAAGTAGATATTGTATTGATATACACTCTACAAACAAAAATACTTTATACCAGGAGTGGGGTTTGAACCCACGAGGACTTACGTCCATTGCAGCTTAAATGCAACGCCTTAACCACTCGGCCATCCTGGTGGCAGATGCACCTGTTCCCAGGCTTTTTCCTATCGAAAGAGAGCATCGAATAAGGTATGACTGACAGCTAGTGTACATTTTTTGGGAGCCGCAATTGCTGCCCTTGAGAAGGGCCAAGAATAAGGTGATCACAGCAATGGCATAGCTGGGAGAGAACCTTGGAGAATTGGATTGGAAATAGGTAAGTAGATATTGTATTGATATACACTCTACAAACACAAATAAGTTATACCAGGAGTGGGGTTTGAACCCACGAGGACTTACGTCCATTGCAGCTTAAATGCAACGCCTTAACCACTCGGCCATCCTGGTGGCAGATGCACCTGTTCCCAGGCTTTTTCCAATCTAAAGAGAAAGCCTTGAATAAGGTGTATGACTTTGTGACAGCTAGTGTAAATCTTTTGGGAGCCGCAATTGCTGCCCTGGAGAAGGACCAAGAATAAGGTGATCACAGCTACGCTTACTCTCGGTGGAGAGCAGACAGAGCTGTGGAGAGTCTGGCTACGGGAGACTGCAGTGTGAGATGTTGATACCAGGAGTGGGGTTTGAACCCATGAGGACTTACGTCCATTGCAGCTTAAATGCAACGCCTTAACCACTCGGCCATCCTGGTGGCAGATGCACCTGTTTCCAGGCCTTTTCCTATCGAAAGAGAAAGCCTCGAATAAGGTGTGACTGTGACAGCTAGTGTACATTTTTTGGGAGCCGCAATTGCTGCCCTCGAGAAGGGCCAAGAATAAGGTGATCACAGCAATGGCATAGCTGGGGGAAACCTTGGAGAATTGGATTGGAAATAGGTAAGTAGATATTGTATTGATATACACTCTACAAACACAAAGACTTTATACCAGGAGTGGGGTTTGAACCCACGAGGACTTACGTCCATTGCAGCTTAAATGCAACGCCTTAACCACTCGGCCATCCTGGTGGCAGATGCACATGTTCCCAGGCTTTTTCCTATCGAAAGAGAAAGCCTCGAATAAGGTGTGAATTTGTGACAGCTAGTGTACATTTTTTGGGAGCGACAATTGCTGCCCTCGAGAAGGGCCAAGAATAAGGTGATCACAGCAATGGCATAGCTGGGAGAGAACCTTGGAGAATTGGTTTGGAAATAGGTAAGTAGATATTGTATTGATATACACTCTACAAACACAAAGATGTTATACCAGGAGTGGGGTTTGAACCCACGAGGACTTACGTCCATTGCAGCTTAAATGCAACGCCTTAACCACTCGGCCATCCTGGTGGCAGATGCACATGTTCCCAGGCTTTTTCCTATCGAAAGAGAAAGCCTCGATAAAGGTGTATAACTTTGTGACAGCTAGTGTACATTTTTTGGGAGCCGCAGTTTCTGCCCTGGAGAAGGACCAAGAATAAGGTGATCACAGCTCCGCTTACTCTCGGTGGAGAGCAGACAGAGCTGTGGAGAGTAAGGCTACGGGAGACTGCAGTGTGAGATGTTGATACCAGGAGTGGGGTTTGAACCCACGAGGACTTACGTCCATTGCAGCTTAAATGCAACGCCTTAACCACTCGGCCATCCTGGTGGCAGATGCATATGTTCCCAGGCTTTTTCTTATCTAAAGAGAAAGCCTTGAATAAGGTGTATGACTTTGTGACAGCTAGTGTACATCTTTTGGGAGCCGCAATTGCTGCCCTGGAGAAGGACCAAGAATAAGGTGATCACAGCTACGCTTACTCTCGGTGGAGAGCAGACAGAGCTGTGGAGAGTCTGGCTACGGGAGACTGCAGTGTGAGATGTTGATACCAGGAGTGGGGTTTGAACCCACGAGGACTTACGTCCATTGCAGCTTAAATGCAACGCCTTAACCACTCGGCCATCCTGGTGGCAGATGCACCTGTTCCCAGGCCTTTTCCTATCGAAAGAGAAAGCCTCGAATAAGGTGTGACTGTGACAGCTAGTGTACATTTTTTGGGAGCCGCAATTGCTGCCCTCGAGAAGGGCCAAGAATAAAGTGATCACAGCAATGGCATAGCTGGGGGAAACCTTGGAGAATTGGATTGGAAATAGGTAAGTAGATATTGTATTGATATACACTCTACAAACAAAAAGACTTTATACCAGGAGTGGGGTTTGAACCCACGAGGACTTACGTCCATTGCAGCTTAAATGCAACGCCTTAACCACTCGGCCATCCTGGTGGCAGATGCACCTGTTCCCAGGCTTTTTCCTATCGAAAGAGAGCATCGAATAAGGTATGACTGACAGCTAGTGTACATTTTTTGGGAGCCGCAATTGCTGCCCTTGAGAAGGGCCAAGAATAAGGTGATCACAGCAATGGCATAGCTGGGAGAGAACCTTGGAGAATTGGATTGGAAATAGGTAAGTAGATATTGTATTGATATACACTCTACAAACACAAATAAGTTATACCAGGAGTGGGGTTTGAACCCACGAGGACTTACGTCCATTGCAGCTTAAATGCAACGCCTTAACCACTCGGCCATCCTGGTGGCAGATGCACCTGTTCCCAGGCTTTTTCCAATCTAAAGAGAAAGCCTTGAATAAGGTGTATGACTTTGTGACAGCTAGTGTAAATCTTTTGGGAGCCGCAATTGCTGCCCTGGAGAAGGACCAAGAATAAGGTGATCACAGCTACGCTTACTCTCGGTGGAGAGCAGACAGAGCTGTGGAGAGTCTGGCTACGGGAGACTGCAGTGTGAGATGTTGATACCAGGAGTGGGGTTTGAACCCATGAGGACTTACGTCCATTGCAGCTTAAATGCAACGCCTTAACCACTCGGCCATCCTGGTGGCAGATGCACCTGTTTCCAGGCCTTTTCCTATCGAAAGAGAAAGCCTCGAATAAGGTGTGACTGTGACAGCTAGTGTACATTTTTTGGGAGCCGCAATTGCTGCCCTCGAGAAGGGCCAAGAATAAGGTGATCACAGCAATGGCATAGCTGGGGGAAACCTTGGAGAATTGGATTGGAAATAGGTAAGTAGATATTGTATTGATATACACTCTACAAACACAAAGACTTTATACCAGGAGTGGGGTTTGAACCCACGAGGACTTACGTCCATTGCAGCTTAAATGCAACGCCTTAACCACTCGGCCATCCTGGTGGCAGATGCAAATGTTCCCAGGCTTTTTCCTATCGAAAGAGAAAGCCTCGAATAAGGTGTGAATTTGTGACAGCTAGTGTACATTTTTTGGGAGCGACAATTGCTGCCCTCGAGAAGGGCCAAGAATAAGGTGATCACAGCAATGGCATAGCTGGGAGAGAACCTTGGAGAATTGGTTTGGAAATAGGTAAGTAGATATTGTATTGATATACACTCTACAAACACAAAGATGTTATACCAGGAGTGGGGTTTGAACCCACGAGGACTTACGTCCATTGCAGCTTAAATGCAACGCCTTAACCACTCGGCCATCCTGGTGGCAGATGCACATGTTCCCAGGCTTTTTCCTATCGAAAGAGAAAGCCTCGATAAAGGTGTATAACTTTGTGACAGCTAGTGTACATTTTTTGGGAGCCGCAGTTTCTGCCCTGGAGAAGGACCAAGAATAAGGTGATCACAGCTCCGCTTACTCTCGGTGGAGAGCAGACAGAGCTGTGGAGAGTTAGGCTACGGGAGACTGCAGTGTGAGATGTTGATACCAGGAGTGGGGTTTGAACCCACGAGGACTTACGTCCATTGCAGCTTAAATGCAACGCCTTAACCACTCGGCCATCCTGGTGGAAGATGCACCTGTTCCCAGGCTTTTTCCTATCGAAAGAGAGCATCGAATAAGGTATGACTGACAGCTAGTGTACATTTTTTGGGAGCCGCAATTGCTGCCCTTGAGAAGGGCCAAGAATAAGGTGATCACAGCAATGGCATAGCTGGGAGAGAACCTTGGAGAATTGGATTGGAAATAGGTAAGTAGATATTGTATTGATATACACTCTACAAACACAAAGAAGTTATACCAGGAGTGGGGTTTGAACCCACGAGGACTTACGTCCATTGCAGCTTAAATGCAACGGCTTAACCACTCGGCCATCCTGGTGGCAGATGCACATGTTCCCAGGCTTTTTCCTATCTAAAGAGAAAGCCTTGAATAAGGTGTATGACTTTGTGACAGCTAGTGTAAATCTTTTGGGAGCCGCAATTGCTGCCCTGGAGAAGGACCAAGAATAAGGTGATCATAGCTACGCTTACTCTCGGTGGAGAGCAGACAGAGCTGTGGAGAGTCTGGCTACGGGAGACTGCAGTGTGAGATGTTGATACCAGGAGTGGGGTTTGAACCCACGAGGACTTACGTCCATTGCAGCTTAAATGCAACGCCTTAACCACTCGGCCATCCTGGTGGCAGATGCACCTGTTCCCAGGCCTTTTCCTATTGAAAGAGAAAGCCTCGAATAAGGTGTGACTGTGACAGCTAGTGTACATTTTTTGGGAGCCGCAATTGCTGCCCTCGAGAAGGGCCAAGAATAAGGTGATCACAGCAATGGCATAGCTGGGGGAAACCTTGGAGAATTGGATTGGAAATAGGTAAGTAGATATTGTATTGATATACACTCTACAAACACAAAGACTTTATACCAGGAGTGGGGTTTGAACCCACGAGGACTTACGTCCATTGCAGCTTAAATGCAACGCCTTAACCACTCGGCCATCCTGGTGGCAGATGCACCTGTTCCCAGGCTTTTTCCTATCGAAAGAGAGCATCGAATAAGGTATGACTGACAGCTAGTGTACATTTTTTGGGAGCCGCAATTGCTGCCCTTTAGAAGGGCCAAGAATAAGGTGATCACAGCAATGGCATAGCTGGGAGAGAACCTTGGAGAATTGGATTGGAAATAGGTAAGTAGATATTGTATTGATATACACTCTACAAACACAAAGAAGTTATACCAGGAGTGGGGTTTGAACCCACGAGGACTTACGTCCATTGCAGCTTAAATGCAACGCCTTAACCACTCGGCCATCCTGGTGGCAGATGCATATGTTCCCAGGCTTTTTCCTATCTAAAGAGAAAGCCTTGAATAAGGTGTATGACTTTGTGACAGCTAGTGTAAATCTTTTGGGAGCCGCAATTGCTGCCCTGGAGAAGGACCAAGAATAAGGTGATCACGGCTACGCTTACTCTCGGTGGAGAGCAGACAGAGCTGTGGAGAGTCTGGCTACGGGAGACTGCAGTGTGAGATGTTGATACCAGGAGTGGGGTTTGAACCCACGAGGACTTACATCCATTGCAGCTTAAATGCAACGCCTTAACCACTCGGCCATCCTGGTGGCAGATGCACCTGTTCCCAGGCCTTTTCCTATTGAAAGAGAAAGCCTCGAATAAGGTGTGACTGTGACAGCTAGTGTACATTTTTTGGGAGCCGCAATTGCTGCCCTTTAGAAGGGCCAAGAATAAGGTGATCACAGCAATGGCATAGCTGGGAGAGAACCTTGGAGAATTGGATTGGAAATAGGTAAGTAGATATTGTATTGATATACACTCTACAAACACAAAGAAGTTATACCAGGAGTGGGGTTTGAACCCACGAGGACTTACGTCCATTGCAGCTTAAATGCAACGCCTTAACCACTCGGCCATCCTGGTGGCAGATGCATATGTTCCCAGGCTTTTTCCTATCTAAAGAGAAAGCCTTGAATAAGGTGTATGACTTTGTGACAGCTAGTGTAAATCTTTTGGGAGCCGCAATTGCTGCCCTGGAGAAGGACCAAGAATAAGGTGATCACGGCTACGCTTACTCTCGGTGGAGAGCAGACAGAGCTGTGGAGAGTCTGGCTACGGGAGACTGCAGTGTGAGATGTTGATACCAGGAGTGGGGTTTGAACCCACGAGGACTTACATCCATTGCAGCTTAAATGCAACGCCTTAACCACTCGGCCATCCTGGTGGCAGATGCACCTGTTCCCAGGCCTTTTCCTATCGAAAGAGAAAGCCTCGAATAAGGTGTGAGTGTGACAGCTAGTGTACATTTTTTGGGAGCCGCAATTGCTGCCCTCGAGAAGGGCCAAGAATAAGGTGATCACAGCAATGGCAAAGCTGGGGGAAACCTTGGAGAATTGGATTGGAAATAGGTAAGTAGATATTGTATTGATATACACTCTACAAACACAAAGACTTTATACCAGGAGTGGGGTTTGAACCCACGAGGACTTACGTCCATTGCAGCTTAAATGCAACGCCTTAACCACTCGGCCATCCTGGTGGCAGATGCACATGTTCCCAGGCTTTTTCCTATCTAAAGAGAAAGCCTTGAATAAGGTGTATGACTTTGTGACAGCTAGTGTACATCTTTTGGGAGCCGCAATTGCTGCCCTGGAGAAGGACAAGAATAAGGTGATCACAGCTACTCTTACTCTCGGTGGAGAGCAGACAGAGCTGTGGAGAGTCTGGCTACGGGAGACTGCAGTGTGAGATGTTGATACCAGGAGTGGGGTTTGAACCCACGAGGACTTACATCCATTGCAGCTTAAATGCAACGCCTTAACCACTCGGCCATCCTGGTGGCAGATGCACCTGTTCCCAGGCCTTTTCCTATCGAAAGAGAAAGCCTCGAATAAGGTGTGACTGTGACAGCTAGTGTACATTTTTTGGGAGCCGCAATTGCTGCCCTCAAGAAGGGCCAAGAATAAGGTGATCACAGCAATGGCATAGCTGGGGGAAACCTTGGAGAATTGGATTGGAAATAGGTAAGTAGATATTGTATTGATATACACTCTACAAACACAAAGACTTTATACCAGGAGTGGGGTTTGAACCCACGAGGACTTACGTCCATTGCAGCTTAAATGCAACGCCTTAACCACTCGGCCATCCTGGTGGCAGATGCACCTGTTCCCAGGCTTTTTCCTATCGAAAGAGAGCATCGAATAAGGTATGACTGACAGCTAGTGTACATTTTTTGGGAGCCGCAATTGCTGCCCTTGAGAAGGGCCAAGAATAAGGTGATCACAGCAATGGCATAGCTGGGGGAAACCTTGGAGAATTGGATTGGAAATAGGTAAGTAGATATTGTATTGATATACACTCTACAAACACAAAGACTTTATACCAGGAGTGGGGTTTGAACCCACGAGGACTTACGTCCATTGCAGCTTAAATGCAACGCCTTAACCACTCGGCCATCCTGGTGGCAGATGCACCTGTTCCCAGGCTTTTTCCTATCGAAAGAGAGCATCGAATAAGGTATGACTGACAGCTAGTGTACATTTTTTGGGAGCCGCAATTGCTGCCCTTGAGAAGGGCCAAGAATAAGGTGATCACAGCAATGGCATAGCTGGGAGAGAACCTTGGAGAATTGGATTGGAAATAGGTAAGTAGATATTGTATTGATATACACTCTACAAACACAAAGAAGTTATACCAGGAATGGGGTTTGAACCCACGAGGACTTACGTCCATTGCAGCTTAAATGCAACGCCTTAACCACTCGGCCATCCTGGTGGCAGATGCACATGTTCCCAGGCTTTTTCCTATCGAAAGAGAAAGCCTCGAATAAGGTGTGACTTTGTGACAGCTAGTGTAAATTTTTTGGGAGCCACAATTGCTGCCCTCGAGAAGGGCCAAGAATAAGGTGATCACAGCAATGGCATAGCTGGGAGAAAACCTTGGAGAATTGGTTTGGAAATAAGTAAGTAGATATTGTATTGATATACACTCTACAAACACAAAGATGTTATACCAGGAGTGGGGTTTGAACCCACGAGGACTTACGTCCATTGCAGCTTAAATGCAACGCCTTAACAACTCGACCATCCTGGTGGCAGATGCATACGTTCCCAGGCTTTTTCCTATCTAAAGAGAAAGCCTTGAATAAGGTGTATGACTTTGTGACAGCTAGTGTACATCTTTTGGTAGCCGCAATTGCTGCCCTGGAGAAGGACCAAGAATAAGGTGATCACAGCTACGCTTACTCTCGGTGGAGAGCAGACAGAGCTGTGGAGAGTCTGGCTACGGGAGACTGCAGTGTGAGATGTTGATACCAGGAGTGGGGTTTGAACCCACGAGGACTTACGTCCATTGCAGCTTAAATGCAATGCCTTAACCACTCGGCCATCCTGGTGGCAGATGCACCTGTTCCCAGGCCTTTTCCTATCGAAAGAGAAAGCCTCGAATAAGGTGTGACTGTGACAGCTAGTGTACATTTTTTGGGAGCCGCAATTGCTGCCCTCGAGAAGGGCCAAGAATAAGGTGATCACAGCAATGGCATAGCTGGGAGAGAACCTTGGAGAATTGGATTGGAAATAGGTAAGTAGATATTGTATTGATATACACTCTACAAACACAAATAAGTTATACCAGGAGTGGGGTTTGAACCCACGAGGACTTAAGTCCATTGCAGCTTAAATGCAACGCCTTAACCACTCGGCCATCCTGGTGGCAGATGCACCTGTTCCCAGGCTTTTTCCAATCTAAAGAGAAAGCCTTGAATAAGGTGTATGACTTTGTGACAGCTAGTGTAAATCTTTTGGGAGCCGCAATTGCTGCCCTGGAGAAGGACCAAGAATAAGGTGATCACAGCTACGCTTACTCTCGGTGGAGAGCAGACAGAGCTGTGGAGAGTCTGGCTACGGGAGACTGCAGTGTGAGATGTTGATACCAGGAGTGGGGTTTGAACCCATGAGGACTTACGTCCATTGCAGCTTAAATGCAACGCCTTAACCACTCGAACATCCTGGTGGCAGATGCACCTGTTTCCAGGCCTTTTCCTATCGAAAGAGAAAGCCTCGAATAAGGTGTGACTGTGACAGCTAGTGTACATTTTTTGGGAGCCGCAATTGCTGCCCTCGAGAAGGGCCAAGAATAAGGTGATCACAGCAATGGCATAGCTGGGGGAAACCTTGGAGAATTGGATTGGAAATAGGTAAGTAGATATTGTTTTGATATACACTCTACAAACACAAAGACTTTATACCAGGTGTGGGGTTTGAACCCACGAGGACTTACGTCCATTGCAGCTTAAATGCAACGCCTTAACCACTCGGCCATCCTGGTGGCAGATGCACATGTTCCCAGGCTTTTTCCTATCGAAAGAGAAAGGCTCGATAAAGGTGTATAACTTTGTGACAGCTAGTGTACATTTTTTGGGAGCCGCAGTTTCTGCCCTGGAGAAGGACCAAGAATAAGGTGATCACAGCTCCGCTTACTCTCGGTGGAGAGCAGACAGAGCTGTGGAGAGTTAGGCTACGGGAGACTGCAGTGTGAGATGTTGATACCAGGAGTGGGGTTTGAACCCATGAGGACTTAGGTCCATTGCAGCTTAAATGCAACGCCTTAACCACTCGGCCATCCTGGTGGCAGATGCACCTGTTCCCATGCCTTTTCCTATCAAAAGAGAAAGCCTCGAATAAGGTGTGACTGTGACAGCTAGTGTACATTTTTTGGGAGCGGCAATTGCTGCCCTCGAGAAGGGCCAAGAATAAGGTGATCACAGCAATGGCATAGCTGGGGTAAACCTTGGAGAATTGGATTGGAAATAGGTAAGTAGATATTGTATTGATATACACTCTACAAACACAAAGACTTTATACCAGGAGTGGGGTTTGAACCCACGAGGATTTACTTCCATTGCAGCTTAAATGCAACGCCTTAACCACTCGGCCATCCTGGTGGCAGATGCACCTGTTCCCAGGCTTTTTCCTATCGAAAGAGAGCATCGAATAAGGTATGACTGACAGCTAGTGTACATTTTTTGGGAGCCGCAATTGCTGCCCTTGAAAAGGGCCAAGAATAAGGTGATCACAGCAATGGCATAGCTGGGAGAGAACCTTGGAGAATTGGATTGGAAATAGGTAAGTAGATATTGTATTGATATAAACTCTACAAACACAAAGAAGTTATACCAGGAGTGGGGTTTGAACCCACGAGGACTTACGTCCATTGCAGCTTAAATGCAACGGCTTAACCACTCGGCCATCCTGGTGGCAGATGCACATGTTCCCAGGCTTTTTCCTATCTAAAGAGAAAGCCTTGAATAAGGAGTATGACTTTGTGACAGCTAGTGTAAATCTTTTGGGAGCCGCAATTGCTGCCCTGGAGAAGGACCAAGAATAAGGTGATCATAGCTACGCTTACTCTCGGTGGAGAGCAGACAGAGCTGTGGAGAGTCTGGCTACGGGAGACTGCAGTGTGAGATGTTGATACCAGGAGTGGGGTTTGAACCCACGAGGACTTACGTCCATTGCAGCTTAAATGCAACGCCTTAACCACTCGGCCATCCTGGTGGCAGATGCACCTGTTCCCAGGCCTTTTCCTATCGAAAGAGAAAGCCTCGAATAAGGTGTGACTGTGACAGCTAGTGTACATTTTTTGGGAGCCGCAATTGCTGCCCTCGAGAAGGGCCAAGAATAAGGTGATCACAGCAATGGCATAGCTGGGGTAAACCTTGGAGAATTGGATTGGAAATAAGTAAGTAGATATTGTATTGATATACACTCTACAAACACAAAGAAGTTATACCAGGAGTGGGGTTTGAACCCACGAGGACTTACGTCCATTGCAGCTTAAATGCAACGCCTTAACCACTCGGCCATCCTGGTGGCAGATGCACATGTTCCCAGGCTTTTTCCTATCTAAAGAGAAAGCCTTGAATAAGGTGTATGACTGTGACAGCTAGTGTAAATCTTTTGGGAGCCGCAATTGCTGCCCTGGAGAAGGACCAAGAATAAGGTGATCACGGCTACGCTTACTCTCGGTGGAGAGCAGACAGAGCTGTGGAGAGTCTGGCTACGGGAGACTGCAGTGTGAGATGTTGATACCAGGAGTGGGGTTTGAACCCACGAGGACTTACATCCATTGCAGCTTAAATGCAACGCCTTAACCACTCGGCCATCCTGGTGGCAGATGCACCTGTTCCCAGGCCTTTTCCTATCGAAAGAGAAAGCCTCGAATAAGGTGTGACTGACAGCTAGTGTAAATTTTTTGGGAGCCGCAATTGCTGCCCTCGAGAAGGGCCAAGAATAAGGTGATCACAGCAATGGCATAGCTGGGGGAAACCTTGGAGAATTGGATTGGAAATAGGTAAGTAGATATTGTATTGATATACACTCTACAAACACAAAGACTTTATACCAGGAGTGGGGTTTGAACCCACGAGGACTTACGTCCATTGCAGCTTAAATGCAACGCCTTAACCACTCGGCCATCCTGGTGGCAGATGCACCTGTTCCCAGGCTTTTTCCTATCGAAAGAGAGCATCGAATAAGGTATGACTGACAGCTAGTGTACATTTTTTGGGAGCCGCAATTGCTGCCCTTGAGAAGGGCCAAGAATAAGGTGATCACAGCAATGGCATAGCTGGGAGAGAACCTTGGAGAATTGGATTGGAAATAGGTAAGTAGATATTGTATTGATATACACTCTACAAACACAATGAAGTTATACCAGGAGTGGGGTTTGAACCCACGAGGACTTACGTCCATTGCAGCTTAAATGCAACGCCTTAACCACTTGGCCATCCTGGTGGCAGATGCACATGTTCCCAGGCTTTTTCCTATCTAAAGAGAAAGCCTTGAATAAGGTGTATGACTTTGTGACAGCTAGTGTACATCTTTTGGGAGCCGCAATTGCTGCCCTGGAGAAGGACCAAGAATAAGGTGATCACAGCTACGCTTACTCTCGGTGGAGAGCAGACAGAGCTGTGGAGAGTCTGGCTACGGGAGACTGCAGTGTGAGATGTTGATACCAGGAGTGGGGTTTGAACCCACGAGGACTTACATCCATTGCAGCTTAAATGCAACGCCTTAACCACTCGGCCATCCTGGTGGCAGATGCACCTGTTCCCAGGCCTTTTCCTATCGAAAGAGAAAGCCTCGAATAAGGTGTGACTGTGACAGCTAGTGTACATTTTTTGGGAGCCGCAATTGCTGCCCTCGAGAAGGGCCAAGAATAAGGTGATCACAGCAATGGCATAGCTGGGGGAAACCTTGGAGAATTGGATTGGAAATAGGTAAGTAGATATTGTATTGATATACACTCTACAAACAAAAAGACTTTATACCAGGAGTGGGGTTTGAACCCACGAGGACTTACGTCCATTGCAGCTTAAATGCAACGCCTTAACCACTCGGCCATCCTGGTGGCAGATGCACCTGTTCCCAGGCTTTTTCCTATCGAAAGAGAGCATCGAATAAGGTATGACTGACAGCTAGTGTACATTTTTTGGGAGCCGCAATTGCTGCCCTTGAGAAGGGCCAAGAATAAGGTGATCACAGCAATGGCATAGCTGGGAGAGAACCTTGGAGAATTGGATTGGAAATAGGTAAGTAGATATTGTATTGATATACACTCTACAAACACAAAGAAGTTATACCAGGAGTGGGGTTTGAACCCACGAGGACTTACGTCCATTGCAGCTTAAATGCAACGCCTTAACCACTCGGCCATCCTGGTGGCAGATGCATATGTTCCCAGGCTTTTTCCTATCTAAAGAGAAAGCCTTGAATAAGGTGTATGACTTTGTGACAGCTAGTGTAAATCTTTTGGGAGCCGCAATTGCTGCCCTGGAGAAGGACCAAGAATAAGGTGATCACCGCTACGCTTACTCTCGGTGGAGAGCAGACAGAGCTGTGGAGAGTCTGGCTACGGGAGACTGCAGTGTGAGATGTTGATACCAGGAGTGGGGTTTGAACCCACAAGGACTTACATCCATTGCAGCTTAAATGCAACGCCTTAACCACTCGGCCATCCTGGTGGCAGATGCACCTGTTCCCAGGCCTTTTCCTATCGAAAGAGAAAGCCTCGAATAAGGTGTGACTGTGACAGCTAGTGTACATTTTTTGGGAGCCGCAATTGCTGCCCTCGAGAAGGGCCAAGAATAAGGTGATCACAGCAATGGCATAGCTGGGGGAAACCTTGGAGAATTGGATTGGAAATAGGTAAGTAGATATTGTATTGATATACACTCTAAAAACACAAAGACTTTATACCAGGAGTGGGGTTTGAACCCACGAGGACTTACGTCCATTGCAGCTTAAATGCAACGCCTTAACCACTCGGCCATCCTGGTGGCAGATGCACCTGTTCCCAGGCTTTTTCCTATCGAAAGAGAGCATCGAATAAGGTATGACTGACAGCTAGTGTACATTTTTTGGGAGCCGCAATTGCTGCCCTTGAGAAGGGCCAAGAATAAGGTGATCACAGCAATGTTATAGCTGGGAGAGAACCTTGGAGAATTGGATTGGAAATAGGTAAGTAGATATTGTATTGATATACACTCTACAAACACAAAGAAGTTATACCAGGAGTGGGGTTTGAACCCACGAGGACTTACGTCCATTGCAGCTTAAATGCAACGCCTTAACCACTCGGCCATCCTGGTGGCAGATGCATATGTTCCCAGGCTTTTTCTTATCTAAAGAGAAAGCCTCGAATAAGGTGTAAGACTGACAGCTAGTGTACATTTTTTGGGAGCCGCAATTGCTGCCCTCGAGAAGGGCCAAGAATAAGGTGATCAAAGCAATGGCATAGCTGGGAGAGAACCTTGGAGAATTGGATTGGAAATAGGTAAGTAGATATTGTATTGATATACACTCTACAAACACAAAGAAGTTATACCAGGAGTGGGGTTTGAACCCACGAGGACTTACGTCCATTGCAGCTTAAATGCAACGCCTTAACCACTCGGCCATCCTGGTGGCAGATTCACCTGTTCCCAGGCTTTTTCCTATCGAAAGAGGGCATCGAATAAGGTGTATGACTGACAGCTAGTGTACATTTTTTGGGAGCCGCAATTGCTGCCCTCGAGAAGGGCCAAGAATAAGGTGATCACAGCAATGTCATAGCTGGGAGAGAACCTTGGAGAATTGGATTGGAAATAGTTAAGTAGATATTGGATTGATATACACTCTACAAACACAAAGAAGGTATACCAGGAGTGGGGTTTGAACCCACGAGGACTTACGTCCATTGCAGCTTAAATGCAACGCCTTAACCACTCGGCCATCCTGGTGGCAGATGCACATGTTCCCAGGCTTTTTCCTATCGAAAGAGAAAGCCTCAAATAAGGTGTATGTGACAGCTAGTATACATTTTTTGGGAGCCGCAATTGCTGCCCTCGAGAAGGGCCAAGAATAAGGTGATCACAGCAATGGCATAACTGGGAGAGGACCTTGGAGAATTGGATTGGAAATAGGTAAGAAGATATTGTATTGATATACACTGTACAAACACAAAGACGTTATACCAGGAGTGGGGTTTGAACTCACGAGGACTTACGTCCATTGCAGCTTAAATGCAACGCCTTAACCACTCGGCCATCCTGGTGGCAGATGCACATGTTCCCAGGCTTTTTCCTATCGAAAGAGAAAGCCTCGAATAAGGTGTATGACTTTGTGACAGCTAGTGTACATTTTTTGGGAGCCGCAATTGCTGCCCAAGAAGAAGGGCCAAGAATAAGGTGATCACAGCAAATGGCAAAGCTGGGTGAAAACTTGGAGAATTGGATTGGAAATAGGCAAGTAGATATTGTATTGATATACACTCTACAAACACAAAGACTTAATACCAGGAGTGGGGTTTGAACCCACGAGGACTTACGTCCATTGCAGCTTAAATGCAACGCCTTAACCACTCGGCCATCCTGGTGGCAGATCCACCTGTTCCCAGGCTTTTTCCTATCGAAAGAGAGCATCGAATAAGGTGTATGACTGACAGCTAGTGTACATTTTTTGGGAGCCGCAATTGCTGCCCTCGAGAAGGGCCAAGAATAAGGTGATCACAGCAATGGCATAGCTGGGAGAGAACCTTGGAGAATTGGATTGGAAATAGGTAAGTAGATATTGTATTGATATACACTCTACAAACACAAATAAGTTATACCAGGAGTGGGGTTTGAACCCACGAGGACTTACGTCCATTGCAGCTTAAATGCAACGCCTTAACCACTCGGCCATCCTGGTGGCAGATGAACATGTTCCCAGGCTTTTTCCTATCGAAAGAGAACGCCTCGAATAAGGTTAAAACTTTGTGACAGCTAGTGTACATTTTATGGGAGCTGCAGTTGCAGCCCTCGAGAAGGGCCATGAATAAGGGGATCACAGCTCCGCTTACTCTCGGTGGAGAGCAGACAGAGCTTTGGAGAGTCCGGTTATGGGAGACTGCAGTGTGAGATGTTGATACCAGGAGTGGGGTTTGAACCCACGAGGACTTACGTCCATTGCAGCTTAAATGCAACGCCTTAACCACTCGGCCATCCTGATGGCAGATGCACATGTTCCCAGGCTTTTTCCTATCTAAAGAGAAAGCCTCTAAGGTGTATGACAGCTAGTGTACATTTTTTGGGAGCCGCAATTGCTGCCCTCGAGAAGGGCCAAGAATAAGGTGATCACAGGAAATGGCATAGCTGGGTGAAAACTTGGAGAATTGGATTGGAAATAGGTAGGTAGATATTGTATTGATATACAGTCTACAAACACAAATACGTTATACCAGGAGTGGGGTTTGAACCCATGAGGACTTACGTTCATTGCAGCTTAAATGCAACACCTTAAACCTTATGTCCATCACAGCTTAAATGCAACGCCTTAACCACTCTGCCATCCTGGTGGCAGATGCACATGTTCCCAGGCTTTTTCCAAACGAAAGAACGCCTCGAATAAGGTGTATGACTTTGTGACAGCTAGTGTACATTTTTTGGGAGCCACAGTTGCTGCCCTGGAGAAGGACCAAGAATAAGGTTATCACAGCTCCGCTTACTCTCAGTGGAGAGCAGACAGAGCTGTGGAGACCTGCTACGGGAGACTGCAGTGTGAGATGTTGATACCAGGAGTGGGTTTTGAACCCACGAGGACTTACGTCCATTGCAGCTTAAATGCAACGCCTTAACCACTCGGCCATCCTGGTGGCAGATGCACATGTTCCAAGGCTTTTTCCTATCGATAAAGATTGCTCGAATAAGGTGTATGACTGACAGCTAGTGTACATTTTTTGGGAGCCGCAATTGCTGCCCTCGAAAAGGGCCAAGAAAAAGGTGATCACAGATATGGCATAGCTGGGGGAAACCTTAGGAGAATTGGATTGGAAATAGGTAAGTAAATATTGTATTGATATACACTCTACAAACACAAAGACTTAATACCAGGAGTGGGGTTTGAACCCACAAGGACTTACGTCCATTGCAGCTTAAATGCAACGCCTTAACCACTCGGCCATCCTGGTGGCAGATGCACCTGTTCCCAGGCTTTTTCCTATCGAAAGAGAGCATCGAATAAGGTGTATGACTGACAGCTAGTGTACATTTTTTGGGAGCCGCAATTGCTGCCCTCGAGAAGGGCTAAGAATAAGGTGATCACAGCAATGGCATAGCTGGGAGAGAACCTTGGAGAATTGGATTGGAAATAGGTAAGTAGATATTGTATTGATATACACTCTACAAACACAAATAAGTTATACCAGGAGTGGGGTTTGAACCCACGAGGACTTACATCCATTGCAGCTTAAATGCAACGCCTTAACCACTCGGCCATCCTGGTGGCAGATGAACATGTTCCCAGGCTTTTTCCTATCGAAAGAGAACGCCTCGAATAAGGTTAAAACTTTGTGACAGCTAGTATACATTTTATGGGAGCTGCAGTTGCGGCCCTCGAGAAGGGCCATGAATAAGGTCATCACAGCTCCGCTTACTCTCGGTGGAGAGCAGACAGAGCTTTGGAGAGTCCGGTTATGGGAGACTGCAGTGTGAGATGTTGATACCAGGAGTGGGGTTTGAACCCACGAGGACTTACGTCCATTGCAGCTTAAATGCAACGCCTTAACCACTCGGCCATCCTGATGGCAGATGCACATGTTCCCAGGCTTTTTCCTATCGAAAGAGAAAGCCTCTAAGGTGTATGACAGCTAGTGTACATTTTTTGGGAGCCGCAATTGCTGCCCTCGAGAAGGGCCAAGAATAAGGTGATCACAGGAAATGGCATAGCTGGGTGAAAACTTGGAGAATTAGATTGGAAATAGGTAGGTAGATATTGTATTGATATACAGTCTACAAACACAAATACATTATACCAGGAGTGGGGTTTGAACCCACGAGGACTTACGTCCATTGCAGCTTAAATGCAACGCCTTAACCATTCGGCCATCCTGGTGGCAGATGCACATGTTCCCAGGCTTTTTCCTAACGAAAGAGAACGCCTCAGAATAAGGTGTATAACTTTGTGACAGCTAGTGTACATTTTTTGGGAGCCACAGTTGCTGCCCTGGAGAAGGACCAAGAATAAGGTGATCACAGCTCTGCTTACTCTCAGTGGAGAGCAGACAGAGCTGTGGAGACCTGCTACGGGAGACTGCAGTGTGAGATGTTGATACCAGGAGTGGGGTTTGAAACCACGAGGACTTACGTCGATTGCAGCTTAAATGCAACGCCTTAACCACTCGGCCATCCTGATGGCAGATGCACATGTTCCCAGGCTTTTTCCTATCAAAAGAGAAAGCCTCTAAGGTGTATGACAGCTAGTGTACATTTTTTGGGAGCCGCAATTGCTGCCCTCGAGAAGGGCCAAGAATAAGGTGATCACAGGAAATGGCATAGCTGGGTGAAAACTTGGAGAATTAGATTGGAAATAGGTAGGTAGATATTGTATTGATATACAGTCTACAAACACAAATACGTTATACCAGGAGTGGGGTTTGAACCCACGAGGACTTACGTCCATTGCAGCTTAAATGCAACGCCTTAACCACTCGGCCATCCTGGTGGCAGATGCACATGTTCCCAGGCTTTTTCCTAACGAAAGAGAACGCCTCAGAATAAGGTGTATAACTTTGTGACAGCTAGTGTACATTTTTTGGGAGCCACAGTTGCTGCCCTGGAGAAGGACCAAGAATAAGGTGATCACAGCTCTGCTTACTCTCAGTGGAGAGCAGACAGAGCTGTGGAGACCTGCTACGGGAGACTGCAGTGTGAGATGTTGATACCAGGAGTGGGGTTTGAACCCACGAGGACTTACGTCCATTGCAGCTTAAATGCAACGCCTTAACCACTCGGCCATCCTGGTGGCAGATGCACCTGTTCCCAGGCTTTTTCCTATCGAGAAAGAACGCCTCGAATAAGGTGTATGTGACAGCTAGTGTACATTTTTTGGGAGCCGCAATTGCTGCCCTCGAGAAGGGCCAAGAATAAGGTGATCGCAGCAATGGCATAGCTGGGAGAGAACTTGGAGAATTGGATTGGAAATAGGTAAGTAGATATTGTATTGATATACACTCTACAAACACAAAGACGTTATACCAGGAGTGGGGTTTGAACCCACGAGGACTTACGTCCATTGCAGCTTAAATGCAACGCCTTAACCACTCGGCCATACTGGTGGCAGATGCACATGTTCCCCGGCTTTTTCCTATCGAAAGAGAAAGCCTCGAATAAGGTGTATGACATTGTGACAACTAGTGTAAATTTTTTGGGAGCCGCAATTGCTGCCCTCGAGACGGGCCAAGAATAAGGTGATCACAGCAATGGCATAGCTGGGTGAAAACTTGGAGAATTGGATTGGAAATAGATAATTAGATATTGTATTGATATACAGTGTACAAACACAAAGATGTTATACCAGGAGTGGGGTTTGAACCCACGAGGACTTACGTCCATTGCAGCTTAAATGCAACGCCTTAACCACTCGGCCATCCTGGTGGCAGATGCACACAGGCTTTTTCCTATCAAAAGAGAAAGCCTTGAATAAGGTGTATAATTTTGTGAGCTAGTGTACATTTTTTTGGAGACGCAGTTGCTGCCCTGGAGAAGGACTAAGGGTCGATTCATACTCCTATTTTAGAGCCGAATAAAAGTCGGTTCGGCGCTGTAGAGCCTACAATTTGACGTCATTTGAGGTTCGGGGGGGCGGGTACCGTCCTAAAGTCGGCTCTTCGGTGCTACTGAAATTTTCTGACGAGCCGAAATCATTTCGGCACTACAGCGCCGAAACAGGAGTATGAATCGGCCCCAAGAATAAGGTGATCACAGCTCCGCTTACTCTCGGTGGAGAAAAGACGGAGCTGTGGAGAGTCTGGCTACGGGAGACTGCAGTGTGAGATTGGAAATAGGAAAATCGATATGGTATTGTACAATTTACAATTTAGGCATTTAGCAGACGCTCTTAATCCAGAGCGATTCACATTAAGCAAGAACAAAAAAGCATGGGAATACATCACATAAAAAGCATTTATCATGAAACATGCGTAAGCTAAGAAAGTAACAGTGGGATATCTATATAATGAAACTATACATATAAACTATACATATATACTATACTATGCTATACATTATGTACTATGACGTGCTATGACTACATACAAATGCAATTATAGTGCTGTCTACATAACATGCTATACGTCTGTATCAAATGCTGTGGAGAGTCTGGCTATGGGAGACTGCATTGTGAGATTGGAAATAGGTAAATCAATATGGTATTGTATTGATATACACTCCACAAACACAAAGACGTTATACCAGGAGTGGGGTTTGAACCCACGAGGACTTACGTCCATTGCAGCTTAAATGCAACGCCTTAACCACTCGGCCATCCTGGTGGCAGATGCACATGTTCCCAGGCTTTCTCCTATCGAAAGAGAAAGCCTCGAATAAGGTGTATGATTTTGTGACAGCTAGTGTACATTTTTTGGGAGCTGCAGTTGCTGCCCTCGAGAAGGGCCAAGAATAAGGTGATCACAGCTCTGCTTACTCTCTGTGGAGAGCAGACGGAGCTGTGGAGAGTCTGAGGGGGTAAGATACCAATAGGGGTTCCCGCCCAGAATGGGTTAAATGCAACGCCTTAACCACTCGGCCATCCTGGTGTCAGATTAACCTGTTCCCAGGCTTTTTCCTGTACAAAGAATTACTTTGTGATTGTGACAGCTATAGTGTCACAACTTTATAAACGGCATAGGTAAGTAGACATTGTATTGATATACACCGCATTACACTCTACTTGGCAAAGACTATACCAGGAGTGGGGTTTGAACCGCTTTCCCCGTGGGAGACCCAGGTACGATTCATTAATACAAATGTATTCATATATTCCACTGTTCAATGCCAAAAACACAATTAAATTCTGAATCACAATTATCTATATGACAATTTACTGCATCATCAACTTGCATGTTGTAATCTTGAAAGCCCTATACTCCTGAAACCAGCCAATCCAGGCTCTGCATGACACAAAAGAAAGAAAGAAACGTCTGTGGTTGCTAAATGTTTGATCTGCTGCTCATTTGAATTCTCGTTGCACTCGAGGGCAAAAAGGTGCCAATTTCCTCTGACATTTTGTCTTGATGACTGACGGGGGGGCGGCCGGCTGCCGTGCTAATGAGATCTGTCCAGAGGAGGCCCGGTTCTGCTGATGGACCATAAAACGGCTGACACACCCCCCGTTTACGGTGATCAATAACTGTCCAGGAACAGCAGGCTTGTCTCACAGGCTAAACATTAACCCATTCTGACCTGAGATCAGATTCTAAAAAATGTCTTCTACATCCTGACAGTTTTCATTCTGATTTGAGATCAGATTCTAAAAAATGTCTTCTACATCCTGACAGTTTTAATTCTGACCTGAGATCAGATTCTAAAAAATGTCTTCTATGTCAGTCGCTCTTCGATTTTTCAAAAACAGCAGACCTACATGTTCGTAGATGCCTATGAGCTTGTAGATCTGCTATTTTTCAATAGCTAAAGCATAACATAGTGCTAACACCAAAAGGGGTTCCCACCCAGAATGGGTTAAGACCTTAGAGAAGTCAATGAGTTGTGGCTGTAGCCCATTAAAAGAAAACTGACTGGAAGAGCCAAAAAGCTAGGTTCATAGCCTCATAGGAATAGTCTATTCGGTATGTAAGTGTGTGTTGGTTTGCGCGTTTTTGTGTTAGTGCGTGCATTATGTGCCTGAATGCGTGCGCTCGTTCCCGCTCATGCAAGCCGTGCATGCCGTGCGTTAAACCTAGCACATTTATTTTTTATTCTTTGGCCTGGAGAGTGACATGCTGGAGTTTGAAATAAGATGGTTTTCAACGAGTGCAGCGCAAATAAAAGCTATTAGGCATGTGTGCAACATGACAACTGTTTTAAAGTATTGTACAGTGACAACTGTCTCTCTGTATTGTTTATGTTGTAGGCTACTATTACTAAAAAAACGATCTAAAAATAAAGGGATTTGAGATCATTAAAGCTGGGCTGTTGCCCGAGTAGGCCTACAGTGCATTCATGCCAACTTCCCGACCAGGACTTTGTCACTGTTCGCCACCAGCGTGTGGCAGTTCACCCTGCCACTAACAGCACATCACACTCATAACACTCCACTACAATACACCATGACACAATAGCCAGGGGCCTCGTTCATTAGTGCACACACTAAAACTGGTATTAACATTGTTCCTGTGCTGTTTTCCAAATGTATTGTTATTTTTTCTTCATTATTTACCATTGTATGTATCAAGGTTATGACTTGTGTTTCTTGTTTTACCACAGTATATTCCCTGACTTCTGGGCAGAGGCAAAGCACCAGAGGAGTGTCTCAGGCGGCCTTATGTGGATTGGTCCATGAGTGGACCATACCATCTGTGGGTTTTGTTTAAAGAGAAGAGTTATTATATGAACACTCGTTTGAGTAATATGGTCAATAGACTGCAAGGTGTTTATACCATTATGGGAATTATATATATTGTCTTTGGACATGGGCTAAACTGGATTGTAACTTGTAAGTTTCAGACAGGGATGATTGGGTCTAGTGGGAGGGGCCTGGCCTTTATAAGCAGGAAAGCTGCCACTGCCCAGGAGTCATTGTAGGGCTGTACCTGGAGCTAAGAGGACCTGTAGCCAACCTGGCCAGTTTAGGGTGTACAGTTGTTTGACGGGAAACCACCTCCATGTTTTTTTTCTCTGGACACAATTAAGGTGAATAAAAGCAATTGATTGCATCAAATGACGCTGACTTGACATTGTCAATACTTTGAGTATTCCAACTAAGTGGGAAATGTTTGAGTATCTTTTTGAGTATTTTTTGACTATTTCTTGGAGTATTTTTGAGTACCTTGGGGATTTCTTTGACTTTTTGAGGACTAATTCAAGTGCCTATAGCACATTCTACCCGCACTCAGTACAGAATGTGACATTAGCGACAGGGAAAAAAAAGAAGAATAAAATAAGTACAAAAAAAAGACTAGGTTCCTACCATGAGCAGTCTTCTACGTGACTTCATCATGGGTGCGTAAGGTGATGGCCAGGGTCCCTCCTGGAGGCCGGGGTCCCTCCTGGTGTCCGGGGTCCCTACTGGTGTCAGGGGTCCCTCCTGGTGTCCGGGGTCCCTCCTGGTGTCCAGGGGGTCCCTCCTGGTGTCCGGGGTCCCTCCTGGAGGCCGGGGTCCCTCCTGGTAAAAAATTAAAGAATAATTTAATATTTTAAATTAAGATTTGAAATTTTTTTTAAAGAACAAAATTGCTGTGCGAGTTCTGGCGAGACTCTGTGCCACGTAAACTAAAACATTATACAAAAATGTGGCTATTACGATAATTATGAATCATTCATTTGATCTCGCAATTAAGACTCGAGAGAGAGAGTGCATTTCTCAGCACCAATCACGGCCCATGCAGGACCGGACCATGAAGAAAGAGAATGTTTTACAGCATAGCTGTAAATATTTTACTGCAATATTCATATTCATATTAAAATCATATACATTAGAAATCATTGCGAAAATTGTGGTGTTTTAAAAGGAATATTCGAATATCGTTTTTGGCCAATTCTGGCAGCACTATAGTCTGCACACCCTTTACATTTCTCAAAATATTCACACGATATATTATATTGACATGGTTGGTTCCACATGCAGACACACACACACACACACACACACATCCTAAATGAGCTTATAGCTATAGCCTACTTACTACTATAGGCCAGGCCTATAGTATTAAGTAGGATATAGCTATTTATTATGCTAATACCTGCAGGCCTAATAGGCCTGCATTGTTGTAGGTATTAGCATAATAAATTCAAACACAGCTCCGCATTAATTAACAAACACATTGACTCATAATGCCTTTATACTGAATAGTTAATGTTTTACCAGGTAAGCAGCTGTAGCCTATAGGTTAGTTTAGGTAGCTAACAACTAGCTAACTCACCACCTGAAACCAATCAGTTGGAAGGAAGATAAACGCAGTTTAATTGTTTGTCCCAGAGACCAGAGTATAGACGATAATTAACTTCTCTTTGAACTGCCCCAGGTGTCTTTCAGCCGTTTGAACTATCTCTCTGACGATACTGACAACTCTACACAACTTCCATTTTTTACTCACAAATGCAATGGAGTGTCCTGGCCTGGCTGTCTCGTGCGGGACAGCCAGGCAATCTCTGGCCACACTGGTTGCCAGATTGTGCAAGGGAAATAAGTAAACCAGGCAGTAGTGGAACATGAGTAAGTACAGTCAGTAGCCCACAGTGTGTACTGTGCGTGGGACACACACACACACACACAACTTTACATTGTCTGTTTGAAATATCTCTGATCTACAAGCTCACGTACAAGGCATCACACGTGTTGGCTGTTGGCCAAATCCCCCTTTGGGTATGGGCACTGATGACACGGAGGAGGAAACACTCCGCCAACGCCCACAGCGTCCAGAGCGGGAATCGAACCCAGGACCTTCTAGCTGTGAGGCGACAGCACTACCAACTGTGCCACCGTGCCCCCTTATGTGTTTTATTTTCTTAAGCAATTGATTAATGTACTCGTCCTCATTTCGATCAGGGCTTCAGTCTCCTCATTCGACCACGTCTAGTATCCACGGTAACGGGACATCTTTGCGCTGCGTAAAATATGCCTTCTCTCCGTCTCCAACTGTGTTCAGCTCCTCACCCGCCATACATTGTTTGTTTCATTTCATTTATTTAATGCGGATTGCATTCACACCGGCACCGAATCATAATCAAGTGCCATTGGAAGCGAAGTGAAACCCCTGTTTTTGCTCGGAGTAAAATGCGGTTCTTTGATACACATTAAGATTCGAATGAGACTTCACACCTGCCAAACGAAGTGCACTTTGTGAAAATGCGCAAGCAGGATTCGTTTTAATGGCAGCAAAGCTCTCTGGTGTGAATGTGACCTTAGATATTTATTGTGCATTACATTCATTCACCCACCTACGCACACACACACACACACACACACACACACACACACACACACACACACACACTCACAATTGAATTGCATTACATTCACAAGGAAACCATGCAATTAAGGCAACAACCTGGGAGCAATTAGGGGTTCAGAGTCTTGCTCAAGGACACTTCGACACTAACTTTGCGGGAGCCTGGGATCGAACATCTGGCCGCTCTACCACTGCCGCCCCATGGACCCCTGATGAATATGTATTTGGCCAACAGCCAACACGTGTGATGCCTTGTACGTGAGCTTGTAGATCAGAGCTATTTCAAATGGACGATGTAAGCCTACTGTGTGTGTGTGTGTGTGTGTGTGTGTGTGTGTGTGTGTGTGTGTGTGTGTGTGTGTGTGTGTGTGTGTGTGTGTGTGTGTGTGTGTGTGTGTGTGTGTGTGTGTGTGTGTGTGCGTGTGTGTGTGTGTGTGTGTGTGTGTGTGTGTGTGTGGCCCAAATTGCCAAAATTGGTGGGCAAACTATACCCTATATTAAATTGTTTATAGGATCAATACAAGTAAATTAATACCTGATAACCCTTCCACAGTAGTAGCTTTTATTTATTTTTTATTTATTTTGCATATTTTCCTACATAATGCCTCATTTGCATATTTAAAAATGTAAAATGTGTAATACAATAAATAATTGTCTTCGTGTAAGTACTCAATTGGGGAAGTTTAATGGTGATAAGAATCTAATATATGTATGGTTTTGCACACTCAATTCATAATTAACGTTTCAATTTTGGAGCTCTGGCTCATGGACTAAGAACCAAAAAGAACTGAACCGGTGGAAAAGGGGCCACTGTGGGCTACTGACTGTACTTACTCATGTTCAACACCACTGCCTGGTTTACTTACTTCTCTTGCACAATCTGGCAACTAGTGTTGCCTGAGATTGCCCCCCCCCCCCACACTTTTAACGTAACAATGCTATAAATGGCGTCATTTTAAGTCGACAGATTTGTTTGGAAGATGGCGGGTGCTTTGAAAGAAAACAAACTTGCTCAAAATATTTACACTGCCTTGCAGGTAAATGACCGTTTTCAGCATAACATCGTCAAATCAGCATAGTCTGTAATATATGTCGTAAAATGTTAGTCATGAAGGGGGGCGATTTAAAAGTGCGAGAAGTACTTCAACATATTTGTTGTTTTTGTGTTTATCATTCAGGCGGTGTCTTGTCCCCTGGTTGAAGGGTTGTATTTACAAGATGCTGACAGTATGCAGCAGCTGCTGTGCACTCCCTCTCAGCAACGCACAGATATCCTGGCTTGGATTTGCACCATGTATGTATTTAATTTATCTTTCCAATCTTTAAAAGGTATGAATGAGAAAGCTTTTATCTATTACCTTCGAAGAAAAACCCTATTTCCGTTTTCTGTTTATAATGACAGCGTAAATCCAAATCTGAAGTTGTCATCCCTGAAATACAAAGACCCTGATGTTCTGGCTAAAGGTGAGGTGGTGGTGGTCTTTTTTCTGAATTCACATAATTGTTGATTTTAAATGGTATTTTAAGATGTATCAAGGGAACTAATGAAACACAGTATTGTGTATATTATATTATGCACACAGTATGTGCACACGGTCAATATTTTTCGTGCACTTTGACCTTTTAGGCATTAACCTTTTTATTTTTTCCTTGAAACAGAAATGGCAGCTCTTGGGCAGGAATTGACTCTCTGCGAAGCAGATGACTTCGATCTCATCAGGGTGAGACCAGTAGAATAGTAATAAGAATAGAAAGCCAGCAACTATTTTTAGAACGCTATTTGCAATGAAGTTCTCTTACCATTAGAAATGATGTGGCACGGTGGCACAGTCGGTAGTGCTGTCGCACCACAGCTAGAAGGTCCTGCGTTCGATTCCCGCTGTGGGGTGTTTCCTCCTGTGTTTCATCAGTGCCCTAGGTGGGGTTGGCAAAAGGGCCTTTCTGTGTGGAGTTTGCATACAATTTACAATTTAGGCATTTAGCAGACGCTCTTAATCCAGAGTGATTTACATTAAGCAAGAACAGAAAGTATGGCAATACATCACATAAGAAAGTAGTTATCATGAATCATACATAAGTTAAGTAACAGTGGAATGTCTATATAATGAAACTATGCATTATGTATACTTTATAGTGCTATGTCTACATAAAATGCTATAAGTCTACATAAAATGCTATCTAAGTACATAAAATACATAAAGTCTACATAAAATGCTTCCCTGCGTTGGCTGATCTGAGTGTGCGGGAGGGTTTGTAGGGTTCTATCAGACTTGCAAGCTGCATGTTCTCCCTGTGTCCCCTAGGGTAGGTACCCTCACAAAAAGCATGAGGGTACCTACCCCCTTTCCCCAGGGGAAAGGAACTGGTCGGAATAACATGTTCCTTCCAAGCGCTACATCCGGCTGGGGAAACTCCCTGTCAGGTGAAAAGAAGCAGCTTGGACTCCTCATGCATAGAAGGAAGCATGAGGTCAGTCCGCTGACCCCCAAGGTTGGCTTGGAGGGATTGCATTAGATAATTGACACTGGGTTAAAAAAATGGGTTGTAAAATCGTGGGATAAAAAAAAAAGAAAAATAATTATGTCTGCTGGGACGCCCGCTGGGCTAGCGGGCCAGGCGCTTTCCACATATAGGCTCTGGCCTGACAGCGCGTTGTGTGTTCGAGTCCCGTTCATGTCGACCTTTGCTGCATGTATTTGTGTCTGCCCCTGCCAGCATAAATTAATTTGACTGTCTGTCTGTTTGTTGACTTGTCTGTCTGAATGAGTTGTTTCCCCCCCCAACCAGGGCAATGCAGGCCCTTGGCAACAGCTTCAATTTCTGGAACAACTATTAACTTTGGTCCCAGGCCCCGCAAGGCCTACTGAAGAGGACGTGGATGGAGAAGTGCTACTGAGAGACCTCTACACTGCTGAGACTCTGCCCCATCTCACACACATGCTAAAACCTACACTCGACCCCTGGCCAGCTGACATGAAGTACTCACTCTCCCTCTTTATTCTCAAGTTATTGTACACGCTCTCCCTCTTTATTCTCAAGTTATTATTCACATCTTATTGTTGGTCTTAACTCTCAACAACCGATCCCGAATGTGATTTCCTGAATGTGTTCTCCTCTGCTGGACCGTCATCTAATATATTAGTTTTTTCAGGGCTTCACGCAAGGATCTGAAGACATCATCTTGCATGCTGAGTAAAGAGGAGACTGCAGATGTTGTAACTCTTGTCCATTCCACACAGACTGCATTGGAGCAGCTACAATCGGAGGTAAAACTGACTCGAGGTGAAAGTGGCAACACTAAAAATATTGAATTCTGTACTTCAAATGAACATATTACTGCGCCCTCAAAGGTAGCGTACGATCATATAAATAAAACATGATTTAACATTTTTATCTTGCATGTGATGTCTGTCTAGTAGGCCCATCTATTTATATTTATATTTGTTTATGGATGTCACTGGCAGCAGTGGTCTGAACATTGTTCTTTCCTACCATTCGTTACAGTGTGAATTCTTACAAAGTGAAGCTCAAGGTTCTGGAGTCTTGTCTCCATGTGCATTGCGTGTGGCAGTATGTGATCTTTGTCAGCTAATGGGTGCCTTCAGACATGTCTACGAGACAGACCTCAAAGCTTACTGCAACAGATCCCCCCCCAGTCTTAGCAAAGAAATGGACACCTTCCGCAGGGTGCACCAGCTACTGCAAGCCTGCCAAACGGTAAGTAACCAGTACTATACATAAATACACGCGTACAAATAAACACACGTTTCTTATAACGGAAGAAAAAAGGTTTTCCCTCGTAAACCTAAATCTTTTTTTCTTTCTTCTGTTGCTCTCCCTTATTTATTAGGAGTTAGAAATGATAAATGAAGTATCAGAGGCCTCTCAGTCTATGACTGACAGAGTGAGCAATCTAAAGACAAAGCCTCTGTACTGGAACCGTGGAGAAAAGTGTACCTTACGTAAGTACACACACACACACACACACACACACACACACACACACACAATACAGCGGCACACCAGGGCCATATGTATCAAGGGGGTGTATTATGTGTACAAATTATGCTGAGCAAATATGTACGCTAAGATCTGCATGCGTGAAAAGAAGAATTGACCTGAGAAGATACCTGCATCTCCACACTCTGCAGGTGATGTACCAGTATGCAGGACTGCAGGTTTTCAGGATGGGTTTTTGATGAAAGGGAAGGGTGGTGATAAGAGATGGCAGCATTGACATTAAATGTTTGTTGGCATTCTGCTCAAGATCAGATATGAATTTGCTAATGTATAGACACCATTTGCATGAAATAGAAATTCCTCTTCAGTTTAATGCACTTTTACCCTGGAGCAAATCACTGTATAAAAAATCAAACTTCTGCCCGGGCATTGTTGTTACTGTTTGTATGTATGGCCACTGGATGCTGTTGACAACAGCACTGTGTGCGTCCGTACGTTGACAAGCTTTATGGATATACTGTACCCACAGTGACAAAACTACTAGTATTTGGTGTACTGACGATGGTATTACTGTGCTTAACTGACCAGCCAACTGGCCTGGCTGACCTGAACCCCACAGAGTGGAGAACTGTTTTTTGTTTTAGAGGTGCTAGCCCTATACAGCCTTTGTCCCCACATGTCTCAATATTTTCCATTGACAATGAAAGGGGACATTAGGTCAAATGTCTGCTAAATCTTGTCTCCACAAGTCTCAATATTTGCCATTGACGATGAAAGGAGAAATGATGACGTAAATAAAACATTTTAAGGAAGGAGGAGAGACCCGCACACCGCCACTTGCTGGGTGAAGAAGTTCTATGTTGTTAAGAGTCGTAGCAATGTTTCGGCCTTTCGGCCTTCTTCAGGCGGTCTCTCCTCCTTCCTTAAAACGTTTGCTGTTCTGCCAGGACCTATACGCACCTGCTATAAAATGTAACCGGGTGCGCAGAAGTCATCTCTCGAGTAAATTGTGTGTGTGTGTGTGTGTGTGTGTTCTCTTCCCCCCCCCCAGCGGAGCAGTTGGATGAACTAACCAGGCGGTACAGCGACTTTCTTTCCCTGCATCATGCCTAACAAAGTAAATCATCAACCAGTGGTCCTGGTCATGTACCTTCACCTTCCATGCCACAAATACAGACTTGAAAACGAAGAACCCTTATACCATATGAAATAAATCCTCATAGTAACAATAAGTAGTCTATATAACACAAGACAATACACTGTCTGTTCTTTTCCCCTGTTATGGCCCTGCTGGCATTATTGTTTGTATTTATTTTATATTTCTTTAAACTTAACAACTGTTATTTTCCTCTGTTTTCTTTTTTCTTAATAAAGGTCTTATTGCTGATTCTGCACCATTTTGTCTAAATGAATAACGACACAAATGTATTATGTGATCATTGTCATAGGGGAGGGTCCAGTTGGTAGTAATTAATAATGTCGCACACAAAAAAACATGTTTATATTCTTATGCTAGTCTGCTGCCAGAGTTTCTGACATCATCCTCTTGACATTTATAATTCTGTTGTCATGGTACATTATTTTCAAGTGATCTTGTATTTTGATTTATGCATGTTGTTTAGGACCAACATAGATAGGCCTACAGCTGGATGCCAAACTTAATAGACTTTGTGAATGAATAATGATTTTGAGAGTAGCCTACAAAACATAGCCAGGGCGGTCCACTCTCTGAAGAACATTACATAAGTACACCAGTGGAGGGTGTATTGATTGATTGATTGAAATCTTTATTAACAGTTTGCAGAATTACAGTACATTTCAAGCACAAACTCAATACAAAGACTGTTAACTGTGAGTGGACGACCCAATTAAGCCTTACACTTGTTTACAACAGGGTCCACATTGTTCAATTCATCAAAACATTTAGAGACAAACAAATAGACACTTCTATGTAGTTAAGAACAGAACAGGAATTCATCATATAGGAAGCGAAAAGGGGAAAAAATATATATACAGTGAGGGGAACAGGGGGATAAAAGAAAACGAAAGACAGAGTGTAGGGCGCCTGCACACAACACCATGCGTTGATGCCATGTGTGCATATGTGCAGGCACCCAACACCACGTCCATACAAAAACATAGTACAATCCATAGTACAAAGACAGAGTGTAGGGCGCCTGCACACAACACCATGCGTTTATGCCATGTGTGCATATGTGCAGGCACCCAACACCACGTCCATACAAAAACATAGTACAATCCAGATAAAAATTCAGCTTTTACAGAGGCCAGTTTCGAATTGCAGCCATCCGTAGGTGCCCTTTGAGAGCAGTTTTGAAGGAGCCAAGGGATTCACATGTCTTAATGACTGTTGGTAGGGCGTTCCACATTTTGGTCGCATAGGAGCGAAAAGAATTTAGCCCCTTGTTTGTGCCGAATCTGGGTTGTACATGGTTTGTTGCACTCCCTCTGGTGTTGTGGGTGTGGACTTCGTTTACATTAAGGAAGTATTTAGACAGGTACATGGGTATCTTGGTGGTGTATCTAATCTTGTGGACCAGACCCATTGCAAGATGCTGTACTCTGTCGTCGACCCTAAGCCATCCCAGCCTGTCAAAGTGGGCAGGGGTGAGGTGGGTTCAGTGTAGTACACTGAGTAAGAGTAACTGACCTACACACGCCTAATTTTCAGTTGTTTAACCCCAGAGAGATAGGCTAGTAGCCTGCCCTGCCCTATATACAATAACTGAAAGCTACATTTTCCTTGCTGACGCGGAAATCTGGCTTCTAAGTTCTGTAGCTTCTACTCAGGAGTTTGGACGGGAAGATAATGGATAGCGAGATGAGAACGAATAAACTTGGTGACACTGACAAAGAGGTAAGTAAAAAGCATGCACATTTTGACGGTCACTTCCTCTGAAATGTAATTCCTGTCGGAGTGGCGCGCACGCACACACCCAAAAGTTCTGGTGCTCTACATGTGTGACATTTTGGGGCGTAATTTAGCCAATTTGTGAATAGCCTGCCCTGCTGCCTGCAACAATTACATTTTCGTAAGGCTTTAAATATTTTAAGATACTCACGTTAACAATTCTGGTTACTATCTTGTACTATAGTCATTTGTCCAAACACCATCAGAGTCTAATTCAGCCTACCATCATGGTTGTAATAAACTATAGTTCCATCTGAGATTATGCCAACTTTAGGCTATATCTGTTGCTGACGCTGATGAAACTGCAATTATAGGTGGGTAATAATATGGTAGTATTCTCAATTATCCTACTGTGCAACTATTATAGCTATATATAGCCTAGCCTATGCAGATCTATTTTATATATTAATTGTCAGAAATTCCGAATATAGGCACATCATTTATATCGGCAAATATATTGGCGTAGAGGGGAAAAGGAGTAGCCTGGTGAAATCACTCCCCCTGCTGGACAAATTTTGCATTCTGCCAGCATGGAGAGGCAGGAGCAATCTGGCGAAGTCAGATTAGAAAAGGAGGGGACCCACCCCAGGGCAATTTTCCTAGGCATACATAATGATTAAGTGGTTCATTAACTTCTCTCCAAACTCACAGGCATGCACAGATTCCTCTGTGAAGTTGTACAGGCGCATCAACCTGAATCGTTATGCCACTAAGAAGAGTGCAGCTCAGAGCATGTTAGACATATCGCTGCTGATGGCCAACTCTTCTCAGCTGAAGACTGTTCTGCTGGGGCCTCGGTACCGCTTCTACAGTCACCTCCTCATCCTTCTGTCTCTCTCCATCACCTTACAAATCATGGTGGGAGTGCTCCTCATCTTCATTGGTAAGTAATTAAATCTACCCCAAAAGGTTATATTCACACTGACAGCAGAGGCAATCATGGAAGGTACCAACCTGCTCACATGGGACCAGTTAGACAGAACCTGTCGGTTCCCATATAGTTCCCTTTATTTGTTTTGGGGTTTTTTGAGGGGCGCTACCTATATACAGGTTTAATGTTTGTTTTAAATATGCCATTAACACAAACATTAAATGCCACTAACAATAAAGAGAATGTAATGTTTGTTTTGACACGTTTGTTTTCACATCATCATTACATCATCTAATCATAGCAACATGAGTTAGACTTTAATATATTGGAGTTATATTAATAGAGGTTACGCGTAAAACATACCTGCATGTATTACAGGTCGAGTCGTTGTATTGTCAGGAAAAATAATGATACCATAACCATAATGTGCCCTTATTGACTATTGAGGATATCTTGGGTGAGTAAAAGATACGAATACCGGACTTCTCGCCTCGGCGAGTGGACTTCACCTTTGGCGAGTGACCTTCCCCTTTTGCCGAGAAGTCTTTACTTTCCGAGGCGAGTCGCCAAGACCAATCGCCCCAGAAAGTGAAGCCTTCTCGGCAAAAGGGGAAGACCACTCGACCCTGAGCATGCTCATTTAGTCATTTCCATTGCGCTCCAATTCCAAGGCGCACCGTCACCGAGGAGTTTGCACATAAAGTGCGTTATTTCTTGCATTTTGCAGCTCCGAAATCGGGGACTCACAGAAAGACAGTGGAGAGAGGACGCAATGCCGTCAGCCCGCGCACGCACGCACACACACACACACACACACACACACACACACACACACACACACACACACACACACACACACACACACACACAGCTCTACACAATGTATGCCTATACGTGCATTGTGCAAAGACGAAGCACAAATAAATCCAATAGCCTTGTGAGGCGCGCAGCGAAAAGTTGATAAATGCGATGTTTTACTGCTTCGTGTTCGTGTGTGACTGTGTGTGTGTGTGTGTGTGTGTGTGTGTGTGTGTGTGTGTGTGTGTGTGAAGTGCTGAAGTATCAGCAGCTAACGCAGACCATCTCACAGCTAGGCTACAGATGTAAACTTTTAGTTTTTATCTTTGGCAATGATACAATCTAAAAAGTAACTATAGGCTAATTGAGTTTTCAAATAAATACATGTGGCGTAAAACTGCAACACTAACACTGCAAGTAGGCTATAATTTATTCCATGAAGTTACTTGTAGTTGTAGACCCATGCTTTTAATTGCTAAATAAAAAAATGCTGTATGTTTACATTACCTTAGGTACCTTTTTACCCCTAAATGCATGGCTTGAATCAGCCGTGCACTGATGTGAAAGAGTCAAAACCTTACCAACAGAAAGTCAGGGGAAAAAATACCTTAGACGTGTGTTATGATCCTTCCACTTTTAAGAAGATCACACCAGGATTTGTACTACACTATGTCTTCACATTCAATATTTGAGCTGTTCTTCTAACAACAATGTCATGGATTGATCAAATTATAGAAACGACGGATTTCACCGCGACGCGCATGGATGTCATGGATTGATCAAATTATATAAAAGACGGATTTAGCACAGTAGCTATAGCAAAGGCTGCAGTTGCTGAAAGTGAAGAAAACACTAGCCAAAAAGTGAAGACCAGTCGCCAAAAGGTGAAGACATTTCGCCCCGGGCCCAGTGGTCTTCCCCTCGGGGCGAGTGGACTTCCCCTTTTGGCGAGTCGCCAAGACCAATCGCCCAGACTGCTCGCCAAGGGCGAGTGGTCTTGCTACCCATGGGAGTTGTGTAGAGTTGTCAGTATCCTAGAGGGGTAGCAAGACGACTCGCCCTTGGCGAGCAGTCTGGGCGATAGTTAAAACGGCTGAAAGACACCTGGGGCAGTTCAAAGAAAAGTTATTTATCGTCTACTCTAAACAATTTTCAAACTGCGTTTTTCTTCCTTCCAACTGATTGGTTTCAGGTGGTGAGTTAGCTATAGTTGTTAGCTACCCAAACTAACCTATAGGCTACAGTAGCTCTGATTCATAACCTTCTGCTATACAGCTGCTTACCTGGTAAACATAAACTATTCAGTGTAAAGGCATTATGGGTCAATGTGTTTGTTAATTAATGTTGAGCTGTGTTTGAATGTATTATGCGAATACCTACAGGCTACAACAATATTATGCAGGCCTATAGTAGTATGTAAGTATAGAGCGTCGCACTCCCTCCCCCTTTCAGAACGACGAGTAGCCCAGGAAATGAATCCCAATGCATTTTTCCCATAGGCAGAACGTATTTATTTAAAGACCTTTTAAGCGTCGTACGAAGCCAACTCTTGTCGTGACAAATCATGACAACACACACACAATATTTCGGACCAAACAAATAATTACAAAGAAGAAAAACAACAAAAAGTGTTGTAACCTGCCGTTTTTTTCCTACTTTCTAATTCTTTGTTTGACCGGGGGGTGTGCGTGCGTGTCTCAAGTCAATATTGTCTGTCCAGTTGTCGACACTGAAGTGCAATGTTCCATATTAATTGGCCAAGCGTACTGAATGCAGGTCCACGTACTGAATGAAATGCCTCTAATGGCTCCATATTACTAACATATCTATTATGATTCCTTTGGCCTCCCTGCATGTGGAACCAACCATGTCAATATAATATATTGTGTAAATATTTTGAGAAATGTAAAGGGTGTGCAGACTATAGTGCTGCCAGAATTAGCCAAAAATGATATTCGAATATTCCTTTTTTAAAACACCACTTGTATTCGAACAATTTTCTCAATGATTTCGAATGTATATGATTTTAATATCTTTAACTTTCTTTATCGTCCACTCCTGTATGGGTAGTGATTGGTGCTGAGAAATGCACTCCCTCTCTCGAGTCTTAATTGAGAGATCAAATGAATGATTCATAATTATCTTAATAGCTTAATAGTTTACGTGGCACAGAGTCTCGCCAGAACTCGCACAGCAATGTTGTTATTAAATTCTAATCTTAATTTAAAATATTCGATTATTCTTTTGTTTTTTTACATTTGAATATTCATTAGAATATGGAATATTCGTTGGCAGCACTAGAGCAGACTACATAGCCTACATCTCCCTACATCCTAATGCAAATTTCAATAGTAGCCAAGTAGCTTATGTGGTTGAATTTCTTTCTTTCTTTCTTTCTTTCTTGGGGAACAGATCGGCATCCCAGGAGGGACCCTGGCCACCAGGAGGGACTCTCTGGACACCAGGAGGGACCCCGGACACCAGGAGGGACCCCCTGGCCACCAGGTGATGAAGTCACGTAGAAGACTGCTCAGGGTAGGAACCTAGTCTTTTTTTTTTATTTTTTACTTATTTTATTCTTCTTTTCTTTCCCTGTTATTCAATTCACACAGCATAACATACAACACAACGTTGTATGTTATGCTGTGTGAATTGAATGAATACCAAGGATTGAGTGATTCAAACTGTCATGATTTCGGGACCCAATAATGACTGGGTGGCCAATGAGACATTGTTGTTCAGTGGCCTGATCGCTGACGTGTGAGTCTACACTCCAGTGTTGTTTTTGGCAGCAAATTTAGATTTTAGTTTTAGTCAGTCTCTTCAATAGTTTTCATATAGTTTTAGTCACCTGGAATGTGTTGGTGTTAAGTCTAGTTTTAGTCGACTAAACATAAGATTTTAATCGACTAAATCTACGGTTGATTTAGTCGACTAAAATGTATTTTGGCGGGGCTTGATGCCGTTGTAATGACATATTTCACACTTGCTGAAAATAGCCGATCTACAAGCTCACAACGCGTCGCAGAGCGACGCATTGAAACCAAGTGTAAAATAACGTGTGTCTTATACTCTTGTCCACTAGTCCCTTCCTAACATTTTAGTCTATTTTTTGTGTTGACAAAATTGTCAATATATTTAGTCTAGTTTTAGTCATCGTAGCTTAGTTTTCATTTAGTTTCCATTTAGTTTTCGCCAGTGAAAAAAGGTAGTCGACGAACATTTTTCGTCTTAGTTTTAGTCGACGAAAACAACACTGCTACACTCTACAGTACTGTGTAAGTTGCGTTGTTTCTGAGTTTTATGACAGGTTACAGTAGTAGTGTATACTATACGGTGCTGCGTTACTACTTGCCTATCAGGCCATGGCTCTTCAGTCGACTGGTAACGTATTTGTGCCTGTGGAATGGGGCACCCGGGTTCGCCTCCCGGCCGAGGCTACAGTAGTATACAGTGTGTATGTGTGGCTCTTGGGGTCACTTCAATGATCCTCCCAGTATGTGTGTGAGAGTTTGCTATCATGTCCTTCTGAGTTCAAGCCAGAGGTTTGGAGCTTTCGCTTTGACATAATGACAGCCCATCAATTCCAATTGTCCATGTGTAATTGTAGACGGATGTGGATGTACAGCGTGTTGTGGTGTGGTGTGGTGTGTTGTGGCTATACTGTTGGAGGTTGTGACACCTGTGGCTGTATGGGTCCATGACTCGCATGGCTTTGTGGCACAGCCGCATCACAGTATGTCCATGTAGGCATGGGCATTTTTCTCTGTCTGTCTGTGTTTCTCTCTCCCCGTTTCCAGACCTATAAGCGCAAAACGGTTTTGCGCTGCGGGCAGAAGAAGCTGTTTTTCCGAGGTTTTAGACAGCTGGTGGATGGAAAAGAAGCTCCACCTCCGCGGACGACTGCCGAGGAGAAGGAGCTTTTTTTACCATCCACCAGCTGTCTAAACATCCGTTTTTAGCTATTTTTGGAGGAACGTGCAGCTACTGTCTATATGGGAATGAAACGGGTGAATGAAACCCAGATTAAAACCCATTTTGGGGCGGGAACCCCTTTTGGTGTTAGCATTACGTTGTGCTTTAGCTATTGAAAAATAGCAGATCTACAAGCTCATAGCGCGCCACCGAGTGGCGCGCCACGAGCTTGTAGGTCTGCTGGTCTATTTTTGAAAAAATCGAAGAATGACTGACATAGAAACATAGCTTTTTCAGAAAACTGTCAGGATGTAGAAGACATTTTTAGACTCTGATCTCAGGTCAAAATGGGTTAAGAGGTAAGACAGAGTTAGGACATTGAGGGGGCAGAAAACAGCATGGTCAGATCCATACAGAGTAAGACAGAGATAGGACATTGAGGGGGCAGAAAACAGCCTGGTGGTCACGTGGTTCGAGCTCATACTCGCTCGAGCTCATTTATGGACTCCAATGCATTCCGTAAACTTCCGGGTTGTCTCCATTCAAGAGAACAGTCTATGTAGACTAGAGGAAGAGCCTGCATGGCCGCCCCATGAAGGGAACGGAGTTGTCGTAACTCTGTCTTACTCTAAAGGTGTGCTCAGACTTGGTTAGAGCGGCACCATTACATGCAAAGTGGAGAAGTTGCGTGAGCGCCACGCGACCTGGCGTAGTACATTCGGGACGAACATTTAAAGGAGAATTCCATTCTAGAATGCTTTCTTATCTTTCTTTGTAGTTGTTACGTCCCCACCAAAGAGGTCCAGGTGTTTTTTTGTGCAAAAACTCCTTATTGGCTATTTTCCCTACCATAAGCCCTCAACGAATTGCATTGCATTGAATGGGAATTGAATGGGGCTATGGGGTGTTATGCTAATTCGCTTATTTCCATCGAAAGAAGTAGTAAAGTGTGCCGCTTGCGATATTATTTACATTATGAAGAGAGGATATATACAAAGAAATTATAATTTTGAGCGATGGAAATAAGCAAATTAGCACAAAACCCCATAGCCCCATTCAATTCCCATTCAATGCAATTCATTTAGGGCTTATGGTAGGGGAAATAGCCAATAAGGAGCTTTTGCACAAAATAACACCTGGACCTCTTTGGTGGGGACGTAACAACTACAAAGAAAGGTAAGAAAGCCTTTTAGTATGGAATTCTCCTTTAAATTTACGTCTGAACGCACCTTTAAGCTTATATTCATAAGGGTAGCAGCACGTCATCACCCAGTACGGTTTTGTTCACAGGATGTCAGTTATCGATTCTAGTGATGCTCCGATCAGGTTTTTTGGGACCGATCACTGATTGTTTTTTTCTCATGATTGGTCAATACCGATCTTGTGCGTATGGGGGAACATTTGAATATGTCCAAATTAAACTGTTCCCTTGTGTGTGTGGGGAGGAAGGGGACTCGAGGAGCATGTTTAGGCCTGTCCAAAAGAAATTATATTATACTATATATCTGACTTTTATACCACTTAAATGGTAATTTAGGCAATGGGATCTTTGTATGAGGAGAATAAATGAAGGTGGTGGGGACATTTTTTAACTGGCTCACGTGTGCTTTTCTTGGCCACGTGCGCACACACACACACACACACACACACACACACACACACAGACACACACACACACACACACACACACACACACACACACACACACACACACACACACACACACACACGCACACACACAGACAGCATTACATTCACGTGCGCACACACAGACAGCATTACATTCACAGAAGACTGCCCAATGATTTTCGATTAATTGTTAACTGCTAGGTTTAATTGAAGAATTTCTTAATGATCGATTAACGATTTAACTATTAACATCCCTAACGGGAGGCTTTTTATGGACTTTTGAAATTATACACAAACATGGAAATGTTCCATTGTTTTGGCATCTATTGTTGGGTATAAGCCCATGACCACTACAAGTGTGAAAAACATGTTTTTCATTTCACTGCCACGTTAAGGGTTTAATGCATTCTGGGCGGGAACCCCTTTTGGTGTTAGCATTACGTTGTGCTTTAGCTATTGAAAAATAGCAGATCTACAAGCTCATAGCGCGCCACTCGGTGGCGCACTATGAGCTTGTAGGTCTGCTATTTTTGAAGAATCGTGAAAAGTGAGATGAAAGTGTTTGAGAACGACTGACATAGAAGAATTGCTTTTTCAAGAAAACAGTCAGGATGTAGAAGATTTTTTTTTAATCTGATCTCAGGTCAGAATGGTTTAACTGCAGCAGATTGCACGAGGTGTCCACAGGGACGTGTGTGTAATCCACGTATAACGCGAGAACCGTTCGGCCCTCTGAGTTTAAATTCACCACACGCGTTTCCACACCCCCACAGGGAGTGCAGTGCCCGGTGTCGAGGCGGTGCGCGTGTGTGTGTGTGTGTGTGTGTGTGTGTGTGTGTGTGTGTGTGTGTGTGGCTCTTAGAGCGGAGGTAATGGCCTGCATGTAGCAATGAACAACACCTTGTCTGAGACCTTGGCAGGCCCTCCATACTCCAAGCAGAACCCTGAATCACTGCTCTGGATGTCTGGCTCCATGCACTGCATGTTAACTGCTTCCCTGTGTGTGTGTGTCTGTGTTATGGATGAGAATTATCAATTAATTCATTCGTGTCTCTTTAGCCGTGTGTGTGTGTGTGTGTGTGTGTGTGTGTGTGTGTGTGTGTGTGTGTGTGTGTGAAAGCAAAGTTGTTTGTTTACCCAGGGAAGTGGACTAAGCTTGAGATGCTTGTTTACAGCCACACCCTGCTCATAGAACATTTCATGGTAGGGGTTCAATGCCTTGCTCAAAGGGCACTTCAGCGGTGGTAATTTTAACGTGCTGGTCCGGGGATTCAAACTGGCGACCTTCCGATATCAAGACCGCTCCGCAAACCGTTCGGCCACCGCTGCCATAGGATGTGTGGGTGGATGAGAATTATCAATCAATTCATTAATTGATGCGTTTTGATAACCTTAGCGATCGATTAACCGGTTAGTTGATAATCGACGCTTTTGTAAAACAAATCCGAGAATCTTAATTTCCCTCAATGTCTAACATAAAAATCTACCAAAAGGGGTTCCTACCCAAAATGGGTACCATTATTGCATCATAGTCCTGGAAATGTGATGAAATACTTTTGAAAACTAATAGTGAAACATGTGTGGGAAGGAAGCCTGGAAGAAAGAGGCAGTGACCAATAATTCAATATATGTTGAATACCTTCCCAGTTTTTCTCGTATTCTCGTATTTTTTATTTATTCATTTTTTTTAACTAAAACGAAATAATAATTTTTGTTATCTGTCTCTAAAAAAAATGTTGGTTGACTTCTTAGCAAAGATGGCTTAAGTTAAGCTACATCATATATTTATACTGGATTTAGATTTAAATCTGTGCAATCAATCACTGATTATGGATACAGCTGGTTATTGTTGAAATGGTGAATATCTCATCTCATCTAAAAAGAAAAACCCTCAGAAACAGTTAATTGCAGCCCGGTTTGCCAGAACATCTGTCACCTCGACACATTCAATCCTTTTTAACCACAACCTGGCATCCCTATCTTGTCCATTATATATAGGCCAGCTTTGCCAGAAATGCAGAAAGAATGAAAGAAAGAATGGTGAAATATAAATAGCCAATCTAAGCTCAAATAAGCTAAGCTCATAATCACTCAAAGGGAATCAAGTCACCTAAAACAGGAATGGATCTTAATTAAACTGTTCAAGAAACTAATCTGGTTCTAAAATACACTTAGTTTGAAGCAAAACAATATAGCCTTTACTTTCCCCTTGCACTGGAAAGTGTTTATGATGCAAATATATATATATATATATATATATATATATATTTGCATCATATATATATATATATATATATATAAAAAGACATGCAGAGGGGTGCAGTACTTAGTTCAGACAGTACTTAGTTTAGACTAGTCATTTGGTTAGACCAGTCATTAGTCCGACAACTACAACCTATCTCAAACCCTCACCCTAAACCTAACCTCCCACGGGGGCAGCACACCTAAACCTAACCTTAACCCATGTCTAACCAATGACTATAGTGTAAACTAGCATGCGGAGGCCTTACAGTAGCACGTATCTGACAAATGTGGCCTCATAAACTAGAGTAAAGATTTTGTAATGACACAGCATTTCTCCCATCTGAAAGTTCTGTATCTCTGTCCAGATGGCGTTGTTGTGAGGGGGGCGATCAGGGGCATTTGCTGCTACAGTGCCAGGCATGTGACAGCTTTGTGTTTCATTGTCTGAAAGTTGGGTGTGGGAAGGCCAGGTTCTGGTAGGGCACTTAGTGTGATGTTTTGGTTTGGGCTGCCAATTAGAAATAATACAATGAAATGTGTTGGTTTTTAGGCTATATACAATCACATAAATGTGTCGTTAAATGTAATAATAAACCCTTTACAGAGAATGAACGGGTAAATATGAGTGATAATCATCATCAAATTTTTTTACCGCGGTCGAGATCCTGGATTTCACAATGCCACGCCGGACTTTCCGGTCCTAAATTGCCATCCCCCAGTTCCTGCTTACTGAATTATAACCCTATGATACATCTGGAAATATCTGGGGAGAGAGGTTTTACGCACAGCATAACAACATTTTATGAATAGACATGGACGGACATCACATATAGAATACAAATGAAAGCGCAAAAGGTATGGCACAATGCAAACTCAAATACCGTAAAAGCACTCAGCATTTAATCAACAGGCATGTTGCGTGGGTGTGTGGCATATGTTTTAGCTCGCATATTTGCATAATATAAGCATTTCAAAGCCGTGTCTTATGCTAATTATAGGGCAGCAGGCTAACTGTTAAAGTAGAAGCTGAGAGCACTCAGTGCAATTTTGAACATATATTGCTCGAGTTGAGTGCATGTCGTCTGTCTTTCTTATGTGCAATTATTTCAGATAATTATTGTAGATCTGCTTTTTTCCAAGAAGAACACAGCCGTTATCTTCAGCAGGTGACTCTGCATGTGCTACTTTTTAAGAGGCACTTTTAGGTGTGCAAAGGAAAGGAAAGGTACTATGTTTACCTAGGGGCTAAGCTCAAGAACTTGTTTACAGCCAGGGCCTGCTCATAGAACATTTCATGGTAGGGGTTCAATGCCTTGTCCAAGGGCACTTCAGCAGTGGTAATTTTAACGTGCCGGTCCGGGGATACGAACTAACTAGCGACCTTCCGATATCAAGACCGCTCCGCAAACCGTTCGGCCACCGCCGCCTCATGCCGCTGCATGGGAGAGTGGCAGCATGTGCATGTCTCTTTAACCCATTAAAGGAGAATTCCATGCTAGAATGCTTTCTTATCTTTCTTACCTTTCTTTGTAGTTGTTACGTCCCCACCAAAGAGGTCCAGGTGTTTTTTTTGTGCAAAAACTCCTTATTGGCTATTTCCCCTACCATAAGCCCTCAATGAATTGCATCGCATTGAATGGGAATTGCATGGGGCTATGGGGTGTTATGCTAGTTCGCTTATTTCCATCGAAAGAAGTAGTAAAGTGTGCCGCTTGGGATATTATTTACATTATGAAGAGAGGATATATACAAAGAAATTATAATTTTGAGCGATGGAAATAAGCAAATTAGCACAACACCCCATAGCCCCATTCAATTCCCATTTCATTCAATGCAATTCATTTAGGGCTTATGGTAGGGGAAGTAGCCAATAAGGAGCTTTTGCACAAAATAACACATGGACCTCTTTGGTGGGGACGTAACAACTACAAAGAAAGGTAAGAAAGCCTTTTAGTATGGAATTCTCCTTTAACTGTGTGAGACCCCCAAATTCACCCCCAAAAAACTTGGAGTAGAGTCGCTGCTTCCTCGCCTTCCTCGGCACTATAGAGGACAGGCCATTGGGTCATCCTCTGTGAAGCATGCATATGGAATTCTTTGCTTATGGCAAAGTTGAATTCTTCGCTTATGGCTCTAAAGGAAATGCCAGTATGTATGGCATGCAGAATGAAGGTGTAGAGCAGTGGTTTTCAACCCTTTTCATGTCAAGGTCCATTATTTATACAGAATTTGAGCCACATGCCACCATTTGATGACATTTATAGCCTCTCAAACTAAAGAATATGTTGTTGTCCTTGGATAAGATTTTGTCTACAATTCCATGCTGTATTGATGTTGGTACCATTAGACAAAGTTAACAGGAGGGAGAGAGAGAGAGAGAGAGAGAGAGAGAGAGAGAGGCTTAATTCTTTCTTGATGTTTGTTGCTATAATGTATATGATTTATGATGTCAAAAGTCCTCTGCACACTCACTGAAGTCTCAGTCGATGAAAGCTTATAGGCTAAATGCCTAAAGTGTCAAATCAAAGATTAATATTATTACCACGGGACTCGGTTCTGACGGGAGTCGGTTCTGACGTGGCATGTCCAGCCACGTCAGAACCGACTATAGAAGACTACAGTCTCTTATAGATGTGCTGTGAGAAACACAAACGTGTATCTGTCTGTCTGTCTGTCTGCCTGCCTAGCAGCTTTCTTCTCCAGTTTTTTCTTCTCCAGTTTTTTCCCTAATGACAATGAAGCACTGAGAAAACTGTTGCGCCTTTCTTCGTCCTTCTTTTTCTTTTTAAACTTTACTACGGTAGCGGTGGTCTCAAAAACATAAGGGAAAATTTCTTTTATTTTAAGATGCTGTGCTCATGGTGCTCTGTGCTCATGGTGAAATTAAAAAGCAAACGTTTCGGTCCTCGTCCTACGTTTTTCTAAGTCTCAAGTCTAAGGAGTTTTACTTCTTTGTTTATACGGTGAGCGAGTTTTTTCCTGTCAAAGTTTCCCTAATGACAAGAAATGTCTTTTCATAAAGAAGGAACAATCAACATTCTCTCTCTCCCTCTGTCTCTGTCTCTCTCCCTCTCCCTCTCTCTCCCTGGTTTTGTTTAATTGTTCATTCTTCTAAAGAGTGCTAATTACGGATGTAATTAATTTGTAGCTGTCTTTGATTGGAGCTCAGGCAAATTAACAGAACACAAAACAACAAAGCAGATTGTTTTCTGTTTAACCATGTTTAATGGGTACAGACAGACGGCAGTACATATACAGTATTTAGTCTGGAATATCCAATGGATTTAGTTCCTTTTTCAGAAAGACAAATCGTGGGGCTGCAGATCGCTGAGTGCTTACGGTGTGTACCACTCTGGCAGGGATAGTCCTCCCCGGTTCGATTCTCGAACCCGACCCCATAATAACTTAACCCCTTTTGACCTGAGATCAGATTCTAAAAAAATGTCTTCTACATCCTGACAGTTTTCTGAAAAAGCTGTGTTTCTATGTCAGTCGTTCTTCGACTTTTCAAAAATAGCAGACCTACAAGCTCGTAGCGCGCCACTCGGTGGCGCGCTATGAGCTGCTATTTTTCAATAGCCAAAGCATAACGTAATGCTAACACCAAAAGGGGTTCCTGCCCCAAAATAGGTTGAAAACAAATGCAAAATGCATTTTTTTTACTATTATATAACATATCCAATATGTCTGAGTCATAGCTTTGTCCGTGTCCCTACTGTAGTTTTATATGATGCATTGTTCGTCATGGAGCCTCAAGCAACAGGAACAGATTGGAGCACCTTACTTTCGACTCTGCATTCTGATAAGCTGTGAACAGCAATTTGCACGCACGGAAACACGCACGCACGGACACAAGCAACGCCCACGCACGGTCGGACACACGCACACAAATTAGTACACGTACTGCCCAAGGCTGTGTGTCTTTGTGGCAAAGCCAGACTGTCTAATTAAATTATAGTTCCAAAATAGCTTCACCAAAATGTTCATCCTGCCTGAACATTTGCGCAAAGTTTGACTTCACAACACTGTTACGAATACACCTTGTGATGAAAACGATAATCAAATAAATGTCGTCGGTGTGTGCAAAAATTACACTTCTCTTTTAAACTGACTCAACACGTCATCGAGTCAAACTATAGTTTCTTCTTCTGAGCCTGAATCTGTATGAAGTGGAGAGATAAACGGGAAACACAAAGCGTATATACTCTTCTAACACGGTTTGACACGCCGCTGTCACTCAACAACTCACATTAGTAGGAAGAAAGACCCCTTCCTTAACCCATTCTGACCTGAGATCAGATTCATACGAGGTTTCCACTGGACACACACTGGTCTGATTAACCCATTCTGACCTGAGATCAGATTCTAAAAATGTCAGTCGTTCTTCGATTTTTCAAAAAATAGCAGACCTACAAGCTCGTAGCGCGCCACTCGGTGGCGCGCTATGAGCTTGTAGATCTGCTATTTTTCAATAGCTAAAGCACGACATGATGCTAACACCAAAATGGGTTCCCGTTCAGAATGGGTTAAGCAAGCCATGGATTTCTTCTGCTGCTCTCGTCTCCGGTGGGCGACTGACTGACACTGATCAGACTCATTGATCTCATTGCTCTTAGTGTTATTGATCTACGGCTGATCAAACTGTAATCAGTATTTGACACGTTTAACAAGTCCAGTTTTCCAAAAGTACAAAAGTAACGGCATCAAAATGCACTTAAAGTATCTGAGGAGGAGGAGGAGGTGGAGGTGCATGGTAGTCCAGGCAATCTAGCCCATTTTAGACTAATTAAAATAGATTTTTTTTTCAACAGATATCATTTCTATGAGGTGTCTAGAATAACATACTAAAGGTCCTAAGAAATCCTAGATGCGGAAATACGTTTAATTCTCATCAATTCAAGATGTGTGCTAATACCTCGAGAAAACTAAACACCCTAATGGGCTTTTTGTTTTCTTTTGTCCTATCACAATGAATCTTAAAGGGACACTTCACCCTTTTTGCAAAAAAGATTATGTTAATGACGTTTAGAAGCTTTAGATCACTTTCCTGGGGGTATTTATGTGTGTAATATGTGGTTTTAGATTGTAGCAGTGAGCCTGTTGTCTCTGATGTCATGGACACTGGTCTCACTCCCTTCCTGGACTACAATTCCCATAATTATTTGGTGCACTGCTCCTTGTGGATAGGGGGGAGAGCTGTCTTACTGAGACAACATGTAGTCCAGGAAGGAAGTGAGCCCAGTGTCCATGACGTCAGAGACAACAGGCTCACTGCTACAATCTAAAATATCTAAAACCACATATTACACACATAAAGACCCTTTAGTGTCTTTATGTGTCCCTTTAACATGAAAACTAAACTTTTTTGTATTACAAGTTTCTCTGAAACTTAATTTGAATACCGTATGCAAGGTGTAAGGTGGGGAGGCTTGTGTGCCTCTGTGACCCTGAGGACTATACCGGTGGGGGTTATGCCCCCGGTAGGTACAACCAAGCCCGGCAGGTTTCAGGTTAGAGGCCAGTCCAAAAGCAGCATTTGCCATCAACCATTAGCAGTAGGATGGTTGGAGGAGGATTTGACGGATTTATGCATTTGTCATACATATGAATGGTGTTTTTGATGTTATTCTATGAAGTCACAATATTCGATGAAATGGTTCATGAAAGTCTGATCAGTGTGTTTGATATCATTAACAAACAACAATGTAAATATTATACATTTTGGGGAAAAGTAATTTTCGTGATATGCAAATGTGGGCACATTCAATATATATTAAGCTAATTTGCATATTCAAAACTTGTAATACAAAAAAGTTTAGTTTTCAAGTTAAGATTCATTGTGGAAAGTTTCATTGTGATAGGACAAAAGAAAAAAAAGCCCATTAGGGTGTTTAGTTTTCTCGAGGTATTAGCACACATCTTGAATTGATAATTAAACATATTTCCGCATCTAGGATTTCTTATAGGACTTTTAGTATGTTGTTCTAGACACCTCATAGAGATGATCTATAGTGAAAAAAATTCTATTTTAATTAGTCTGTCTGGAAATGCTACTTTGCCTGGACTTATTATGGACAATGGTGTGGTGGTGGTTCTTAAGGTCATGTTCAAAGTTGAGAATAACAAGACTTTGTTCAATCTCTAGTTCAAATGGCTGGCTGCGACACACCGCGACCTCGGTGTGCCTCCATCATGGCTGATGTGTTTTCCATGCAGGGAATGTGAATTCCTCTCACAGGAGATGAGATGATCTGTCTGTCAGAGGTCGGACACAGTCAGGATTAATGAGGGAGACGGAGAGTGAACAGTCAAATCCATCAAGTGTTAATTGACCCATTATAGGTTCCTCCATATTTCTCTTTTTTACATTCTCTGAAATATATGAGAGAGAGAGAGAGAGAGAGAGAGAGAGAGAGAGAGGAGAGAGAGAGAGAGAGAGAGAGAGAGAGAGAGAGAGAGAGAGAGAGAGAGATGAGAGAGAGAGAGAGAGAGAGAGAGAGAGAGAGAGAGAGAGAGACACACAGAGAGACACACAGAGAGACACACAGAGAGACACACAGAGAGAGACAGAGACAGAGACAGAGACAGAACATGAATTCAGAAAACGGAGCACGGTAGAGAGCTGACTTCTACAGACTGGTTCACCTGGCCTTGGTTTTAAACAGGTCTAATCTAATGTGCTTGTTTTTTTTTCAAGTCACAATCCGTTGGTGTGCCTGTGTGTGATACTTTGGCTGCTTTTAACCCCTAATGGGTATGGACCATATCATATAATAAAAAAAGTAAAAACAAATTAAGAGGTACAGTATATATAGCTTGCAAAGTTAGTTATGGCCGCTCAAGAGGTTAATACGCCTGCCTTGTGTCTGACACCTGACTTGTGTCTGACACCTGCCTTGTGTCTGACACCTGCCTTGTGTCTGACACCTGACTTGTGTCTGACACCTGACTTGTGTCTGAACACAGCTTTGATGGATGTGTTCTGCCCCCCTCCCCCCATCAAACAAAATGTTTGGTCAAACCATATGGGCTTCCATTGGAAATGCATTGGATGCGGCCATTAAACACAGACACAAGACAGGTGTCTTGAAATGTGTGAACGCAGCCAGTAAGGGGCATAAGTCAACCCCACCGCTCACCTGCGGCCATCTTGGAAACTAAACACAATATAAACATTGGAGGAGAGGGGTGGGGCGAGAAAGGCCCTTATTGATCTAATTTATTGATCGTGAAAATGCATGACCACTTTCAATATTTTCAATTTGGGCCCTGATCCAGGAAATGGATCAGATTCACTGGACTAATTAATAACCAAACTGGTGGTCCTTGAAATGAAAATGCATGAGAATCAGTGAGATAGCGTGCAGGCCTGGCATGGCTCCACACGACACGCAGCATTCTGGACAAACCTCCAACAACACAACATGTATGATAGCTATAGTTATTAGTTAATATTTAGGTATTGCTCTGGGACTAATGACGCAAAATAGCAAAATAATGTGAGCAGACTTTTGACCTTTAACCTAATAAAAGTAAGTAAAATAATTGTAATAATATGTTTTTTTGTGATCATTAGAAATGTCTAGAACATTGTTTTATTCATTATTGTGAAAGATATCCCCCAAATGTAAATTATTAATTTATTATGTCATTATATAATTATTATATAATGTGCATAACATTTTTTTACATCTTTTTTTAACCTAATTCCTAGTAGTATACAAAGTAGTAGTATAAGGTTGAAATCTCTTCTATGCAAGTAGAAATTAACCCGGGTCTTAGAGGGCTAAAGTTGCTGCATTTTGTTCTCGCCTTTTTTTTTCTTTCTTTTTTTTACCCTGAGAGAATGCCAGAGGCGATATCTAACTCCTATACATCTGCTGAGTGCTTTGGTGATAAGGTGAAACACTTTATCTCTCTCTCTCTCTCTCTCTCTCTCTCTCTCTCATCTCTCTCTCTCTCTCTCTCTCTCTCTCTCTCCACCCGAGGGTACTCCGCTCCGCCGCAGGCTGCATTCTAGTTATCTATCTGTCCCTGAGTCAAACCGCCAGGCCTGGAAACATCTCCCGGGCCTCAGCGGCACTTTGTTAACCCATTTTTGGCCTGAAAACGTCAAAAAAAAAAAAAAAAAAATTCTAAACCCTCCTGACAGTTTTATGTCGGTGGTGGTGCTCAATATTTCATGTCAAGGACCGCAGAAATTATATGTATTCGGCCACCGACCCCCATCTCAAAATATGTAGTTCCAGGGACCCTCCAGTATAGCAAAGACTTTAGTTAAAAATGTTCGCTCTGAAATATATATTCGAAGATTTCTGACACATTTTCACGTTTTTTCAAAAATAGCAGACCTACAAGCTCGTAGCGCGCACTCGGTGGCGCGCTATGAGCTTGTAGATCTGCTATTTTTCAATAGTTAAAGGGTTTTTTTTTTCAATACGAAAAGGGTTCCCGTCCAGAATGTGTTAACAGCCGTGTGTTCCAGCTGAAAGGGCCCTCTAGCTGTCAGCCTAGAGCGGCTGTCAACGCAACGGGCCGCCGATGATCGGCTGGGTGGTTATTCTCTCTCAAAAGGCAGTCCGCGTGTGTGAATCGGGTGGAAAAACCTTGTATGTCCAAAATGCCAGTATTGGGGGAAAAAAAAGTATACCCAATTTTAAAGTATCACGAAAGACTGCATGCACACACGCATACACATGCACGCGCGCACGGACACGCACGCGCACGCGTGTGTCAAGTGAGGAGCACACTTTTACTTGAAACAAACATGTAACGGCGCTTTAAACAAACATGAAGTCCATAGCGCGGATGGATGGATGGAGGGGCTCGTCTGACTTGGCTGCCATATATAATTTAATTTCCGAAAGCCAGACATTTAGTGGGGCTAGCTCCCCTAAAGAAAAACCCTCAACAATAGGGTTGCAAGTTATCAATTAATTTATTAATTGAGTACTATAGACGAAGTCCACAATATTATCCTACGTGTATAAATGATAAGGGGCCAGGACAACGAGGCCTTTTCGTGGAGGGGTCAGTTAAAAAGGGGCCTTTAGCTATACAAATGCACCGTTTACCATTTACGGAGCGGAGCGGGGCAGGGGGGGGAACCGATATTTCTCCAGCCCTTGCTCCATGCGTGCCCGCCCCCTCTAGACCGGACAGCACGCTGGCTATAGGCCAAAGCTATAGATAGATGGTTTGTTTTGAGGTCTCGACTCTAAAGCCTCCACTCACTATCTCAGAGGAAAACATGCAGGCGGTCAGTGCGTCACGCATGAAATCAATCAGTCGAGCACGGTTAGCACGCTGATGCTGTCTGTCACGCTGTCTGTCAAAATGGTATAAAACACTATCCAGTTCTTGCAGGAAAAAGAACGTCTGACCTGCATCCTTCCATCCTTCCATTCTTTCTTTCTTTCTTTCTTTCATTATTTCTGTGATGTCAAGACAGAGACAACTCACTTCAGACTCCATTGTTGCTTTTGACAGCAAATTTTGATTTAGTTTTAATCATAGTATTTTGACTGAAATCGAAATGCCATTTAGTTTTAGTCACATTTTGTCACCTGAAATGTTTTCGTTTTATGCGATTTTGTCGACTAAAATGCATTTTAGCGGGCCTTGATGGTGTCGTATAATGCCTAATGTTACACTTGGTCGCATGCTGAAAATATAGCCACATCATATATCTACAAGCTTAACCCTTGCTGTGTTGTCTCGTGAGCTTGTAGATCTGCTTTTTGCAGCACCCGAGCGCAACCCAACATATATTGTTTTGGGGGGTTGGCCTCTCCTTCTGCACCGTATTCCTTGACCAGATGGGCATAATATACTTCTGTCTTCATTTCTGACTTCAACAGCCTCTCGTTTAGAATGGCAATGCTTCTAGAGAGACTTTATCGTAATCATCTTTTTTTTTTCTTACTTCTCTATTTGATCTTCTTGTATACAGTACAGTACTAGTCAATGTACCAAGTTACTTCCCACCCTCAGTCCGTAGTCCTGCATTCATTGTTCAAATAAATAATAATTAAGAGACTGAGTTAAATGTTCTAATTCAATCATTCATTTCCTTCAGATTAAATAGTGATATCAATAATTGTATGCATTATGCTGCTGTATCTAAGATATGTTGTTCATAGTCGAGCACACCTTTCCTATCTGCCTGCCTGGTCAAACAAAGTTTAAAATGCAGCACCTTTCTCAAACACTTTCTTCTTTCTTCTGGACAAACAGCCGCTGACAGGGAGGCACACAACTCCTCAGAGAGAGAGAGAGAGAGAGAGAGAGAGAGAGAGAGAGCGAGAGAGAGACGAAGTAGTGGAGACGAGAGACCTGCAGAACATTTTGGAGAGGTCCAAGTAAAGATATCGGTTGATTGTAGTAAACAAACACCACATTGACTGGAATGAGATTAGCCCTGCGGAGCCAGTCTCATAGTGTCGACTGAATGAGATTATAGCCTTGTATTTGGGGTTTCTTCTCAGTGGAGGTTTAAACCTTGACAGTCGCACATGCCAATGTGATATAGTGCAAAAAAGGGTCAAATAAGGGAAATAATTATGTTGCTGCTCAGTTCAAAGCTTGTTGGAAGTGTGACTTTGCAGACATTCTGAATCCTCAGGGCCCCCATTGTCTCAGGGCCCCCATTGTCTCAGGGCCCCCATTGTCTCAGGGCCCCCATTGGCTCAGGGCCCCTATTGTCTCAGGGCCCCCATTGGCTCAGGGCCCCATTGGCTCAGTGCATGTGCACACTTTTCGTCCATGGTTTTTCGTCATAGTGTTAGTCGACTGGTGTGATACATTTCAAGTGGTATATCATAACTTAATAATAATCTTTGCTGTTCCCTAATGAGATTCAGTCATTTCAGTTCAGTTCAGTTCAGTTTTATTTTCGGAAGGAGGACATACATTCATACATTGCACACAGTTTCCATCTATCTTCTTTTTTTTCCTTTTTTTTTTTTGAGTGTCCGTAGCTCATGAAAAAGGGTTAGGGAGAAGCCATTGTCTTTCCTCCACACGCAACAGGATATACGACTGCGTTACTTACAACACAGATGACCTCACAGCGTGTTGAACCATCTGCATCAAACTGAAGACGCTTCTGTTCTGCTTCTGTTTCCTCGCTCAATCCTAAAAAACTCCTCTTGTTCTCGCTCGTGCACGTTTACACGGTGTCATTAATTAACCCAGAAAGTGTGAAAACTGAACAAAGATTTCAAGTATTATCTTTTATTTATTTTTGCCGTGCGTAGTATCTCAAGTTCCACTCCAGCCTTTAATAATCTTCCTTATTATTTAGATCTGATGTCGAAATAAAAAAAAAAGTCTTCTAAATCCTCCCAGTTTTCTGAAATACCTCATGTTTCTATATCAGTGGTGCTCAATATTTCATGACAAGGACCCAAAAATGATCTGTAATTGGCCGCCGACCCCCCCATCTGTAAATATGTTGTTCAGGAACCTCTCAGAAGCAAAGATTTCAGTTAAAAACGTTGGCTCAGAAAGAATATATATTCAAAGATTTGCGCCACATTTTCACGATTCTTTTCAAAAATAGCAGACCTACAAGCTCGTAGCGCGGCTCTCGGTCGCGCTATGAGCTTGTAGATCTGCTATTTTTCAATAGCTAAATTATAACAATGTTTAAAACACCAAACGTCATCCTCATCATCATCATCATCATCGTCGTCGTCGTCTGATGATGATATCGCTGTCGTCTCTGCTTCTCCAAAATATTCATTGGCTCATTTATTCACATCGACGCTAATTTAGACTCTTCATCCGAACTGATTGCAAGTCTAATAATATTACCCTTTTTGTCACAGTCGAGTGGGTGAAACAATTAAATAACCCATTCTGGCCGGGGAACCCCCTTTGGTGTTTAAGCATGATTATGTTATACTGAGAAGTAGGAGGGGGCCTCGGACAGGAGACAGGTTGGCTGATCCTCCCAGTCCCGGTATAGGTAGAGTATATAGTTCCGGAGCAACAGATCGTGTGGCCTTCTTGTCTTGCCCTATAGTGGGACTGATCGAGGGCAGCTATACTGGGACGTAAGCCAGGACTTGATCACCCCCGGCTGGGTCACCTGAGTGAGGGGTATGACGGTGGAAGACCCGAAACCCTGATGACCTTGGGAATACATCACGGAGGCGCTATATGAGCTTGTATAGGTCTGCTTTTTTTTTATCGTGAAAATGTGGCGCAAATCTTTGAATATATATTCTTTCAAAGTGAACGTTTTTAACTCAATTCTTTGCTTCAAATCTCTGCCCTGGAACAACATGTTTTCAGATGGGGGGGTCGGCGGCCAATTATATTATATTTTTGGGGGTCCTTGACATGAAAAGGTACCTGTATGAAAACTGTCAGGATTTAGAAGACATTTATAGAATCGACCTCAGGTCTAAATGGGATAAATTAATCACCTCCTCCCAATCGAAAGACATCTCTCACAAAATCACCTCTCTCTCTCTCTCTGTCTCTCCCTCTGTCTCTCTCTGTCTCTCTCTCTCTCCCTCTGTCTCTCTCTCTCTCTCTGTCTCTCTCTCTCTCTCTCTCTCTCTCTCTCTCTCTCTCTCTCTCTCTCTCTCTCTCTCTCTCTCTCTCTCTCTCTCTCTCTCTCCCTCTGTCTGTCTCTCTCTCTCTCTCTCTCTCTCTCTCTTTCTGAGAGTAATGACTAAACAAATGACAGCTGACACGGTTCTGTTGACATCGCAGAGCTCGTGACCTTAACTATGAAGACTGTGTGTGTATGCTAATTAGACTGTGTGTGTATGCTAATTAGAAAGCCGCCGAGGTGTTTTAAAAGCCTTGCCTCTCCATTGGACTCTCATGGATAATTGTGCACGTTTTTAAAGGAGAATTCCATACTAAAATACTGTCTTACCTTTCTTTGTTAGTCATTACGTCCCCACCAAAGAGGTCCAGGTGTTATTTTGTGCAAAAGCTCCTTATTGGCTGTTTCCCCTACCATAAGCCCTAAATTAATTGCATTGAATTGAATGGGGCTATGGGGGTATTTCCATCGCACATCGCTTTCTATATATCGCTCATCAATGTAAATAATATCCCAAGCGGCACACTATACTTATTTCAATGGAAATAAGCGAATTAGCACAACACCCCATAGCCCCATTCAATCCCCATTCAATTCAATGCAATTTATTGAGGGCTTATGGTAGGAGAAATAGCCAATAGGTACGAGCTTGTATAGGTCTGCTATTTTTGAAAAGATCTGGAAAACGTGCCTCAAATCATTGAATATATATATATATTCTTTCAGAGTGAAAGTTTTTAACTCTGGGGAACATTTTTTCAGATGGGGGTCGGCGGCCAAATACATATAATTCTAGGGTTCCTTGACATGAAATATTGAGCACCACTTTTACAGAAACGGGTATTTCAGAAAACTGTTAGAATCGGCCTCAGGTCTGCAGGGTTAACCCATTTTGAGCGGGGACCCCTTTTGGTGTTAGCATTATGTTATGCTTTAGCTATTTTAGAAAAATTGAAGAACGACTGACATATAGAAACATGGCTTTTTCAGAAAACTGTCAGGATGCAGAAGACGTTTTTTAGAATCCGATCTCAGGTCTGGGTGTGTTAAAAGGTTCACCATAGATTCTTTATGAAGATGTCATATCAACGGCCTAGTAAAGATTCTGACCTTGTTGAAGCGGATGTATAGAAACAAATATCTCCCTTTTTTTCGCGACGAAAGCTATAAAGCGCGTCGACGAATTCGGCCAAACGTCTCTTGGCGAGCCGCCAAGTGGCATGGCCTGCACCGGGCGGGCGCGGTCCAACTTGGATCTCGCTGTCTCTCAATATTTCTGTCGAGTCCGATTTCTTTTGGGCATATGGCGCCCGAGCTCGTACCCTGAAACAAACGACATGAGTCGGTCATTTCGTCTGACTGTGTTGGAAATTTGAAATGAGATATATATTTATATTAATTATATATATATATATTAATATATATTTTGCATGGCTTGCAGGCAGCTGTTCCTGCAGTCACTCCATTGCGCCTCCTCATTTGCATTTCTCTCCTCACATGATTGTCCTTCTTTATGTTGCTGTTTGGAAGAAACCACCTAACTCCTCAAATGTTCATTTTTCAGGCGGGGAAAAAAGACAACAAAAGCTGTTGTTTTTGGCAGCAAAATTTGATTTTAGCTTTAGTCATAGTCTTTTGAGCAGTTTTCATATAGTTTTAGTCACATTTTAGTCACCTGGAATGAATTAGTGTTAGTCTAGTTTTAGCCGACTATAAATGTCATAATATTTTAGTCGACTAAATCTACAGTTGATTTAGTCGACTGAAATGTATTTTGGCGGGCCTTGATGGCGTCGAAATGACATATTCTACACTTGCTGAAAATAGCCGATCTACAAGCTCTGCGGTGCGTTGTGGGCTTGTAGATCGACTATTTTCATCATGCAACCAAGTGTAAATTCACTTATACTGGATCTCTTGTCTATACTAGTCCATTTTAGTCTATAGTTTTTATTTCTTGACGAAATTGTCAGTACATTTAGTCTTAGTTTTAGTCATCATAGCTTAGTTTTCTTTTAGTTTCCATTTAGTTTTCGTCAGTGGAAAAAGGTAGCCGACGAACATTTTTCGTCTTAGTTTTAGTCGACGAAAACAAAACAACACTGGTCAGGACGAGGATATATAGCAGGCCATGGTGTGGGTCGTGAGTGTCTCGACACAGAGCCGGAGAGGTCCTCTGTCAAAGCCAGAATCCACCCAGGCATTGTGGGTATTATATTATATATATATAGTGCGAGGGTTTGAGATTGAAGTCATGCTCCCTGTGTTATTTATTAGCCTGTCCCAGCAGGGCCTAACTGCATGTGGGCGGTTTGATATGAAAACAACTGTGTCGGTCGCTGTCTTGTTTTTACTTGAGTGCTCCAGTGGTTTGTGGGTATAATGTGGTTTGACATAAATGGCTGGTCTTCTGCAAAAGGGGGAAGGTGGGGGGGGGGGGATTGTTCCTGACGCTGCAAAACACTCTTTCTATAAGCCTACACTTATAGTCTCACGTTGCCAGACATGTTGCCTCTTGCAAATTTCCAAATGCATCCATCACCCTTTAGCTCATGGCCACCTTTGATGAGGGTGTATATAGTGTATAGTGTATATATATATGTATGTATATAGTGTATATAGAAGGCCGAAACACCCGCTGATTCAAAGGCACACTACTGAGGATGTGTAGTAGATCATACCCTAGTTAAGAAATACACCTCCTAATGCCACTCTTTAACATCAAGGCAAATCTCATGTGAGCCCACACCATCTATTGGCACAATGGACAGTCTTAACATCACGTCCCGTGTTTTAGGATTCTGTCTCACGTTGCCAGACTGTTGCCTCTTGCACATTTCCAAATGCTTCAATCATACAGTCGGGGGAGCATAATTTGTTCTCGGGATAGCGTTGGGGGGGTTATAGGTTTAGGTGTGCTGCCCCCGTGCTCGCAGTTATGGTTATAGGGTGAGGGTTTGGGGTATAGGTAGTCGATGGGACCAAAGTATAGTAACCCATACAGTCTGGAGCAACGGAAGTTCTATCATGAGTAAAAATATAAAGGGCAGAAGTGCCTCCTCCCCACTTCCGTTTTGTCTTTATACGGTCATGGCACATTTATCCTAATGTACCAAATATTTGTGATTTGTGTGGTAGGAACTTTTGTAGAGGTGCTATAGCCCCTCCAATGACTTGTGGCAACCAAGTCTATAGACCGTTTGGTTTAGAGCACATGCAAAAATCAAATGGCAGCCAAGTTTATGGACTTTTAATGTTTGTTTGGACCCCACTTTGCAAACCCCTGCTTTAGAGTTTAGACCACATAAACGGGTCCATTTGGTTCCATTTGTCAGAGTTACAGCCTCATCAGTGTCCACTTGGTTCCTATAGTCCTCACTATCCTTCATTTATCATGGGGTCCCTAGCCCTGACTCAAGGACCCCTGGGGGTCCCCGGACCCCACTTTGAGAACCACACTACTCTGTAGCGATACTATGCATGGTGTTGATGCAGGATCATCACACACAGCTCCATGCCCTGACATCACAGCTCTGCACGCACACACACACACACACACACACGCACGCACGAGCACAAGAAAATACACACCATAATGCCATATGGAGGACTGGCAACCTGCCGCTGCTGCTTGGCACTTCACATACAGAGAGAGAGAGAGAGAGAGAGAGAGAGAGAGAGAATTCACACAGTATACTGAGGACTGACCTCTGAGAGAGAGAGAGAGAGAGACACTGACTGGCCTCTGAGAGAGAGAGAGAGAGAGAGAGAGAGAGAGAGACACTGACTGGCCTCTGAGAGAGAGAGAGAGACACTGACTGGCCTCTGAGAGAGAGCCCTTGCCTGCCAAGAGTTGGACATCCAAAAGAGCCCCCTCAGTCAGATGGTTTTGAAACTAGCTGACCTCTCACCATCTGACATCACAAACCCCAGACAGCCTCAGTGCAGCTACACTATCACTCAGAAGATTAGACCCAACCAAATTATAACTAAAGAAAAAGATAAATACATCACATATTGGAACGAACTCACACAATCACAACACAAACTAGAAACATATTTGGCTCTAAACAGACAGTATACTGTGGCAGATTACCTAACCACAGTAACTGACAAAAACCTGAGAAAGACTTTGACAATGTACAGACTGAGTGATCATAGTCTGGCAATAGAGAAGGGCAGACACAGACAGACCTGGCTGCCCAGAGAGGAGAGGCTGTGCTGTCACTGTGATGACGGAGCTATAGAGACAGAGTTACACTTTTTAACACAATGTAAAAACTACACAAATATTAGAGAGGAGTTCTTCCCAAAATTTGAAACAAATTTCCCAGAATTCAGAAGTATGACAGAAAGGGAAAGATTACCAGTCCTTCTGGGGGAACAGAAAGAATGTGCAGTTTTGGCTGCAAAATATGTCAATTCCTGTCACAAGAAAAGGGACAACCAGTAGGACACACATACAGTATGCCATGTTTTATTTTCTGCACCACCTGCTTTATTTTATATTATTTTAATTTATTTTTTCATGTCATTGATATTATGTTGTTATGTTGTTGTTTGTAATATCTGTGATTGTGCTTTGGCAACACTTGTAAAACGTCATGCCAATAAAGCCTATTGAATTGAATTGAATTGAGAGAGAGAGAGAGAGAGACAGACACTGACTGGCCTCTGAGAGAGAGAGAGAGAGAGACACTGACTGGCCTCTGAGAGAGAGAGAGAGAGAGAGAGAGAGAGAGAGAGACACTGACTGGCCTCTGGGCTGCATTCACACAGTATACTGAGGACTGACCTCTGAGAGAGAAAAGGCCTTTATAGCTCTGTGCTTTTGTGGAGCCGATGCAGCTAGGAGGAACACATCGTTTCTTTCCAGCTGCTATTCACTCCATCTTATACTATAAGATTCCATTAACAGAGAGAGAAGTAGATTAGAGTTTCTAGGTGAAAGTGTTCTTTTGAAGTGCCAAAGTCTGCCATTGTTAAAAGATTCCAGAGAAACCAGATTCAAGATCATTTTTTGTTTTGTTATAGATACCAAAGTATAAGAGAGTACTGAAACATATTTGGTTTGTGATCTTCAACTTTGCTGCAGCAACGTAAAACAGTAACGGTAACAAAAAATAGCAACGCAATAAAAATAGAAATATTGTGTACGCGGGTACATAATGAGTAAAACGTTATTGTTACATCTTGTGCAGCAGCAATAGATAATAATAATAACAGCAAAACAAAAATAATTAAGAGAGAGCAAAACAAGTACAGTGAAACGGCGGGGAGTGAGTGGTGCAACTATTGTGCCAAATATTGTACTTTTACTGCACTATATTTGTTTTTTTATACATTATATACATATAAATATACATTAACCACTTCAGCCCTATATACATTTCAAGCCATTTGAAAATAGCCGATCTACAAGCTCACAATGCGTCGCAATGCGACGCATTGTGAGCTTGTAGATCGGCTATTTTCAAAAGGTTTTTTTTTTTTATACATTTGACAACTTTTAAATGGGACATTCCTGCATACTGATTAAGCTTTGGCTATACCCATTTAGACCTGAGGACTATTCTACAAAATTGTCTTCTAAAATCAGTTTTCTGAAAAACCTCGTGTGTTTCTATCTGCCACTATATAGCATTGATACCCAGGCTTTCATTTCGTCTACTATGTCAGTGGTGCTCAATATTTCATATCAAGGACGCACAAAAATATATATTTAATTGGCCACTGACTACCCATCTGAAAATATGTTGTTCCAGGGACCTCTCAAGAAGCAATGATTTTAGTTAAAAACTGTTTGCTCTGAAAGAATATATTCAAACATCTGGGCCACATTTTCACGACTTTTCAGAAATAGCAGACCTACAAGCTTTGTATAGGTCTGCTATTTTTCAATAGCTAAAGGCCAATGTATACTGTGCCAAAAGAAAATAGTCAATTCATATACCGTACTTTTTCCACCCACTGCGGTGTAAAATAAACATGTATTTAACCCATTCTGACCTGAGATCAGATTCTAAAAATGTCTTCTACATCCTGACAGTTTTCCATTCTGACCTGAGATCAGATTCTAAAAAATGTCTTCTACATCCTGACAGTTTTCCATTCTGACCTGAGATCAGATTCTAAAAATGTCTTCTATACATCCTGACAGTTTTCCATTCTGACCTGAGATCAGATTCTAAAAATGTCTTCTACATCCTGACAGTTTTCCATTCTGACCTGAGATCAGATTCTAAAAATGTCTTCTACATCCTGACAGTTTTCCATTCTGACCTGAGATCAGATTCTAAAGATGTCTTCTACATCCTGACAGTTTTCCATTCTGACCCGAGATCAGATTCTAAAAATGTCTTCTACATCCTGACAGTTTTCCATTCTGACCTGAGATCAGATTCTAAAAATGTCTTCTACATCCTGACAGTTTTCCATTCTGACCTGAGATCAGATTTAAAAAAAATGTCTTCTAGGTCAGTCGCTCTTCGATTTTTCCAAAAAGAGCAGACCTACAAGCTCATAGCGCGCCACCGAGTGGCGCGCTATGAGCTTGTAGATCTGCTATTTTTAAATAGCTAAAGCATAACATAATGCCAACACCAAAAATGGGTTCCCGGGTCAGAACGGGATAACAATGCCGGACCGAGAGGCTCAGTGCAGGAAAACAAAGCAGTGCAGAGAAACAGCATCCACGATGAGCCAGCATCCATTTCCTCTCCCTGGGAAAACAAGAGGCTATTGAAGCTGCATGCGCTCTCTCACACACACACACACACACACACACACCTCTCAGCCCAGCTCAGCCCAGCCCGGGCCCGGTGTGTGTACGGTACGGGTCATGGTAATGACCTGCTGTTTCATCAATAACGCATCAAGGCAGAGGAGACGAGAGAGAGAGAGAGGAGTCTGGAGGTTGGGTTGCAGGTGTGTGCGTGCGCGCGTGTGTGTGTGCGTGTGTGCGTGTGTGTGCGCATGTGTGCGTGCACTGTATATGTGTATGTCGGTGGTGACCTTGATATCTCGAGCTGAACTACACGTGAACTGAAAAAACATGCGATACAGGCAGCCTGGGGGTGTTATTATGGTCCATAATTCACAGCACAATTCACTAGACAATGTGTTGGTCGTGTGCCAGTGCTGCACAACCCAAAGTACCTGATTTAAAATCTTGCTTTTTTTTAAAAACCTATTAAAAAAGAAACGCCCCCGGAAAAGAAATCCCCGTTCATTTTCCTTATTTTCCGTATTTATTTAAAGACGTTTACAACGCCACGGACAAAGCCAACTCTTGTCGTGACAAATGATGACAATATAAACACAATGTTTTGGGCCACACAAAGAATAAAGTAATTATTTGTTTGGTCCAAACTATTGTGTTTGTTGTCATGATTTGTCACGACTCGAGTTGGCTTCGTGCGACGCTTAAAAGGTCTTTAAATAAATACGTTTTGAAATGTCTATGAGGAAAAATGCATTGGGAATTATTTCCTGGGCCTGGCGTCATCATGAAAGAGGGCGACCCTCTATATGCTCTCCCTCTGCCAACCTGGGGAGAGCCCTGAACTGCAGCTCAAAAAGTATTAGGTGGGAAGAAGTGGTGGACGAGCCACCCATCGACTAATCTAATGTACGGTCAACCTTCCCCTTAATGAGGCAGCGGTGGCCGAACGGTTTGCGGAGCGGTCTTGATATCGGAAGGTCGCTAGTTCGTATCCCCGTACCGGCACGTTAAAATTACCCCCGCTGAAGTGCCCTTGGACAAGGCATTGAACCCCTACCATGAAATGTTCTATGAGCAGGGCCTGGCTGTAAACAAGTTCTTGAGCTTAGTCCAGTTACCCTGGGTAAACATAGTACCTTTCCTTTCCTTTCCCCGTGTTTCTTCACTAGTCCGATCCAGAAGAACACAGTTTTCCGGCCACTGCTACAGAACTGACAATGAGGTTATATCTTCCCTTCTTCTTCTGGAGTCCTGCCTGATCAAAGCAGACCAGAGGTAGAAAGCTGTCGTTCCCTAAAGTCATCGCTATAGGGACACAGGCATCAGTAAGCAAGAACTGGGGATGGCGTGATATTGTGAAATTCACAATCTCGAAAAATTATGATGATGATTTGGTGGGGCTTGATTGCATCACACTGCTTGATGTTACATTTGGTTACATACTGAAAATTCGATGTACTGAACATAGCAGATCTACAAGCTCACAGCGTGCACGCGCACACACACACACACACACACACACGCGCGCACTATACTCTGCAGTATACTATATTGTCCTCGCCGATACCATCACCATATAGTTGTTCATTCCACATTCACAAATGCATTTTTGGCAGCAAAAAATAAAATAAAAATAGAAAAGTTTCTATTCCATGGGAAGCTATTATACAGTGCATTTCATGGACATGCAGGGCTTTCATTCACGCCTTGAACCTCTTCCAAGGCCATTCATTCCCTTCACCCTTTCTTCTGCTGCTAGAATGGAGCTATACTTCAAAGGGGAAGTTTATATAGTGCTACACATGCTCTTCAAAATGAGACCCAATTCTGCCACCTCTATTCTCTCCCCACACGTCGGAGTTGTGATGTTATCAGTGCGCTGAGGCGCTTGGCATCAACACATTGTTCCTTTTTAGGGTGAGAAACGGCGATATATATATATATATATATATGAGAGAGAGAGAGAGAGAGAGAGAGAGAGACATTGTAGCCTACCTGTTTCTTTCTTCCTTTAAATAGCATGAGGAAGTATAGCTGGTGATAATCGTTCCCTTGATAGTAGAGCCTGGCAAAGTCACAACACCACAGAACCTCATCCCTTATTGAGATTATATGCGCATGCATATAACATGAGTGGCAATGGTGTTTATAATGCAATCAGATATTGATCTATTTTTGTTTGGATGTATGGGCTGTCATGAAGGGCAGGAAGTATAGTTTTCTTTTTCACGCATATATACCCTCTATAGTCCATCGGGTGCCGACAGATAATAGAGGATAATAAGCGCATGTGCATAAAGTGAGTAGCAAATCCAGTGGCAAAGTCACTTTAACGTCATTTAATGCAATCGGATAAGGACTTTGTTCTGTTTGGATGTATATGGGCTGTCAAGGCCAGAACGTTTCTCTTTTTTTCCCCCACTCAACAGGTGTTCCCGCCAGTGTTGTTTTTGGCAGCAAATTTCTATTTTAGTTTTAGTCATAGTCTTTGGACTGAAACTTAATTTAGTTCTAGTCACATTTTAGTCACCTGGAATGTCTTAGTGTTAGTCAACTAAATGTCATAAGATTTTAGTCGACTAAATCTACAGTTGATTTAGTCGACTAAAATGTATTTTGGCGGGTCTTGATGCCGTCGTAATGAGTGTTTTTACACTTGCTGAAAATAGCCGATCTACAAGCTCACAACGCGTCGGATTGGCTATTTTCAGCATGCAACCAAGTGTAAAATGACTTGGATCTCTTGTCCAGTAGTCCCTTCCTAACATCTTAGTCTAGTTTTTATTTGTCGACGAAATTGTCAGTATATTTAGTCTTAGTTTTAGTCATCGTAGCTTAGTTTTTTGTCAGTGGAAAAAGGTTGTCGACGAACATTTTTCGTCTTAGTTTTAGTCGACGAAAACAACACTGGTTCCTGCATAACTTCCGGGTGAGATGATGATGATGTCACCCTGTATATAGCAGAACAACAAGCTCACAACAACACTTTAGCTACTAGTTGTTTTGGTACATTTTGTTTATGTTTACATACATTAACCATTTCAGCCCCTATATATAATAAATGGCTGATCTTTTACCTTATTCGTTTATTTGGACGGGACAGTGTATATTGATGAACATTACATTAAAATCTGCAGTCCCCAGACATCAAACATCAAACAATACAAACAGGACTGACATACAGGACATAGCATACAAATACCTGGTACATTTCAAAGGTATAATAAGACTAATAAGAATAAGAAATAAGAAAAGACTAAACTTTTAGATAAAACTATTATTAGGGTAGGTTTACTCTAATCTCTCTAACACATGAGCAAATGAGCAAAAAATAAATATACCTAAAATAATCATGAATGGTTGCAGCTTTGGTTTTCAAGCAACCATTTCTTCAGATTGTATTTAAAAGAGGACAATGTAGCACAGTCCCTTATATATATGCCGAGGAAGTCCATTCATTTTACACAGACCTGTATACTGACTAGAGGACATTTTGGCCGAATGTTGTTTGCCGGTGCGGCACTCCGCAGTCTCCTCGAGCTCTGGTACATCCATTGCACAGGGAGCTCTGTTCAAAGCACACTTTAATTTTTCTATGAACAAGCTATCTATACAAGCTCACAACGCATTGTTGCAACTTGAAAACTTGGAACGTGGCCCGGACACACATTGTCCAGTTGTCCATTGTGTGGAGGGGCTGTTCCCCCCCCCCCCCCCCCCCCCCCCCCCTGTGGAGAGAGAGAGAGAGAGTCGGGACAGAGTGTTATCTGGAGACAACGGCACAATCGCTCCTGTCCTTCAGAGAGAGAGAGAGAGAGAGAGAGAGCTCTGATGGGGTTTGGGAGAGAGAGAGAGAGAGAGAGAGAGAGAGAGAGAGAGAGAGAGAGAGAGAGAGAGAGAGAGAGGAGAGAGAGAGAGGAGAGAGAGAGAGAGAGAGAGAGAGTCATAGAGACAGAGAGACATAGAGATGGGCAACTCTGATGGGGTTTGGGAGAAAGAGAGAGAGAGAGAGGAAGAAGAGAATGGCTCTTTGAAGTTGGTCAAGAGAGCGACATAATGGTGGCCGGAGCCTTTTGAGGCTCAGATATCCTCCTGTGTGTGTGTGTGTGTGTGTGTGTGTGTCCATGCATCTTTAGACTTTCCTCCAGCAGGATACCTGATATGATCAGTGAACAGCCCACTGGTTCCTCTGTGCGCAATCAGTCACCTGGTCACTGCGCGGCTGGGATGGATGTGTGTGTGTGTGTGTGTGTGTGTGCACATAATAGTTTCATGGTTAAAATCACAATATTCACGGAATATTCTATCAAACTATGGGTTCCAAATATCCTTCACATGCTTCTTTACGAACGATGAGTGCATATAGCACTTTTCAACATGCATATAGGAAGATGTATTCACTGCAGCGACAGTGAGAACATAGCATTTGACCAGCACTTTTAAGTTATAGAATAAACCATTACTTTGTAGATTTTGATTATTATTTTAAAATAACTGCATCTACAAGCTACACTAATGCGTCAAGAACGCTGTGACGGAAAAGCAAGCCTGCACAAAGTTGCTTATACCATAAAGCAGACATGGCAACCCTTCTGGGCAGCGATTGTGAAACCATAAAGCAGACATGGCAACACCTCCGGGTATAGCGATGTGATGGAGGTGATTAACAATATGTCCACTCGGCCGGAGGGCGTGCATTTATTTTACAGATAATATCAGCATGGCTGCCGTCTCATGCACCGTTCTCAATGAATTATGCATAACAGCAATTTAACGAGCTATCCATATTAAAACAACGTGGATTTAATTAACCTCAGAACTTTTTTGTTTGTTTGTTTTGGGGGCACAAACCAACAAAGTTGACACCGTAAAAGGTGGTACTTTTCAGAATGAGCCCAACCCCCAAAGTAAAGGTTCCCTTTTTCCCCTCACTGTGTATGTTTCTTTTCCCTTTTTGCTTCCTTTATGATGAATTCCTGTTCTTTTCTTTAACTAAATAGAAGTGTCTATTTGTACGTCTCTAAAAGTTTTGATACATTGAACATGGTGGACCCTGTTGTAAACAAGTGTAATGCTTAATTGGGTCGTCCACTCACAGTTAACGGTCTTTGTATTGAGTTTGTGCTTGAAATGTACTGTCATTTTGCAAACTGTTAATACATATTTCAATCAATCAATCAATCAATCAATCAACATGGTTTACCTCAAGGGTGACTTATTGTTGTTTATGGCAGTGGTTCTCAACGTGTGTGCGTGTGTGTGCGTGTGTGTGTGCGTGTGTGTGTGTGTGTGTGTGTGTGTGTGTGTGTGTGCGTGTGCGTGCGCGTGCGTGTGCGCGCGCAGGTGGTCCGTAGCATAATTAGTTAATATAGCATCACCGTCATTTGAACCACTTCAACCATTTCCTTTGGCAATTAATTAAAAAGGACAAATAGATTTTTCTTTAAAAAGAATGTTGTTTTAAGAAAACAGACTTTTCAGCAGGCTGTCACAGCTCCAGGTTCAGTGTGCTCTGCTGCACCTCCGAAAGCTCTCTCTCTCTCTCTGCCCCCACCCACCCACCCACCCCTCCCTCTCTCTGCCCCTCCCCTCTACCTCACCTAAACTACGCTCATTCCTTCACTCTCTCTCTCTCTCTCTCTCTCTCTCTCTCGCTCTCTCTCTCTCTCTCTCTCTCTCTCTCTCTCTCTCTCTCTCCGTCTCTCTCTCTCTCTCTCTCTCTCTCTGCCCCCACCCACCCACCCCTCCTTCTCTCTGCCCCTCCCCTCTATCTCACCTAAACTACGCTCATTCCTTCACTCTCTCTCTCTCTCTCTCACACTCCCCCCTCCTCCTCCTCCTCCTCCTCTTCCACTCTTATGATCCGTACCGTCAGTCCGTCAGTCAGTCAGTCAGTGCTGTGCAGCGGAGCAGAGAGGGAGCATCTTTGTGGTTTCCTCAGATGGGAGTGAGTGAGGAGAGGCAGACAGAGAGGCAGAGCAGACTTTGTCCTGGCTGCGCGGACACAACAGCAGCAGCATGCAGCAGTGAAGCGCGCAGCATTCATTCCGGAGGAGGTGGTGTATAGCCTACAGTATAGGCTACTGTAGTACAGTACAGTATAGTGGAGCGGTATACATGGTGTCGGACACAGAATAAGGACTTGAGAGTTGAGACAGTCGCGCGTGTACAGAGGAACTGAGTGGGGAGAAGTTTTGCCGTCTCTTCTCTCCTCGTATCTGTCAGACGGGCTTCTTCTCCGCAGAAACCTGTCTGTCTGTCTGTCTGTCTGTCTGTCTGTCTGCTGTTCAGAACCGACCATGGATCTGAGGACTAATAATTCAAGTCTCCGTGGAATTATTATTGTTATTTTCGCACGCGTTTTCTTGCTGCTTTTCAGCGCGTGCGGGACAACTGGAGAAGGTAAGCGTGCACTGAGACTGAGACTGATACACGCTTGTACATATTTGGCAGTTATTTACGGTTTGGTGGGTTTTGGGGGCTTGTTTCTAAAGTGTATAGCCATGGTTATTTGGGCTTGTTTCTAAAGTGTAGCTGTGGTTATTTGGGCTTGTTTCTAAAGTGTATGGTTATTTGGGTTTGTTTCTAAAGTGTAGCTATGGTTATTTGGGCTTGTTTCTAAAGTGTATGGTTATTTGGGCTTGTTTCTAAAGTGTAGCTATGGTTGTTTGGGCTTGTTTCTAAAGTGTATGCTTATTTGGGCTTGTTTCTAAAGTGTATCTATGGTTATTTGGGCTTGTTTCTAAAGTGTATAGTTATTTGGGCTTGTTTCTAAAGTGTAGCTATGGTTATTTGGGCTTGTTTCTAAAGTGTATGGTTATTTGGGCTTGTTTCTAAAGTGTATCTATGGTTATTTGGGCTTGTTTCTAAAGTGTATGGTTATTTGGGCTTGTTTCTAAAGTGTATAGTTATTTGGGCTTGTTTCTAAAGTGTAGCTATATGGTTATTTGGGCTTGTTTCTAAAGTGTATGCTTATTTGGGCTTGTTTCTAAAGTGTATTGGTATTTGGGCTTGTTTCTAAAGTGTAGCTATGGTTATTTGGGCTTGTTTCTAAAGTGTATGGTTATTTGGGCTTGTTTCTAAAGTGTAGCTATGGTTATTTGGGCTTGTTTCTAAAGTGTATAGTTATTTGGGCTTGTTTCTAAAGTGTAGCTATGGTTATTTGGGCTTGTTTCTAAAGTGTATGGTTATTTGGGCTTGTTTCTAGTTGCTTATTTGGGCTTGAGTATAGAGCAGTGGTTTTTCAACCCTGTTTCATATCAAGGTCCATCACTTATTCGGCATTTGAGCCACAGACCACCATTTGATGAGATTTAGCTTCACTGACCAAAATCTGATGAGATTTAGCCTCTCAACTTTGAATATTTTGTTTGTCATTGGATAGATGTTTTCCACATTTCCATGCTGTATCGATGAGGGTACCACAGGAGAGATGGGTTGATCACGACCACCTTACTAGCGCGCTCTGCTTGCACAAGTAATTAGGCTATTCTCCATTCTGTAATTCTGTAGACTTCTTGTAAAGTAATGAGAGCATAAAATGATCTATATAGGTCCATTTGGTTATCAACTCTCATTTAGCTGCAGGGGGAGTCTGGGGACCACCTGTGGAACCCCCTGAAGGACCACTGGTGGTCCCCGGACCACCTGTGGAACCCCCTCAAAGACCACTGGTGGTCCCCGGACCACCTGTGGAACCCCCTCAAGGTGACTAGACTTCACAGGAGCTACTGTGTGTATGAATGTTCTGCAGCCCAAACATTTCATAGTACACAGGTTGAATTGTTCAAGTCTCGCTTTGACAAAGCATTGAGTCCTCTGTGTGTGTGTGTGTGTGTGTGTGTGTGTGTGTGTGTGTGTGTTTTGTGTTTTTGTGTGTGTGTGTGTGTGTGTGTGTGTGTGTGTGTGTGTGTGTGTGTGGTGTGTTGTGTGTGCGCGCGCACATGCATGCGTGTGTGCGTTTGTATCACACACAGTTTATTGATACAGTGGTTCATCCACAAATGAGTTTGGTCGGCCAATCGAGGAAGCCGACTAGTACGGCTATACTGATCTCCCATTATGGCAAATTACATTGTCAGCAGACACAATGCACGCACGCACGCACGCACACACACGGACGCACACACACACATGCACGCACGCACGCACGCACGCACGCACGCACGCAGTTCTGGACCATTAACCGCTGTGGCATAATGATACATAATGATATACATGAGATGATGAGATTGTAGGAGCGAAGAGAAACCAGGCGTGCAGACGGGTTCGCCGTGAGCTGCTCATCCCCCCCCCCCCTTCCCCCTCCCCCCTGGGGACACTTTACTGTTCATTATGGAGATGACACTAAATGGCAACAACCGACTACACGTACATTTTTATTTTTTTTAAAGCTACAGATGGTGTTATTCTGATAACATGTTCTCTGCCTCCGAGGCAGTGAAACATGCAGCCTGTGTTTACCGAGGCAGCAGTGAGACGTGTTACTGGCTGATCTATACAGAGACACGTTGTGAGCTTGTAGATTTGGCACATTCAACTATTCAGTGCAGAGAGAGAGAGAGAGAGAGTTTTTAAACGTGGACAGGAGTGGCTTGATCAAAAGCTAAACACATGAGGATGCAGAGAAAATTGATTGGCGTGTTAGAGGTATAGGGATGTGCTGATACAGGGCGGTAGAGTGGCTGGATCGCAACTGCAAGGTTGCCAGTTCGAACCCTGCAGTGGGCTCCCCCAGAGTTGGTGTCGAAGTGTCCTTGAGCAAGACACTGAACCCCCTAATTGCTCCACCTGATGTGCAGGTTGGTGCCTTGCATGGTTTCCGCCGCCATCGGTGTATGAATGTGTGTGTGTGTGTGTGAATGGGTGAATGTAATGCACAATCTATGTAAAGCGCCTTGGATAAAGGCGCTATTTAAATGCACCATTTACCATTTGATACACTTTTGTCGTTCCTGTTCAGATACCACCATTCCTATATCTAGCTACTGTACATATATCTCGTGTTGTGTTTATAGAGGGTATATGTGCATGCATAAAGTGAATAGCAGATCGAGTGGCAAAAGTGAGTGACAAAGTGAATTTAATGTTGTTTAAAGTTATTTAATGCCATCAAATAGTTGAGTTTTCTGTTTGGATGTATATGAGCTGTCAAGGCCATAAAGTAGTTTTATGCCACTCCGTAGTCGTTCCAGCATAACTTCCGGGTATAGGAAAGGAAAAGGTACTATGTTTACCCTGCAGGGTAACTGGACTAAGGAAAGGAAAGGTACTATGTTTACCCTGCAGGGTAACTGGACTAAGGAAAGGAAAGGTACTATGTTTACCCAGGGTAACTGGACTAAGGAAAGGAAAGGTACTATGTTTACCCTGCAGGGTAACTGGACTAAGGAAAGGAAAGGTACTATGTTTACCCAGAGTAACTGGACTAAGGAAAGGAAAGGTACTATGTTTACCCAGAGTAACTGGACTAAGGAAAGGAAAGGTACTATGTTTACCCTGCAGGGTAACTGGACTAAGGAAAGGAAAGGTACTATGTTTACCCAGGGTAACTGGACTAAGGAAAGGAAAGGTACTATGTTTACCCAGGGTAACTGGACTAAGGAAAGGAAAGGTACTATGTTTACCCAGGGTAACTGGACTAAGGAAAGGAAAGGTACTATGTTTACCCAGGGTAACTGGACTAAGGAAAGGAAAGGTACTATGTTTACCCTGCAGGGTAACTGGACTAAGGAAAGGAAAGGTACTATGTTTACCCAGGGTAACTGGACTAAGGAAAGGAAAGGTACTATGTTTACCCTGCAGGGTAACTGGACTAAGGAAAGGAAAGGTACTATGTTTACCCAGAGTAACTGGACTAAGGAAAGGAAAGGTACTATGTTTACCCAGAGTAACTGGACTAAGGAAAGGAAAGGTACTATGTTTACCCTGCAGGGTAACTGGACTAAGGAAAGGAAAGGTACTATGTTTACCCAGGGTAACTGGACTAAGGAAAGGAAAGGTACTATGTTTACCCAGGGTAACTGGACTAAGGAAAGGAAAGGTACTATGTTTACCCAGGGTAACTGGACTAAGGAAAGGAAAGGTACTATGTTTACCCAGGGTAACTGGACTAAGGAAAGGAAAGGTACTATGTTTACCCTGCAGGGTAACTGGACTAAGGAAAGGAAAGGTACTATGTTTACCCAGGGTAACTGGACTAAGGAAAGGAAAAGGTACTATGTTTACCCTGCAGGGTAACTGGACTAAGGAAAGGAAAGGTACTATGTTTACCCAGAGTAACTGGACTAAGGAAAGGAAAGGTACTATGTTTACCCAGGGTAACTGGACTAAGGAAAGGAAAGGTACTATGTTTACCCAGGGTAACTGGACTAAGGAAAGGAAAGGTACTATGTTTACCCAGGGTAACTGGACTAAGGAAAGGAAAGGTACTATGTTTACCCAGGGTAACTGGACTAAGGAAAGGAAAGATACTATGTTTACCCAGGGTAACTGGACTAAGGAAAGCAAAGGTACTATGTTTACCCAGGGTAACTGGACTAAGGAAAGGAAAGGTACTATGTTTACCCAGGGTTACTGGACTAAGGAAAGGAAAGGTACTATGTTTACCCAGGGTAACTGGACTAAGGAAAGGAAAAGGTACTATGTTTACCCAGGGTAACTGGACTAAGGAAAGGAAAGGTACTATGTTTACCCTGCAGGGTAACTGGACTAAGGGAAGGAAAGGTACTATGTTTACCCAGGGTAACTGGACTAAGGAAAGGAAAGGTACTATGTTTACCCAGGGTAACTGGACTAAGGAAAGGAAAGGTACTATGTTTACCCAGGGTAACTGGACTAAGGAAAGGAAAGGTACTATGTTTACCCAGGGTAACTGGACTAAGGAAAGGAAAGGTACTATGTTTACCCAGGGTAACTGGACTAAGCTCAAGAACTTGTTTACAGCCAGGCCCTGCTCATATAGAACATTTCATGCGGTAGGGGTTCAATGCCTTGTCCAAGGGCACTTCAGCGGTGGTAATTGTAACGTGCAGGTCCGGGGATACGAACTATAGCGACCTTCACGATATCAAGACCGCTCCGCAAACCGTTCGGCCACCGCTGCCTCTAATCATGATGATGTCACACGCATACCCTCTGCACTCCTCACTGAAATGTGCACGTGCCGTTTGGGCAACTCGAAAGCAAACTCCATAAATTATGCCCCAACATTTTGTTTACCCAACACGGTGTCACCTGTGTTGGATCGGTGCAGGTTTGACTGGCATATTCGCAGATACCGATATGACCCGATATGACAGATAAGGGCCGCTATACCGTTGACATGTTGCATGTCAACGCTGTGGCCAGGGGGTTAGGTTTAGGTTCAGGGTTCATTCTGATGTACTTCAAACAACATAAAACATTCTACAGGATGGACTGGAAATGGTCCGCATCTAAAGCAGCCTCGAAGTCGTTATAGCCTTCTGGGGGATGATGAGGAACCAGCCAGTATGATGATCAATGCTTTTTTTTTTACACTTTGCAGAAACATAATTATACCCTGACATTTTCCTCTGGAGATGTGGATGAAAAGCTCTACAAATAACGAGAGATGTATAGAGAGAGAGCGCGTGTGCTGTGGTGATTTATCCAATTCTGACCTGAGATCAGATTCTAAAAAAAATGTCTTCTACATCCTGACAGTTTTCTGAAAAAGCTATGTTTGCGAACGCAGTGAGCACTAACTATGAGACCTAGCAGATCATGTCTATCTGTGTGTGTGTCTGTGTGTCCCCCTTTTGTGCCCATATATGGAGCTGAGTGATTTGTTTGTGATTGATGCAACACACTCCATATTTGGACGTATAGCTGCTTTGGGGACTTGCGTTCGCTTCCCGCGTTTGCGCGTCTTACTTGTTCTATGTCAGTCGTTCTTTGATTTTTTCAAAAATAGCAGACCTACAAGCTCGTAGCGCGCCACTCGGTGGCGCGCTATGAGCTTGTAGATCTGCTATTTTTCAATAGCTATAAAAACATAACATAACCCTAACACCAAAAAGGGTTCCCGCCCAGAATGTGTTATAGCCCAGAGTGCTTGGATCGGACCCCAGTCTCTATCACCTCTCTCTCTCTCTCTCTCTCTCTCTCAAACCGACACACACAGATCCATCGCAGCGATATATCTCATGGACGTCAGGAGGCTATACTGTACTTCTATTGATCTGTCCCTGGACTCCTCCCCCCCCCCCCCCCCCCCCCCCCCCCCCCCTCCCCATTCATTAATTTTCTAATCATTAATTCATATATTCCCACTAATTAGTATAGAGATGTCCCGGTACTGTATCGGTATCGGAAACAGTATTGGTATCGGCCCTTATTGGTCATATTATCGGTGTGTTTTTTTTTAATTTTATATATTTTTAATCCCACGATTTTGTAACCCATTTTTCACCCCTGTGTCAATCATCTAATGTGATCCTGGGCTCTACACACCCTCCACCAACCTAGTCCCCATATATGGGGGACAAGGGGAGAGCAACGGACTTGAACTCATGCTTCCTTCATGCCTGAGTGTCCAAGTTGCTCCTTTACACCTGACAGGGGGGAGTTTCCCTGGTTGGACGTATAGCGCGTGGAAGGGACACGTTATTCCAACCAGTTCCTTTCCCCTCCATCAGGCGCCCCGGCTGGCCAGTTTAGAGACCAGGATTACTGCATGTTTTTTGTGAGGGTTTGTGAGCAAATTTTCTATTTTAGTTTAGTCATAGTCTTTGGAATAAAACCTTGTTTAGTTTTAGTCACAATTTTAGTCACCTGGGATGTTTTAATGTTGGTCTCCTCGTGGTAGATGTGATTCATGGATTGTGGTATCCAGTTCTGTAAAGCAGGGGTTCTCAACGTTTTTGGCTGCAGGGGAACCCCCGGAAATGCGACCTCTTATTGAACATGGTGGACCCTCTTGTAAACAAGTGTAATGCTTAATTGGGTCGTCCACTCACAGTTAACAGTCTTTGTATTGAGTTTGTGCTTGAAATGTACTGTAATTCTGCAAACTGTTAATAAATATTTCAATCAATCAATTGCCTATAGGCCCTAGAAGACAATGGCCATTGTCTTCCTATAGGCCCTATAGAAGCAGGGCTTACAGTTCTCAGTCCTGGGGACTGATTTCAGTCCTGAGGATCTCATATAGGGGTCATTTAATGACATCAGTGCAGATTTGCAAAAAAAAAACATTTTCAGTCTTGGGATTGTTTTTGGCTTTAAGCCCTGCCTAGAAGACAATGGCCACAACAACAAGTGCCCCATAGACTATACTATAGGGCCAAGTGCCCTATAGACTATACTATAGGGCAGGGTGCAAGAAAAAACAATGTATCATGACTGGAAGAAAATCGTCAAGAACTATTATGCGTTCATTCCAATCTGCTGCAAGCTCTCAATGCACTTCAGACACGCATTGAGAACTTGTACAGCGTCTAATTTCACAGTTGTGACAGAGACAGAGACAGAGATAGACGGAGACAGACAGACAGACAGAAAGAGAGCAGAGTTTAATTGGATATAAAACTTCCGCGATGTGGGAGGAGGGCATGAGGGAGACAGCGGGAGAACGTATAAGAAGCGACGGCAGTCAGAGACTCAACGGCACTCTGAGAGAGAGAGAGAGAGGGAGAGAGAGAGAGAGAGAGAGAGAGGGGGAGAGAGAGAGAGAGGGAGAGAGAGAGAAGCAGGTCTCAGCGTGAGTGTCTGTCACGCAGCGGCACATCCTGTCTGACACACACACAAACGCACGCGCACACACACACACACGAGACGAAAGAGAGAGAAAGAGAGAGAGAGAGAGCTATGACTGCGCAGCATAAACCCACCAGACACAAAATGTCTTCTAAATCATGACAGTTCTCTGAAATCAGTGGTTCTCAAACTATTTCATGTCAAGGACCCCGAAAATATGTTGTTCCATGGGAACCCCCACCAGAAGCAAACATTTGAGTTGAAAAGGTTCACTCTGAAATAATATATAATCAAAGATTTGCGACACGTTTTCAATATTTTTCAAAAATAGCTATTTTTTTTCAATATAGTTTAAGTGTAAAATAACATTAAAACACCAAAAGGGGTTCCCGTCCTGAATGGGTTAACTGAAGCGTGTAAAAGTGGGCCCCAACAAACGGACCCGTGACGGGGTCGTCCCCCCGGAGTTAATGGGCCCCGTAAAGGATCCATTCCAGCGTAAAGGATCCATTCCAGCGTAAAGGATCCATTCCAGGGTTTTTATTGTGGACTGACGGAGCGCGGAGAAAGAGGAGAGGAGGAGTGGAAAAATAATCTAACGAAGGAAATATAGGGAGAGTGCGAGAGAGACACGACGAGAAGAGAGAGGAGATTGCTTCTAGAGAGAGGGAGAGAGAGAGGGAGAGGGAGAGAGAGAGAGAGAGAGAGACATAAGGTTAGATGGGAGAGAAGAAGTCAGGCGGAGAGAAGGACTGGTCAGAGCAGTACCTCACTGTGATGCTTGGAGAAACTCTGACAGTGTGTTTTAACCTAATAAAAGGATAGAGACTGAACCCCCCCCCCCCCCAGTCAGGGACGGATTAACCCCCACGAGGGCCCCTGGGCCGGTAATATTTGCAGGGCCCCCATAGGGCACGTGCGCGCGACATTTTCGTGTTTCTCCGTGTTTTTATCATATTTTTAACCTAACTTTAATAAAATCAACAGCTAATGAAGGGCCCCTTTTCAGGGTGTCAAATGCAGTACCTGATGATCCAATTTCCCCAAAGGGCCCCTGAGAGCCAAGGGCCCCTGGGCCACGGCCCCACTGGCCCAATGGCTAATTTGTCCCTGCCCCCAGTGGAAGTTGCTCAGTGGCGTTTTGAAGTTTGAGAGAGAGGAACAACTACTTCAGCATTTGACCACCTGATGTGGATGTACAACCGAGCGCTCAATGTTCCTATAGAAGTGCCATCCATATACAGTAGAAGTGCCATATAGAAGTGCCATATACAGTAGAAGTGCCATATAGAAGTGCCATATACATATTTTTCAACAGCTAAAGTATAACACAATGCTGAAAACAGCAGAATGGGTCAACACCAGCTTGCAGCCAAGCAGCCATTGAATGAATTGAAGGAATTGAATCACTAGGGTCGACCTGCGTCTACAGTACATGCAGGTCGACTCGCAACAGGACACATACAGTATCACACCGCTGGGAGGAACGCTAAAACCGTTCTGTTGCGTCTCGACCCATTGGTGTCGTTTGAGCTTTACAACAACTCACACACTCACGCACACACATGCACTGGAGCCTCTTCATGCTTTCTGTGTGCACGTCCTTCATGTATTCAGTAGTTGTGTGTGGGTGTGTGTGTGTGTGTGTGTGTGTGTGTGTGTGTGTGTGTGTGTGTGTGTGTGTGTGGGGAGGGGGTTAATTAGACGCTACTGGAGTCGAACGGTTCAGTTGTATGACCTTCCTTTAATTCATTAAAACCGCGCCAGCATCTGAAAAGCTTTATGTTATACTTTTATGCTAAAATCTAAAACAGCAGATATAAATGCAAGCTTGTACTGTAGATCTTCTGTGGGGGAAAAAATCACACCCGGGTGAAGTGAGGGGCGCTCTTGGAGGACAAAACAAACACAGACAAGACAAACATTAAACTCTGTTCATTGTCAATCTGGCGTTTTTAATGTTTGTCCTAAGGAAAAGCAAACATTAAACCTGTATTTATAATTTATAATATTTGTTTACATTCAGAAAAATACATGTAACTGGGTATGTGCTACCTCATTTTTAATATTATATAGCTTGTAGATCTGTTGAAGCTGTTCAAGTGTTGCCAAGTATGCTCAGTATAAGCTACTTTGGGCTTGCTTATCTGTAAAAGTTGCTTAAGTTTAACATATTGGGGGTCCTTGACATGAAAATGTTTGAGGATCACTGCTGCTGTCAAACAACATTGACAGTCAGCCCTAGTTGCTTATTGTCTCCAACCTGGCCGAAGGCATGGGGAGAGAGTATGTTTTATTGTCTCCACCAGGCTGAAGGCATGGGGAGAGAGTATGTTTTATTGTCTCCAACCTGGCTGAAGGCATGGGGGGAGAGTATGTTTTATTGTCTCCAACCTGGCCGAAGGCATGGGGAGAGAGTATGTTTTATTGTCTCCAACCTGGCTGAAGGCATGGGGAGAGAGTATGTTTTATTGTCTCCACCAGGCTGAAGGCATGGGGAGAGAGTATGTTTTATTGTCTCCAACCTGGCTGAAGGCATGGGGGGAGAGTATGTTTTATTGTCTCCAACCTGGCCGAAGGCATGGGGAGAGAGTATGTTTTATTGTCTCCAACCTGGCTGAAGGCATGGGGAGAGAGTATGTTTTATTGTCTCCAACCTGGCTGAAGGCATGGGGAGAGAGTATGTTTTATTGTCTCCAACCTGGCTGAAGGCATGGGGAGAGAGTATGTTTTATTGTCTCCACCAGGCCGAAGGCATGGGGAGAGAGTATGTTTTATTGTCTCCAACCTGGCTGAAGGCATGGGGAGAGAGTATGTTTTATTGTCTCCAACCTGGCTGAAGGCATGGGGAGAGAGTATGTTTTATTGTCTCCAACCTGGCTGAAGGCATGGGGAGAGAGTATGTTTTATTGTCTCCACCAGGCTGAAGGCATGGGGAGAGTATGTTTTATTGTCTCCACCAGGCTGAAGGCATGGGGAGAGAGTCTGTTTTGTTCTCGACTTACTTTCATAGACCTGGTTGCTTGTTTCTCTCTCACGCATCTGGCAACGTGGAGTGGAGCTGTTTGTTTGGTTAGCTTAGCAGTCACCATGCTGGTTTACCATTCTCCTCTCTTCAGTAGTAAGTAGTAGATTGTTTTACTTTTAACACACACACACACACACACACACACACACACACACACACACACACACACACACACACACACACACACACACAATTTAAGAATGTATTTATGTCCACACAAAGGAAAATGCACAAGGACACAAACATTATGGGTACAGTTATGTTACAATCACAAGCCTATGACACATGTTTGGATTGGAATCATGAATGATACAGCAAGAACACACACACACACACACACACACACACACACACACACACACAGTGACACAACCTTTTTTCACTTGAACTGGAAAACAAACTGCAAAATCAGCTGTGTATACTGTATATCTTTTGTCGTAACTGTATTTTTGAGTGGTGCAGCCACTCCAAGGAACTGCAATGTCCGTGTCCCCGCCTATGTATGTGTTAATGAGCATGAGTATGACTATTAGTACCAGTAGGGGCGCTGTTGTGCCAGAGAGAGAGATAGTGCTGTACTGTTGCCTGCTAATGAGAGAGAGGAGGAGGGGGGAGTTGCACCACTCAGTTCACACAGGTGTGATTTTTTACACACTGCAAAGAAGTAAGTAGCCTTGCCGAGCCATGAGGCCCATAGGGGCAGGAGCCTATCTCCTGTTTCTGTAGCCATGAGGCCCATAGGGGCAGGAGCCTATCTCCTGTTTCTGTAGCCATGAGGCCCATAGGGGCAGGAGCCTATCTCCTGTTTCTGTAGCCATGAGGCCCATAGGGGCAGGAGCCTATCTCCTGTTTCTGTAGCCATGAGGCCCATAGGGACAGGAGCCTATCTCCTGTTTCTGTAGCCATGAGGCCCATAGGGACAGGAGCCTATCTCCTGTTTCTGTAGCCATGAGGCCCATAGGGGCAGGAGCCTATCTCCTGTTTCTGTAGCCATGAGGCCCATAGGGGCAGGAGCCTATCTCCTGTTTCTGTAGCCATGCATGAAGCCCATAGGGGCAGGAGCCTATCTCCTGTTTCTGTAGCCAAGAGGCCCATAGGGGCAGGAGCCTATCTCCTGTTTCTGTAGCCATGCATGAAGCCCATAGGACAGGAGCCTATCTCCTGTTTCTGTAGCCATGCATGAAGCCCATAGGACAGGAGCCTATCTCCTGTTTCTGTAGCCATGCATGAAGCCCATAGGACAGGAGCCTATCTCCTGTTTCTGTAGCCATGCATGAAGCCCATAGGACAGGAGCCTATCTCCTGTTTCTGTAGCCATGCATGAAGCCCATAGGACAGGAGCCTATCTCCTGTTTCTGTAGCCATGCATGAAGCCCATAGGACAGGAGCCTATCTCCTGTTTCTGTAGCCATGCATGAAGCCCATAGGACAGGAGCCTATCTCCTGTTTCTGTAGCCCTGAGGCCCATAGGGGCAGGAGCCTATCTCCTGTTTCTGTAGCGTGAGGCAGCTTGATGTACAAGTACACCCCCTGGACATGATGCTAGTATGTCGCAGGGACTGACCCCGGCCCCAATCCAACCCTTGATGCTGAGTGTCAAGCAGGGAGGCATTGGGTCCCATTTTTACAGTCTTTGGTATGATGACCCGGCCGGGGATTGAACCCCGACCTCCCAGTCTCAGGGCGGACACTCTAACCACAAGGCCACTGAGCTGGTAGAAGCAGTGGGTAAAAAGTGTCTCTCGTGTGACTGAACTTCTCATCCTATCACTAATGGAGATAGATGTCAGCGCCACCTGTCTGAGAAAACTCATTTCGGCCGCTTATTCTTTCGGTCATGACCCACACTTCATGACCATATATAGGTGAGAGTAGGAACACTTCATGACCATATATAGGTGAGAGTATAGGAACGAAGTTTGCTCGCTAAATAATATTCTGATTCTGATGAGATGAATAAGCAGCGTCAGTAAGTCAGCATAGAGAATCCTGAGGCGCTAGGATTGGCTGTCTGATGTTTTAGTGGTGCACGCCACAGAGATATCTGGTCTGACTAGCAGTAGAAAAAAAAAAGTCTGGACTATAGCAGGGCTTTGGGCAGTTCTGCGTCACAGAAGTGAGGGGCGCTTTCGTCAAGTTGTTGACAAGGCAACAAGCTCTGGCCAATCAGAGGCAGGCAGGGGCAGGTCTTTTCATAACAGAGATGCAGACCAGATAATATTATGTGCAAATGAGCCTATGATGTGTGAAATAGCAAATCACAACATCAGGTCTAAATATTTTCGCTCTATTTGTTTGTAAATGTCAAATATGTGATCCGACACTCGCATTAAATAGGCTACTGAAGCACATGATTTGACACGACGTTAATATAATTGCAATTTGATGAGACACAATACAACAGACTATAAACCCCTCTGGGGTTGTTTTGAGTCACGTATATACATTCAACAAATTCGCTTAGCTTGCTATTTCTGCCGTTCCCTTTTCGCTTGAATCGCTGCTGACTGACTGTAAACGCTACAGTTACTGTAGTGTAATTATGTGAAGAATGATTACCAGTGTAGCCTTTTGTCACATTCAGCAAAGTGCTCTGCTTGCTGTTTGTTATTATGTTAGGTTAAACCACGGTGCCACACACTGACTGCTGAGCACAACAACAGGGACTTAACCCAGTAAGACTTGAGGACGATTCTACAAATGTCTGAAAATAAAACGTATGTTGCTACTGTATGTATATCAGACTTTTTTCATGTCTATAGGACCCCCACAATTGCAAGTGTCTTGTCACAGGTACCCCCAGAAGCAATGTTTTAGAAGACGATACCTACATATATATTCAAAGATTTGTACAAATCTTCACAATTTCTCAACAAATAGCAGATCTACAAGCCCCTTCTATATCTAAACAAATTTATTTTCAGCTCGAATCAAAAAAAGGACACAGCAGCTTTCCCGGTCTCATTGGGTTAACCCATTTTGGGCGGGAACCCCTTTTGGTGTTAGCATCATGTCATGCTTTAGCTATTGAAAAATAGCAAACCTACAAGCTCATAGCGTGCCACCGAGTGGCGCGCTACGAGCTTGTAGGTCTGCTATTTTTGAAAAATCTAAGACACTTTTATAGAATCTGATCTCAGGTCAGAATGGGTTAAGGAACAGCATCTAAAGTCTCTGGGCATTCCTATTATTATTCTTTTAGTTAATTTTGATAGATGGCATGCGGGCGAGACCTTGCCCCTGGCAGTACAGTACAGTACTGGCACAGTACAGTACAGTACAGTACAGTACAGTACAGTACTGGTACAGTAGTACCAAGTATACCAACACAACGTGAGAGATGTGGAGGTGTGTGGCGGGCTGGCGGGCCATGTGAGATTATAAATATTAACCCATTTAGGAAGGGGAACCCCTTTTGGTGCTTTAAGCATTGTGTTATTATACGATCTACAAGCTCGTAGATCGGCTATTTATTTATTTTTAATCATGAATATGTGGCGCAAATCTTTGAATATATATAGTCTTTCACAGCCAGCGAACGTTTTTAACTCAAATATTTGCTTCTGGGTGGGGTCCCTGGAACAACCTATTTTCAGACTAGAACTGCACTCTGTCGAGTGCCTATACTTGCTTGTTGCGCACTAGTAGGCCATAAATGGCCTACTAGTGCGCAAGCAGAGCGTGCAAGTACTGTAGACCGCTACAAACTTTAAAATCTCAGCCTCTCTGTGAAGGAACGTTTGCAATATTGAATTATTAGGTTGGGCTATTTGCTACGTACCTTGCTTTTGGAGGAGAGAAAGTAGTATTTTTGAAGTATGATAATGATTACTTATGCCTTAGTTATGGCAGTGGTGTCAGATTACATACATGTATACATAGTGGTGTCAGATTACATACATGTATACATAGTGGTGTCAGATTACATACATGTATACATAGGGGCCTCTATCTCCTCGTCCATGTGAGGGTGATAGATGGAATGATTGGAACACGTTACCAGACTGAAACATTCTGCTATCCTTGAGCTGTAAAATCTGCCATGTGGGGGATCTTATTTTCTGAAGTGGACATTCCATTCTTGTCATAAAAAGATGTCTATTTTCAATCTGGAGCCAGTGTGGGGGGGGGGGGGGAGAAAAATGGACAGATTGTGCCACCTTCATATGTCACTGCTATATCGATCTTTTAGGATTCAATTTTAGCGGACAACAGCCGTTGGGTCAATTTTAAGGTTAATTCTGCTCTTTCCAACGAAAGGAGAAAAACACACGCGATTGAACTGAAGGAATCGCTCCGTGGAGCCCCAGACGATGCGGTCTCTCGTATTAAAGGAGGTCTTCACCACTTTTCAACCTATCCTCATGTAACATCATGCGGTTTAAATTGGGGCCGGTTTAAACTAAAAACAGCATAAAAACGGCATGAAAGGCCTGGGCCGGCTGAGCGGTCCAGGCACCTATAGGCTGGTAATCCAGCCTGACAGCGTGTCGCGGGTTCGAGTCCCGAGCCCCGACGACCTTTGCTGCGTCTCTCTCTCTCCCCCCCCCCCCCCCCCCCCATCTCTCTTCCCCTTTCCTGTCAAACTATACTGTGGCATGAAGAACGGCATGAAAAAATGTACTGCTGTAAACGAACATTAAAAGTCCATAGACTTGGCTGCCATTTCAAAAGCCAGTAGCCAGACTCAACCTTTTTCATGTCAAGGACCCCCAGAATTATCTGTATTTGGCCGCAGACCCGTATTACTTGCGCAAGCAGAGCGTGTGCAAGTATACTGTTATCAGTCAGGTGCTATACGGGGACCAACCGAGTATACTGTTATCAGTCAGGTACTACGGGGACCAACCAAGTATACTGTTATCAGTCAGGTGCTACGGGGACCAACCAAGTATACTGTTATCAGTCAGGTGCTACGGGGACCAACCAAGTATACTGTTATCAGTCAGGTGCTACGGGTACCAACCAAGTATACTGTTATCAGTCAGGTGCTACGGGGACCAACCACGTATACTGTTATCAGTCAGGTGCTACGGGGACCAACCAAGTATACTGTTATCAGTCAGGTGCTACGGGGACCAACCAAGTATACTGTTATCAGTCAGGTGCTACGGGGACCAACCACGTATACTGTTATCAGTCAGGTGCTACGGGGACCAACCAAGTATACTGTTATCAGTCAGGTGCTACGGGGACCAACCACGCCCCTCATGTGTTTGGTTCTGTCCTAATGACAGCTGGTCGCTCATCACTCTCGTAACGAGAGACCATGCTCACTGCGAATGTTTCACAGTCCATAGATTAGATTGCTCTTCACATTCACTGGTGTATTATTGGAGCACACATTTATCCATATATGCTCCCACTGCGTGGTTGGAGAACACTGTGCATGCAGGCAGGCGTCCACTGTCTGTCTGTGTCTGTCTGTGTCTGTCTGGCTGGCTGGCTGGCTGTCTGTCTGTCTGGCTGTCTGTCTGTCTGTCTGTCTGTCTGTCTGTCGTTGCCAAATCTAACCCAGTGAGAGCTGAGAGCTCATGGTTCAGGGGTTGAAGAAGTGACTATTTTCATTATTGCAGCCAGGCAACCTCCAGCTCAATGTGTGTGTGTGTGTGTGTGTGTGTGTGTGTGTGTGTGTGTGTGTGTGTGTGTGTGTGTGTGTGTGTGTGTGTGTGTGTGTGTGTGTGTGTGTGTGTGTGTGTGTGTGTGTGTGTGTGTGTGTGTGTGTGTGTGTGTGTGTGTGTGTGTGTGTGTGTGTGTGTGTGCGTGTGCGTGTGCACGTGCATGCTCTTTGTATTCCGATTGAGGGAAAGTGTGGCAGGTGGCGATCAGTGGCCTTGGCATGTCGATATGTGGGGACTGTATGCTATAGGCTAGTGGTGCTGACAGAATGAATTATGGAATGAATTATGGATAGTTGCCACTATTTCTCTTTTGTCATTCACCAAAAAACAGCTGATCCACAAGCTCACACACCACGTCACATTGTGACTGACCGACGTGTCGTGAGCTTATTGTAGATTGCTATTTCTTTGTTGAAGAGACAAGGGGCTCTATTTTTGCCCAGAGTCAGAGAGAGTGAGAGAGAGAGAGGGGACAGAGTTTGGAGACGTCCTTGAGTTGATGTTTGATGAGGTCATCCCAGTGTTTACGGGGTGAGAGGCAGGCGAGACATGGAGGGAAGGTCTTTTCTGTCTCCCTGTGTTCCAGGACACTGTGTGCAGGAGTCAGGGGACTTAATGAGAGAAGGGAGACAGCGTGTGGTACCGCTCCGTACTTCATGGCTTGTGATGGAAGAAGTATATATACACACGTGTTTTACTCGCGTAAAAAAAGTACCAATACTACAAAGAAGATGTTATAAGCCTGGAATCCAGTGTTAAACTGACCTCCAATTTGAGGACATTTAAACAGAAGACTAAAAAAATGGCTACTGGAAAAGGTTCCCCTATATAAAGGGACATCGACTTAGAGGGATGGATAGGGATGTACTTGCTGTGTTGTGTATGTAATGTATATGTACTGTTAATGTATTTGTGATGTATTTTAAAGTATTGTTCAGTGTGAGAGGACCCCAGTGGAAAAATCAAATGTACTCCGTTACAAGTAGAAGTCTCAAAATGGTCAAAATTGGCCAGAAGCATTCAGAGCATTTAGAGACTTTTTAAAGCGTTGCTTTCCATTCCAGGTTAGTGGTAACCTGACGCTGCCAGCTGAGGGCGGTATTGAGGAAACATATTCCCCAACACAACACTCATCTGGGACTTCCGACAGAGTTGAGCCTGAGACAGATCAGCTTCGTACCGAACCAATCAGCGTGAGCTAAAGGCGGGATATGTGCAAAAGCGGATGTGACGGTATATAGAAGCTGCTGTGTTGTGTAGTTGTTTCACTTATTCACTAGTCAACATGGCCGCTACCATGAGCGATATGACGATAGAAGCTGCAATAACATCAGTTATTTCTCAACTGGACAATATTTCTTCGTTGAAAGAAGAGCAAAGTATGGCACTGAAGGCTTTTTTGCGTGGAAAAGATGTTTTTGCGCTCCTCCCGACTGGCTTCGGCAAGAGTTTAATTTACCAACTAGCTCCACTGGTAGTGAAAGAACTGGGGACGCCGAAGCCTATATTGATCGTCGTTTCTCCTTTGACTGCCCTCGTAGCAGATCAAATCAAAGAGGCTACGAATCTTGGACTCTATGCTGCGCAACTCGTAGATAATGCAGCACACGCCGACATCCTCGACGGCCGATGTCAGCTGGTCTTTGGCAGCCCGGAATCTTGGTTACTTAGCGATAAATGGCGTGATATGCTTTCATCACAAGTGTATCGTGAAAACCTACTTGGCATTGTCGTCGATGAAGTTCACGTCGCATACAAATGGTAAGCTAAACACCGTTAAATGGCTGTATAGTGTAATTGTTACACTACACATTAAACTGTAAAACAAAACAGTAACAGAGCAGCGTGTTTCTAAATACGGCTACAGTAGTTCCAAGACGAAGTGTTGTAACATTTATGTCAAATATTATATTGTAAACAATAAGCTAACACACACAAACAGACCAAATGTTAAACAGATCTTACTGTTACTGTATTGCTGTAATGCAACTATGCACGTTACTATTGCTGCTACCTAGACTCAATTTAGGATGTCTTTTTCTTTCAACCAGGGGGCTGGGAGCAAACGGGAAGCCAGCCTTCAGAGAAGCCTTTTCCAGGCTGAATGAACTAAGATCCCTAGTCAAAGAAGGTGAGTTTTGAAACACAGTAATGCTACATGATTAATTAATATCAATCCAGAAAAGGGGCATTGATTGTGTTTGGAAGGGGGGCTGCATTGTGCTGCTAACTGAGGGGGGAATGTTGGGGGGGCTGTTTCTTTTGTGTGTGCATTGGGCTGGCAACCTGGTTAGGTTAATCCCCCTTTTTTTAAGGTTAGGGGGAGGGCTGTGTTGTGCTGGCAACTTGGGGAGGATAAACCCCCTCTATAGCCTGATTAGGGGGAGGGGTGTATACACTACAGGAGCAGATCATAGAAGTTGGTGCTGTCCAAGTATAGTTATTTGTCATTTAAAGAAAATACATTATGATATATGGAAACGTCAGTCTTTAGCTGAAGCTACCGATAACATAAATAACCTAATTATTTCCCCTTTACAACGCTATAGAAAGTGTAGCATACAGTTCTTCATTAATGCTTGTTTGCTGATACATGTGCACTTGTCTTTCAGGTTTACCTGTGTTAGCGTTGACAGCATCGGCTGATAACAAGAACAGAGGCCGTGTGACCAGGATGCTGGATATGGAGGAGGCAACTCTCGTGACTGTTAGCCCAAACAGGAGAAACATCAGACTGGGACTGATTCGGGTTCCTGCCGATAACTTGAACTGTATGGACTGGGTGGTAAAGGAGGTCAAAGATAAGGGTCTATCAATGTCTCCCATTATAATCTATTGCAGAGCACTGAAGTCACTTGGGAGAGTGTTCACCTATCTTAAAGCAGAATTGGGAGAAGATGCTTGGGTTAACAAAGACCAGGATCAGAAGGCTGAGAACCACCTTATAGGAATCTTCCACAGCAATACACTGTCAAAGTACAAAGACAGAGTTTTGGCCTCCTTTAGTGGAGAGGGGAGCTGCAGAGTGGTTGTTGCAACAACAGCTCTTGGGATGGGCTTGAATTTCCCTAATGTTTCTCATGTTCTAATGTATGGTTTGCCAGAGGATGTTGAAGACATTGTTCAAAAAGTTGGAAGGGCTGGCAGAAATGGGTTGCAGTCACATGCAATTTTGTATGCTATCAAAAAACCTGAAAGGGCTGGTCCAGAAGTGAAAGAACTGATACACACTGGCACTAAGAGCTGCTTTAGAAAAGCACTGTACAGTCATTTTGAAAACCAGCCAACAAGTGTAGAGCCAGGGCATGTCTGCTGCAGCTATTGCCACTCTGTATGTTCATGTGCAGGTGAAGAGTGTTACGAGCCTATCCCCAAACATGAGGTAATAGAACAAGATGTTGCCATGCAAGGGAAATGTCGAGTGGTAACACAAGAGGACAAATCTCTTATCCGGGAAATGTTAGAGGAGTATATGGTTTGTTTAGAAAAAGACACAGCACATGTCTACACTAGCAAGTCAGCATGTACTGGTTTCAGTGCTGAGCTCATAGATGCAGTAGTAGAACACGGCACACACATATTTGACTTGTCCTACATTCTTAGAAACCTTCCTGTATTCAGAAAAAAACATGCAAGAGAAATTCTGCTAATCATCAATGAAGTCTTTGGTGATATTGACGATGTAGAGCCTTATCAAGAGGATAGCTTCACTGAGCCAGACATCAATTATACAGGCTATTTTGATGAAGATGAGGACGACTTTGAGATGGGAACACAGCACAGCAGCTCAGAATCGTCTGACGAATAAGCAGTTGGCCATTAAAGGCTATTATAAGATTCAGATTGGTTGTCAACTCGAGCTGTGGAATATTCAGTTGACTGAATGCTCATGATTAAAATGGTTTTGTATGTAATTTGAACATAAAAGTTATTAAAAGTTTGTCACTTCAAAAAATCTGGTGTTTATTTTCCAGGTATGCAAATTTCACTTTGATTAAGAACCGTTTATCACAAAATAAGTAAAAATGTACATCTGTCCTGGTACTGTATGTCACCCTTTTCACTATGCATGATGACTCTCAAATTGATTGTTTCAAATCATTCGGCTAGAGGCATTGATCAATTTGCAATTTAACACATGGGATCCAGCTTTGATACTTTAGAAACATGTTATGTAGTTTTACAAAGTAAACATGAACAAGTGAGGCAAATGAAAAATGTATTTATAAAAACAGTAAATGCTATAGTTGAGCATACTTAGGTAGGGGAAAATCACAACAATATATATAACAGGATCATAAAAACAATACGTGCGTAGCCTATATTCAATAAGGTCCCAACTATGCATTCTCATATCCTTTTCAAGTACCCTTTGTTAAGTTCCTATTCGAGATACATATTTTCTTACATCCTGCAATGTGTGGTGACAAATGAGAAAAATAAGATGCCCTTGGTCAATTCAATTCAATTTTATTATAGTGTCAAATCACAAGTTGTCTCAAGACACTTTACAACCAACAAAGATCCACCCAGAGCAAGCAATATTGCGACAATGGTAACGAAAAACTCCACTTTAGGAAGAAACGTCAGGCAGAACCCGACTCTAGGGTGGGCGGCCATCTGCCTCGACCGTGTCGGAGGGGGGGGGGGGGTAGAGAGAGAGAGAGATAGACAGAGAGAAAAAAAGACAGAGAAATAGGCAGGTGGGATCCGTGGAGTGGTCTGGTCCACATCGGGTCCAGGTCACACTTCTGGTGGGCTCCATGAAGAGGCCTGATCCACGGTCACACTCGGCAGTCATTGATGAATATAAACAGTGAATTATTGCACAATTTTTGGCTACTTGGCAGCAGTTATTGCAGACTTTTATAGCACAATCAGATATACGTTATCTAAAGTGTATCGTGGGCATGTTTAAAGACTACAAGGCTATATTATTGACTGACTCAGACTCAGTAAAACGCTTTAACGCTGAAAGGAGAGTTTGGTGAACACAGGCAGGAATGACTTCCTGTGGTGCTAGGAGCCAGTTGCAGTCTCACTAAGTTCAAACTCACCATAGCTATAGCTTAACCCATTCAAACCGGGAACCGTGTAACCACTTTATAATCGATATTTTATACTTTGGCTATTCAAAAATAGCAGATATACAAGTTTATAGCGTGGCACTCGCTGCCGTGCTATGAGCTTGTAGATCTGCTATTTTTGAATAGCCAAATAAATCTAAAAATTACAGATTATTTCCCGGTCTAAATGGGTTGCATGGCTTTTAAAAAGCAACATTTTTCTCAATAACATTACTGGATTTAACACAAAAAACGCTGAGATTATTTTTGCCGTTTTTGCATACTTAAAAATGCGTTGCGACAGTGCAGACTTGTTGTTGCTGTGGAAGGCCCTGTCGTTGCTGGGTAGGGGTGGAAGCCATGTAATGATGACTGGCTGTGGCATCTACTGCGGCTGCAGAGGGAGAGAAATGGGGGGGGTCATAAAAAAATGGTCATGTTTGTCAATGGAAGACAAAGGCTTCATTCAAGCTGAAGCTGTTATTAGCTGAGGGTATGTGTATCCACTGAGGTTGATACGGGATTAGTGAATAAAGTGTAAACATGTTTTACTGTTATGATTACATGGATGGTGACATTAAAACTGAACCTTTGATGAAAATATTGTTCAGACGGCATAGTGAAAACAAGGCAACACACGGGGCAGTATGAATAGTGTTGAAATATGAATTGCATACCCCATAGCTGAGTGGTTACTGAGCCCGCCTGGGAAGCCAGAGCCCTTGGTTGACCCAGCTGTAGAGCCGTTACTGCTGTGAATATGCAGAGTTGTGCTGGATTGGAGCAGATATTCTTGGGGGAACCATGATGGACGTCGCTACTGCGTAGGATTCCAGGCCAGGCAATGTGTCGATGTGCGTTTCCTTGAGCAAGACTCTTCTAGGATGTGTAAAAAGAAGAGGATGAATTTCACCTTTGTGCATATATATATATATATATACACATACATATATATAATAATGTGACAAAAATAAGACCCCAAAAGGAGTGGGGACTATACCAGTATTCTATTCTATCTATGCGTGCAAGAGGGGAAACGTTGTTTTCGGGATGTTGGAGAGTTGGCTCTTGTGTGTTCTTGGGCAGGCTCTCTGGACCAGGGGGTGACGTCATCGAGGTGCAGCGACGGACCTGTGAAGTGTGTGGGTTTTGAAAAGGTGGAGCAAAACATTTGGAAAATAGTTAACAAGGCTCTTTGATTCAGAATATGTACAGTATATATAAAACAGAACACTTTTCTTATTTTTTTACCACAACTTGTTCACGTTGGAAAACTGACAGTTGTAGTGTAAGTCATTTAATACTTACATGGGTGGAGGCCTTTGACATTGTGTCTGAAAATTGGTGAGGGATGTGACTAGCCACTACAGCAGATATGGGCTTGGATCTCAGGACCAGGAAGGGAGTTCCCAATGTCACAGTCCATGGTATAAAGTTGGTTTTGAAAAGGTGGAGCGGGAGGGAGAGAAAAATAATTCTCAGTTCGCGGTGTTGTCTGTGTCCCACACTTATGTAGTCGGAAGTAAGTCTCTGAGTCTATGCTGTCATTGTTCAAATAGGGACACCCTTCCACTCCTTCAGCTTTGACCTCATCCAACTGCACACCTCGCTGTGCTTCAGTTTTGCAAGCAGGTTTCTGTTGAACTTGGGGAAGGCTGTGAACTGTCTGCCTGGTTGGTTTTTGAACAGCTCGGCCTCTCTGAGAACCTCAACAAGTGCTAGAATGTCGTCAGTCTGGTCACGGGCATGATGGATGCCGCTGGACTTCGATACGTCCAGCTCAGTGTCTGTGATGTCCATCATGTCCTTCAGAACCCCAATGGACTTGCTGATCCTGTCTGCTGCTTTCTCAGTCATGTTTGGGCCTGTGCGCTTAAGGAACGATTTCAAGAAATTGTTAAGGTGTTCCAGATGCAAATCAAGAGAAATATTCTTGCCCTTCCCTCCGCTCCCATTCCAGAACCTGTTCCAGGTCAGACTGTGTGCTAGGCGAGGGGAGAGAGTGGCGTTGACCTGCACGGTCAGCAGGAGTGTACTGTAGGAGTATTGGGTATGACCATAGGCCTTGTAGAATAGCAATGCTACAGAGTACATCCTCAGTAACCTCTCTCCATCTCCCTCCTTCACTGCATCCTGCATGTTGGACAGCATGAAGCCAAAGCTGAGTCTTGCTTCTGTGTGCTGTCGTTTGTGGTCCACGGAACTAGGCATGACTGGCTCTGGCACACTCATTGTAGGCACAGTTAAGCCGTGAATTTTATGCTCGTGGTTCTCCCTGGCCTTGCTGTACTTGTAGGTTTTGGGACAACTTGGCATGCGGCATTGGAGCTCCTTCCCCAGTAGAGGACGATCACTGGCACATTGTCGGATACCGGTCACAGTGTCTGAGATGTCATTAAACATGACAAACCGGTCCACAATTTGGGTCACGGCTTTATGCAACCAGCTCCTTTTCACATCTGGTGAGCCAGACCTGATGTCCTTGGGGATGAAGTCCTCTGGCACATCTGTTGAGACATATTTAAATGAACAAGAATTACTATAACGTAGTTGTGGAAGCAATAGAAAAGTAAAAAGAGCCATGACATTTAAACTACAATTCAAAAAAGAAATTGAGATGCCCAGGAAATTTGCATCAGCCAAGTGCTGGTGAAATGGGAAAGTTGACGATAGATTTCAAACACAAAAATTATAAAATCTACTACAGAGTGTCTGGCGAATAGGAGTTTTATCTGAAATGTGTCTGACAAAAGAATAGATATCCTTGTCAAACATTTTCACATTCATAATTGAAATGTTTTGAAATAATATATAATAATGTCGACAACTACTATGTGACCATAATCAGTGACAATCAATTGTGTACCTGTGACATTGTTCAGTCCAAAGTGCTCCATTGTGGCAGCCAGGAACAGAGCAGCAGTGTCCTTTTTCACCATGTCTTTATATGCGTTGAACGCAGCATGAGGACCTTTTTTTGCATTGCTGCAACTGCAAAAAAATATGAGAAGTAAAAAAAGGGGAAGGAGGCAAAGAATAATAATTGCTGAGGATGATGACGACATTTAGGGGATCACCAGACAAAATCGTGGTGGCAGGAGTTACTTAACAGTTACAGGACCCACATATATTAGTAAAGTATTACATAATAATAACAAACAATGACAATATTAACAGAATTAACAACAATTAGTTAATTACTTGTATACCGCTTTTCAATAATTCAAAGCGGCTACAAAGTACACTATAAGGAGACAATGTTAGTCAAACAAACAGTTGACAAAACATGAGACAGACAGACAGCAGTGGATGGGAAAGGAGTTAGACTTGGGGGTATAGAAAAGGCAAGTTTAGGTGGATCTGGGGGACTGGGAGGGTAAGATGGGTTAAAGGTTGTCAGTGAAGTCGGTATGGGGCTGTATAGTCGATTGAAAGGTTGAAATCACATGAACACAAACACACATAAATATATACAGACAATACAAACACAAACCGGGTCATCGCTCATGAAGTCAGAAATCATCAGTCGTCAGTCGTTAGTAGTCAGCCCCCCCTCCCCTCCCCCCAGCAGTACCAAGCCTGAATTCATGCTGGCTGGACTGGATTTCCCCAGGCGCTAAAGAGCACAGTAAGTCGTAATGATAAAGTACCAAGCCGTAATTCATGGTGGCTGGAGTTCATCACAAAGAACATCTCTGCAAAAGATTTGGAAAATAGTTAACAAGGCTCTTAGAATCAGAATATGTATATATAAAAACAGAACAGAACACTTTGAACATTTCTTTTTTACCTCAACCTGTTCATATTTGAAAACAGTGTCCCATGATCTCTGGCTGAATCCTCCTTGTAAAAGACCAGATGATAGATCTAAAATCCAAATGATGTTGTAGTACAGTAAGCAAACAATTTCATTTAGGAGGAAATATTATTGTCATGATAATTAGCATGATAGCATAGATAAGTCAAGTTAGTCCAAACTTTGTTTTCAGGGGAAGTGGTACAGTAATTGGCTGCTAGTCCATACTGTTGTGAATAAACTGTTTGAGGTCAAACATTGAGTGAGTTCACCCACCTCAAACAGGTTCCGGATTGCATGCCAATCCTCAAACTTGAAGACAAGGCCTTCCAGTCTGTCTTCCCTGCTCTCTCCTTCGGCATAGGACAACTGGATGTTCCGACTGTTCCCCTCTGTCAGTCTGTCCCCACCTACAAAAACACTTTCCAGTCCATGTGGGGCCTTTGGCACATACCTACATGAAACATCAAGTAGACTTACTAGATTTATCAAAACCCTTCCCTTCAGATGCATATGTAAGTAAATTATATATTTTCCTTATTTCAAAACTTAATAAGGCCTGTGGGGCACCTGCAGCATGTAATCAAGCCCCTGCACTCAACGATATTGGAATGGTAGAGATACATAAAGGCTTTTTCCAATATATCATTATCAAATATCAATGTCCCACATTGTGCGATCTTTGATGACTATGGTCAGTAATGACATCAATGATGATGTTACAATGTCTATGACATGTAAAGTTGGGCAATTGTGCGATGAGTGATGTAAATCCGGTAATGCCATGATGTGATTGAGATGACTAGTGGTAGAAAATCACTAATTTGGCAAGTTAAAGTGTCACTTTTTGATAAGCAATGGCCGCTGAAATGCACAAACACTGACTTTTTTTTTTGCATGCCGTGGTATTGACAAACTGCACGAATACGAACATTGTGTTTCATAAATTCCAAGACAAGCCATACTTACTCATTCTGGATGTGCTGTAAAACGTCTACCAAGTCCCCAGTTTGGTTCTCATCTTTGAACAGAAGTCCAAGAGGATGCTATGAAGGAAGAATATATGGATTATAGTAGCATAAAGTTTTTAGTTTAAATCCTATGCCAGTACACTAGTTGTTACTTGTTCAACTTAATGAAAAGTTAACTCAATGGTACAACTGACAGTTGTAGTGTAAGTAATTTAATACTTACGTGGGTGGAGGCCTTTGACATTGTGTCTGAATATTGGTGAGGGATGTGACTAGCCACTACAGCAGATAATGGCTTGAAAGCATCCAGGTACTGGGTCAGAATGCGGCTCCCTAGCACAACAAACTCTCGTCGCATATGGGCTTGGATCTCAGGACCAGGAAGGGAGTTCCCAATGTCATAGTCCATAATTGGCTGAGTTGGCTTGTCCCTGCTGAGATGGGTTATGGGCACTCTGTCTTCTACAGCCATGTGGTGAACCCAGTGGATGGATTTGTTTGCTTGCCTGGTAGACTGGTGGTGTGGGCGGATGAAGAAATCCAGATTGTCAAATATGATGGAATATGTGGGTGGTGGTGTTGGTTGTGATCGTCCTAGCGGCAAGACACTGCCGGCCAGAACAGCACCTCCCTGCGCAGCGATGGTGTTCTCCATGGTGCTTTGGGTGGTTTCATCTGTATAACACACACACACACACACACACACACACACACAGAATAAAAATGTGTTAACACATAAATGGACTCATAACATTAAAGGATAAACACTTATGCAGCGACAAAATAAACAATGATCAACAAAAAGAATAGCCCTTCTAACCTGAGAAGACAGACAGATCAAAGCTGAGGATAGCTTCATCCAGGTCCCTTGCACTCGCTGTGTCACTCAGTGGGCTTGTTTCAGCAGCCATAGCACCTCCGCCTTCAGCAGTGTCTGTGAAGCTGATTTGCTCCACTCTGTCGGTAGTGATTTCACTTGCTACTTTCAGTAGGTGAAATTCCTGGCCGCAGGTCTTTGCCAATTCGGTGAGCTTTTTCACAGCGTTGGTGTGCGTTGTGGTTATACCCAGTTTGCTGAGCCTTTTAAAAACTGCCTTCTTTGCCCCTCCATACAGTAGAACACTGTCCACATAATATGCAAAGGCTGACAAGCGTGGTTCCCTGCCTCTCAGAGCTATTGCAGCAGCAGCACAGGTGACATGGGGAGACTGTTTGGTGATTTGATTAAATATAGAAAATATGAAAGGTGACGTAGACTGGAGATCTGACAGCAACTGGGCGAATGAAAATGCCTTCAAATCATCTGCCGATGACCGCCACAACATACAACCCTGGGAGGGACTACACAGTTTTTTGCTCTCATCCTCTATCAATTGTAGGAGATTGTTCTTAAGTTCTCCAAACAGTTCTTGGTGTCTGACAATCAGATTGGCTGCTGTTGTCCAATTCTCCAAGGTGAGGTGTTCGACAATCCCTGCTGTGTAGTTGTCACACACTGTTGTTCTACCCCTGATAGTAACCTGAAAGAAAAACAAAGGGGGTTATTATTAAATAATCATAACTGTGACTATGCATTTCTAAAGATAATGGATCATGATCTGATTTATGATTATTGGCCTAATACGTGCTCACTTAAAAGGAATTATAATCATTATTTTTGTTACTCTCAATGCACTGAGACAGAAAACTGATACAAACCATGACAACAAAGCTGAACAGAGGCCAACATAAATATTTGCTACTATGCACAGATATAGATATACAGTACAGTAACAGTATATAAAAATCCAGTATCAGTATATAAACTGTGCAAATAAGACAATATTGCAGCATGCAAAGATGCTGGAATAAATATGCAATTTATTCGTGTGCAATTAGTTTAAATTATACACACAAGAGGTAGGTGGTAAGTCCCACTGTATATTAGAATGTCGATTGGTTAGGGAGGGAGAATCCTGTTTGGTGTTACAGGTCTATTTCATGTATTGTATCATGTATCTATGTATTGTTTCTGACACCATGTGACTCATTTAACATCTGCCTGTCTTCACACCTCCCCCCTCTGTAGGTAGAGTTGGAGGGAGGATGGGCTGTGAGATGTAAAGGGAGATTAGACCCTGCCAGATAACCAAGATAAAATATGTCACATTATAGTAGCATCAGCCAAATATTATGTCCATGGAGAGGGAATATTAGCTAATGACAGCCTGCCTAGTCACATTTCCTTTGAAAAGTCATTAACCAGTGTAGTATATTTTAAAAGCTGTGAGTTACCAGGCCTGCTTGGAAGAGATTCGTGAAGTAAGTGAGAACAGGCAGGATTGGGGGGACAGCCCCCCCCCCCCCCCCCAGCCTGCTGTTATTTGAGACCCTTTCAAAGCTCATGCCCTGAGCCAAGTGTGCTTATCAGATCAAAAGATGAGCAGTGGTTCTCAACCTGATTTTTTCAATCGACAGTGCAAGTGACAATTTAGAACTTTCAAGACCTTTTTAATATCTATTTTTGTTTTACCATTACTGCATCAAAAGTATTCAACAAACTATACTATACAAACTGGTCAAACATTGGCCAAATTGTCAAATGATATAAGAAAGAGGCAAAACATTGAAAATAGCCAAACTACAAGCTCACACGTTATGAGCTTGTAGATCAGCTATTTTCACAATATTTATCTAGGGTGTCCCTAGTTCAAATATGATTATTTTGGGGGGTCACGGCCTGAAAAGCAATGTTCAGTCATTAATGTTAAGATGGTTATATTTTTTTAATGAACTGCTATAGAATGAGCATATGTATACAATTGCAGCAGCGCAGCTGGATTAGCGCGAGTTGGCAGCATTAGGTTAGACACAATTAGAAATAGTTTCACAATATGAATTTACCTCTAATAGGCTTCGCCGTACGGGCATCCCAGTTGATGGTTTAGACAGCCTACGAGAAGGGGTTGTTGGGGAATCAGTCGATGTAGGGGTGTAAGTGTGAGATGGAGTGCGAGGTTTTTTAATCCGCCGTGGTGTTTTAGAAGGCGTAGGCTCTCTGTAACGTTTATCTGTCCTCGGTCCAGTTTCCTCAGGTGGCGTCCGTGGTTCTGCTGTAGCCGTTTCTGCTGTAGCGGTAGCCGTTTCTGCAGGTCTTCTGTCTTTGTCCTCTTTTTGCCAGCGCCGGAAAATGGGATAAACGACTTCCATTCTTTGAAGCAATGTAATACATGGCTTACACATCCGAGACGATACGGCGGGGTCTTTAAACAGTGTTAAACCTAACGCTATCAGGCGTTCGTTAACACTTTTTACAGGCTTAGTACTAACAAATATATTCTTTGAATTCGTAATAGTACCTTTTATGCGCAGATTGGCGTTACAAAAACGACACAAATCTCCGACATCCATGATAACTTTTTTAGCAACAAGTTGTTCTGTGAAATGCAGTGGACTACATGTAAACATCCTGATGTCGCATCCAAACAAACGTCACGTAGACACGTCAATATGATTGGTTGTGTTTGCACGCCCACACGGTGATAGACATCCAATCATCTACCAAGTATCTTGAAAAAAAGGAACAGCCCCGTCATTGAATTTGCTTCCGCGATCCCAGATCCAAATAAGCTGTGAAACAAATTTGTGTAGCAAGCTTTTTGGATCTGGCAGCGTCAGGTTAGGTTAGTGGTGCATGCTGACAGACTTGTTGACTTACAGCATTGCCGCGTCAGCGTAATGCAAATAATGCATTAGATTTAAGTCCTCGGGATGCACTAAAATGCCTCCTCTCCTCTCCTCTCCTCTCCTCTCCTCTCCTCTCCTCTCCTCTCCTCTCCTCTCCCTGCCTCCCCTCTCCTCTCCTCAGAGGCAGATTGGACATTAATCTACCAAACCATTTTTTAGGGATTTACAGTACCTACTTATTTCGCTGTTTAGCTGTTTCGTATATGCGGCACAGTCAGAGAGAGAGAGAGAGAGAGAGAGAGAGAGAGAGTATTATATATATATATATATATATATATATATATATATATATTTATTTATTTTTTCCTTTTTTTTTTTTTTTTTTATCCCACGATTTTATAACCCATTTTTCACCCCTGTGTCAATCATCTAATGTGATCCTGGGCTCTACACACCCTCCACCAACCTAGTCCCCCTCCCCCATATATGGAGGACAAGGGGAGAGCAACGGACTTGAACTCATGCTTCCTTCATGCCTGAGTGTCCAAGTTGCTCCTTTTACAACCTGACAGAGAGAGAGAGAGAATATGAGGTAAAGGCGGAACGCGGCCGAGGAAAAAAAAATCCCCCTCATTTTTCTTCTTCAGTGTCACTTAGGGAAACGCGTGTAGTGGAAGTGGAAGCCATGAATGGGATGTGATAGACAGATAGAGTCAAGGTTACGTCATAGCGGCGGGTCTGTTTTACGAGAGGCCATTTAAACTGTGAGGTGAACCTGCCATGTCGTGAGTCTGGATTTATTAGCCGTGGTAGTATAGTTAAGCCATTCTGGGCGGGGGACCCCTTTTGGCCTTTTAAATTCAAAGCATTATGTTATACTTGAACTATTCCAAAAATAGCAGATCTACAAAGCTCGTATCGCGGCACCGAGTGCCGCGATACGAGCTTGTAGATCTGCTATTTTTATATATATATTCTTTCAGAGTGAACGTTTATAACTCAAATCTTTTGCTTCTGGGAGGTCGCTGCAGGAACTACATATTTTGAGATTGGGGTCCGGGGGCCAATTACATATAATTCTGGGGCTCGTTGACCTGAATTAGTTTGAGAACCACTGACATATAGAAACATAGGGTTTTTCCAAAAAAGATTTAGAAGACATTATTTTGTAGAATCGTCCTCAGGTCTAAATTGGTTAAGTGAGGAAAACTGACAGACAACGGCGGTGGTGCCAACAATGACCCTGTTTGGAGTCGGTGTTCTGCTCTGTTCAAGGCCGCGCGGCTCCGCTGGAAGTCTGGCTCCTGAATGCAATCAAAGGGAGCCTCCCGCCATCTTCCCTGACGGTGTGTTTCACTATGAGGCTGAGGTTCTGCTGTAGCTGGAGAGACACTGGAGCTCTGTTGACTTCACGTAGATAGTGTTGGCACCCTTAGGTAAATTTGTCAAGTCAACTTTTTTAGGAAAGTGTTTCCGGTTCATGGCTTTCAGAGTAAAAGCGATCAGACAACTTCTGGCACCCCAGAGCTCCTATTTTGAAGCACTTCCGGCACTAAATGTGTTAACTGAATCCTCAACATTACGCAGTGATCGCCTGCAGCTCCTTAATGTGTTGTGATGAACTGGCTAAAGAGAACGACCTGTAATTTGTGCCTGAGTGTTGCTTAATTAAACCCATTCTGGGCGGGAACCCCATCTGGTGTTTTAAGCATAATTATGTTATACGTTGAAAAATAGCAGATCTACAAGCTACGAGCTTCACAAAAACATTTTGTGAACAATATTGAAACGCTTCAATAGGTGTGCACTGCCTCGCAAAAGTTGCAACAGTAAAGCTGCCAACTCTTTGTAACTAATTTGAATTCAAACTAAGCAGCCAGGTAGATATAGGCTTGGTAAGTTGGTATATGTCCCATAAGGTCCTAAGGGCCTTCTAAAGTGGTGCCATCTCTTCCACAGTTTACAACCCACAACCGGCTTTAAGCCTATATAATATAGGCTAACGTTGATGGTCCAACTCCACCGACTATTAGCTGAGTCAGGGGGAAAAAAAGGCAACGTCCGCACACGATAAGTTTTGCTCCCCGAGTCCCCGTCTTTTCTCTATTTTAACCAAACGTCGATTCGCCCGGCAGGGCTTATTCAAGTTCTCCAGTCTCGACAATGCCCTTTTGAGAAAGTCTTGAGAAATTAAGCCCTGCCTTTTCCCCCTCATTTGATCATTTTAGCCAGCACCGTGGCTAAAAACTGCGGGGGTGTGCATAATCCTACTCCTTTCTTCATGTAGCTGAGTCAGGGCCGTACAGTAAAGTACAGTAGAGCTCTCTCAGGTGAAACAGAGCCAGGTGTCTGAAGGGCATCATTAGTGTGGTCTGTCTGATCCAGACACACACACACACACACACACACACACACACACACTGTTGGCTCACACACTATGTTCAAATGCTCACCCTCATTTGGATGCTGTCAGTGCACTGAATGGGACATTATCACGTTTACTCAGACTATTGATTGGTGACATGCTGACATGCTGTACTGATGAGCTCAGCAGGTGTTTTGTCCTTGATGATGGCTACTTGTTATGGACGATAAAAGAGAGAGAGAGAGAGAGAGATCCAGTTGAAGTCATTTTATGTTTGGTTGCGCTCTGAAAATAACCGATCTACAAGCTTAGCAAGCTCCATTTAGACTGCAGTCACATCCAGGCAAATCCCATTCAAATCTAAGCTGGTAAATTGTCTATATTCAGCATGCATAAAATCAGCCATTACGACACCATCAAGGCCCGCCAAAATATGTTTTTTTGTCTTCTAAAGACTATAATGACTAAACCAAATCTAAATCTTCTTCCAAAAAGAACACTGTCCAGAATCCAAGACACAGACTGTGGTGGAGTCCTAATATAGGTCTCTGAGCTGGCCTGATTTCATGGTCGAATCTGGATGGGACTTTTGATTGATTGGTTGATGTAATGGATTGCTTAATCATTGCTCAATTGATTGCTTAATTGATTTGATACTTCATTAACAGTTCGCAAAATACATATAACGAATATAAAGAATTCTATAGAAGTCATCATCGATACTAGTAGCAGTGAAGGCCTCTTCACAGAAAAAAGAGTGGGATAATTTATTTTTGCAAGACTACTTGTGTAGGTTCAGCAGACAGCTTCTCTGTCGCCACACCTAGGAGACATTCAGAAAGAGTCTTTGTATATCCAGGGCTTTGTCCTTTTTGGCTTCAACCACTATCAGATTATGCAGTGCTATCCTTAATTCTGTCTAACATATAGTTCATATTATGTAAGTTATTATGATTCTTTTCTTTGGTTCTCTTTTCTTTCCCATTTCAATTTGTTCTTTTAAAAAAAGTTTTGTTTTTCAGAAATTGACAGGTTTATTTTTCACTTCTCTTTTAGAAGATAACGATCTGCTTAGTTAGTCTGAGAAATGTGCAGCACACGGCCACCCTTAGGGAGGTATAAAGCCCGGACTGGAGTCCTTTGAGGACGGAGTGGAGGCGAGATGGAGCCTGTCATCTGTGGAGAACCTTTTACTACTGATATTTTAATGCATCCTGAGGGAGAGAGTCTCTCTCGCTCGCACGCACGCACGCACGCACGCACACACACACACACACACACACACACACACACACACACACACACACACACACTGCTAGTTAGTTAGTGTCTCTCTGCATTTGATGTATTTGTTTGCCTTGCTTACTGACTGTAAGTCTCTCTGAATAAATGCCTAAATTGTAAACTTGAAGAGTTGCACCAAACACTGTATGTAGCCACTAGTCAGGGTGCTCTCGTTGCACCACTATAGCTATAGGGTCATATTCCACACCTTGCTGTTTGGCGGGAAATAGACATTGAAAAACATGTTTTTGTGAATGTAAAATGATACAAAAGGTTGTTTGTGAGACAGAGCACACGTTCCAAGAAGACAGAGATTGTGGGAGAGTTGCCAAACAAGTATAGCCACCAGTGGTACCTCTGTGTAGAAGGCCTTTATCATTGTTGTTTTTGGCAGCAAGATATGATATTAGTTTTAGTCGTAGCATCTTGAATAGTTTTCATTTAGTCTTAGTCACATTTTAGTCACCTGGAATATGTTTTAGTGTTAGTCTAGTTTTAGTCGACTAAATATCATACGGTTTTAGTCGACTATAAATCTACAGTTGATTTAGTCCAACAGAATGTGTTTTGGCGGGCCTTGACGCCGTCATAATCAAGAGGGCGTAATGATTTCTTTTATTTTAGTCGTGGGTGTTCACGGGGGATAGAGCAGGTGGCTACAAGCACAGCCCAGCATGCTGAGGGACAGGGAGGGCAAAGCATTTGAGAGAGAGAGAGAGAGAGAGACATTGGCTATTATTGGCTTTTGGCTCTATATTCAGCATGCAACCTAGTATAGCATCAGCCATTACGACACCATCAAGGCCCGCCAAAATATGTATTTTTGTCTTCTAAAGACTATAATGACTAAACCAAATCTAAACCTTCTTCCAAAAAAGAACACTGTCCAGAATCCAGCTATATGCAGGCTGTGGTGGAGTCCTAATATAGGTCTCTGAGCTGGCCTGATTTCATGGTCAAGTCTGGAAGGGACTTTTGATTGATTGATTGGTTGATGTAATGGATTGCTTAATCATTGCTCAGTTGATTTCCTTAATTGATTTAATACTTTATTAACCCATTTTGGGCGGGAACCCCTTTTGGTGTTTTACACTTTATGTTATAATTTAGCTATTGGAAAATAGCAGATCTACAAGCCTATACGAGCTTTTAGGTCTGCTATTTTTGAAAAATCGTAGAAATGCGGCGCAAATCTTTGAATACATATTTTGAAGTGAATGTTTTTAACTCGGGTCTAAATGGGTTAACAGTTCGCAAAATACAAAGAATACTATAGAAGACATCATCGATACTAGTAGCAGTGAAGGCCTATTCACAGAAAAAACTGTGTGGGATAATTTATTTTGGCAAGACTTGTGTAGGTTCAGCAGACAGCTTCTCTGTCCCACTATGTCGCCACACCTAGGAGACATTCCTAGGAGTCTTTGTATATCCATGTCCTTTTTGGCTTCAACCACTATCAGATTATGCAGTGCTATCCTTTATTCTGTCTAACATATAGTTCATATTATGTAAGTTATGATTATTTTCTTTGGTTCTCTTTTCTTTCCCATTTCAATTTGTTCTTTTAAAAAAAGTTTTGGATTTCATAAATTGACAGGTTTATTTTTTCTCAACTTTCACTTATCTTTTAGAAGATAACGATCTGCTTAGTTAGTCTGATAAATGTGCAGCACCCTTAGGGAGGTATAAAGCCCGGACTGGAGTCCTTTGAGGACGGAGTGGAGGCGAGATGGAGCCTGTCATCTGTGGAGAACCTTTTACTACTGATATTTTAATGCATCCTGAGGGAGACGCACGCACACACGCACTATCCTTACTGTAACGTGTGAATGAATGTGTTCTGTTGGCCTGCATTGAAGAATGTTGACTCCTAGGAGAAATAAAGTGGTATCGTACCACTTTGATAGTGGCTTAGTAAGTGCTTATCTTAGTAAGTGCTTATAATATTCTTCGGTATACTTGAATGTTAACCCATCTAGGAAAGAAAAACCTCATGTTTTTATATCAGTGGTTCTCATTATTTCATATCAAGGACCCCAAAAGTTATATGTAATATATGCCGCCGACCCCCATATGAAAATATGTCGTTCCAGGGACCCCGCCCCCCAGAAGCAACGGTTTGAGTTAAAAACTGAAACTCTGAAAGAATATATATTCAAAGATTTGAGGCACATTTTCACGATTTTTCAAAAATAGCAGACCTACAAGTTCATAGTGCGGCACTCGTTCCGCGCTATGAGCTTTGTAGATCTGTTATTTTCCAAAAGCTAAAGTATAACATAATACTTTAAAACACCAAAAGGGGTTCCCGCCCCAAAATGGATTCATTTAAGTCTGAGAATGTACTAAATGTAACACAATGGACACACACACACACACACACACACACACACACACACACACACACACACACACACACAAGGGTACATTTGGTAGTAGTTACAAATGGCTATACATTAACACAGTATTGGTAAATGGTGCACTTATCTAGCCAAGCCTTTATCCAAGGTGCTTTACATACTGTAGACTGTGCATTACATTCACCCATTCACACACCGATTACAGAGGAAACCATGCAGCAAGGCACACCAAACTGCACTTTGGCATCAATTAGGGGTTCAGAGTCTTGCTCAAGGACACCTCAACACTAACTCTGCAGGGGGAGCCCGGGTTCGAACTGGCAACCTTGCCGGTCACTCTACCCCTGAGCCACTGCTGCCTATTTTTACTCTGTGTATACGCTGTTGGTGCAATGCTGTGTTTTTTTTCCAGTTTTAACCTTCTGTATACTGTGTTGGTTTGGCCAGGAGGTGTTCAGACACTGTGGGCTGTATTCTGCGTGTCTTAAAGGGCCACTTCACCCCTGACACAACCTGATCTTATTTTAATTATGTTTAGGGCACTAGAAACACTTTCTCTGGGTTTTTCTGTGCGCAATCTCTGTTTTCAGATATCCTGGTAAATTCAGAATGTTATGTACGTCACTAACACGGTGGCCCCTCCCCTCCGGACTACAACAGTCTAACCTCGCGTCACCGTAGAGTATGCGCGTCACCTACACACGGCTACACCTACACCTGAAGACAGCCCCCCGAGGGGTGTCCGTTCCACCTACAACCCCAGGCCACCCCCACCGCTGCATTCCTCAGTTTGTTTGTGTACTAATATCATGGCGTCTGCAGTGCAAAGTTATACTGATCCACGGACTCCATGGACAATATTTATTTGAACCCGAATACACAGAAGAGGAGAGCCCTGGATATTTTTTACTTGATCAAGTAAGTATTTCTGTAGCCCTGAAACATGACTGTCATACGAGCGAGCGTCATGTGAACCATAGCATTTCTGCAAAGTGTAAACATTATGTAAACTTGCATAATCTAGCAATTGATTGCTTTAATGTGAGAGATTACGTTAGGGTAGTAGCTAGGCTATGTACATATGTGTATTTCAGACTGTTCAGAGTGTTGTAGTACTACTATATTTGTTTCATATCAAGATTCCAGTTCATAGACGCAGCCATGTTCTATCATATCGTTACGTTGGGACCCGAAAATAGAAGGTCTACAAGCTCACAGCGCATCGCGGATTTGAGTGACACTTTGTGAGCTTGTAGGTCTGATATTTGTGGTGCATCAATGACATGCATGCGTACAAAGTATAAATCAGGCTTCACGTCGGATAAATGATGGCCATAATTCTCTCATTTACAGGAATCAGGAGGACAGACAATACGGATGTCGTTTTCAGCCTTCAAAACGAGGAACTGCTGAAGAGTTGTGTTCACCTATAAAGAAGAACATTCCCTTTTCCAAGCCTTCATGTCATCATTTAAAAACTCGGAAAACCGCTATGAAGTTATCTAATAAAACGTTTACATGATGTGCACCTGCTTGCTGCTCATTGACTAATGACTATAGCCTATAGAAAAACAATGAAAAAAAGGTTGCACCCCAAATTCCATATAGTGTTCATTTGAACGATTTTCATTTGAATATGAAACGTACATTTTGTTTTATTATAAAATGCATTATATCTCCCTTCAATGTCAATCACAGACTTTCTTTATGGTGTGGGAATGACGAAACAATTCTGAGGAAAAACCTAGTGATACTATACTAATTTATATATTTAGTTTGCTTTGCTATAAAAAGCTACATGACAATTTTCAACATGCATGAAAAACAAGACGCGTCTGCAGCGGCTCTGTCTAATTCCTGAAGAGTGAATACTTTCTTCCAAAACAAATCCAACCGTTTACTGGTTCAAGAAAAAGGAGAAGCAGACTTCACGTTGTACAAGAAAGGGCTTCATGTCGTGTTTTTCAGTCATCCACTCCAAAAAAGCTAGCAAAAAGTGGGTATGAGTCAACGTCAGGTTTGTTGTTATTTTTGCAAAAAGTTCTGCAAGCTGTGAAGGTTGCCAGATCTTTGACTTTGTGAGAGAAATAAGCAACCATGTCCATGCAAAGTGCAAACAAGCCCAAAAACAATATGCACATATACTTTTGGTTATTTATATTATGCATATATTAGGCACATAAGCCGGCTATTTAAAAAAAAATCTTGAGTGGATAAAGTGCAAATGTGGAATATCTTTCAAACATTTTAACACATATCTAATACAGGGCACCATGGCACAAATTACGTGGAGAAATACAAATTAATTTGGGGGTCCTTGGCATGTTCATGGAGAACCACTGGTGTAAAAAACTTTTGGAAGAAAGCCCAAATATCAGTTCTACATTTTGAAACAAGCCAAAAAAAAGAATCAACCAGTGAACCACCAATATTTACAAGCAACAAAAATAAGCCTAAAGTTGCTTATGATAAGCAGACATGGCAACACTGGGGCACTTCCATGTGTATTTGTTGTTTGTAGAAAATGGGAGGATAAAGTCACACCTACATGCAGCCTCCCCCTGAGGAACAGCGCAGCAAAGCATTATGGGCATTGTAGGAATTCTGCAATCCAGTCAACCCCTAGTCAAATACACAGACTTCATTATTTTTCTGGTCAAAGGGTGCAAATTTCAAATTGTGCTACTGTTATCTATTACAAATAACATTAACATTAAAATAAGATCAGGTTGTGTCAGGGGTGAAGTGGCCCTTTAAGTACCAGGTCTTATTCCCTAACTTGAGTAAACTAAAGACCTGGAGGCGTGATCAATGCCATTTGTCTATGCTGAGTGGCCAAAGAGCATTGATCACGCCTCCAGGTCTTTAGTTTACTCAAGTTAGGGAATAAGACCTGGTACTTATAAGACACACAAAACACAGCCCTGTGTGAGAATGGCAGGTCACACGTTATACATTTTATTATATTTCAGATGGAAATATGTCTGCTTGCTGTTCTCCTAACATGATACATTTAGCCAAACATAATCTAATTACAACCGTATATACTGCGTATATATATGTGAAATTAAATATTTTCCACGTCTCCCCTTGGGGGAGACAGGGATATGTGGAAGCCCGCACAGCCTCCGTTAACAAATCATGCTGTGGAACTTATTGATCTCGCTGCAAAACCCTGAGCGCTATAATTTCACTCTCAGTTAAAGTATAGCGTTCAGGATTTTTGCAGTATTGGCTTTGTCACTAAAATGGCGTTTCAACCAGGGGGGCAGTCAGACAGATATTTTGTGAAGCCACTAAGGAAATGAAAGTTCATATAATGGCCTGTTGTGGCGCTGTCATTGGGCTCAAAAAAACCCATAGCCCCATAGAAGTCCATGTATTTGGGCCCAACTTCACCTAGACTGTATTACCTTAATAAACATGGTCATGAATACTTTTTGCTTCCAGTCACTAGTTTAAAGTCTCATTTATAATGTCATAATATTCTTTTTGGAAAATTATGGTCCCATTTATAAAAAAAATGACCATAAAGTAGAGGCATTTTCTGAGGGGCGTGGCTACCGTTACAGTCTATGAATGGGATCCCCCACCCACTCGAGTCAAAATATAAACCAACGAAGAAGAAGGGGGGAAGTCCCGCCTCGTTGTCTGGGCCAGCCAATGGGCCAGCTGGGCCCAAACGGATCTAGAAAGATGGCGACGTCCATTGCAAGGACTGACAGGCTTAATTTTATGTTCATGTTAGACCCGCGGAACGCTTTGTCCATATTTTTTACAGTCTATGGTTTCAACTCAAACCAAGTGAAGAGACTGAAGTTGGTGTGTGTGTGTGTGTGTGTGTGTGTGTGTGTGCGTGTGCGTGTGCGTGTGCGTGCGTGGCAGGGGACTTCCAGATTCAGATTGAGAGAACAGGCCTACAGAGAGTTTCTTCGCGCTAGCTGCCATTATACTCGTGATGGTTTTGTTGTGGCTCTGCTGCCAGTCTCCACATGCAGTCTGCTGTCGTTTAAGAGATAAACTCTTTAACTGCATGATTTCCAAGCCACGGTTTTCAAATCATTTCCAAAGACAGTGAGTGGTTATGAGCACATGTTGGGGTACATACTGTGAACAATGTCTTTTGTAGATGGATATATAGGCAAATACATATTGCTGCTTTTTTGGGAATTAACTCCTACCTTTTGTGTGTGTGTGTGTGTGTGTGTGTGTGTGTGTGTGTGTGTGTGTGTGTGTGTGTGTGTGTGTGTGTGTGTGTGTGTGTGTGTGTGTGTGTGCTCTGTATACTGAGCAAGGTTTTATTTCAATGCGTGTAATCCTTCAGCTCTTTCCGTTCTGCTGCTGCATGTTATTTCAAAAAAACGTTACATAATCATTCATTGGTGACTGGTGGTGACGAATTAATTTGCTATTTTTGTGACTTTCCGGTCGGCACACATCCTACTTTTCAGCCGAGCCAGTTCCGTTGTTCCCTTTGTTTGACGACGAGCCTCATCCAAAATCCTCTGGCAGGAAAAGACAAAAAAACCCTAAATGGGAAAAGGTGGAACACACAGCATGTCTCTGTCATTCTATCTGCTGAAGCTGCAGGGCTTTTAGAAGCTGTCAAGAGACTCGCCAGGCAGGCTCCAAACTCCCGCCAGAGATAATTATACAATACCTGAGTAAAGGAAGTATACTCTACGAAGTACTCTACGATCATCAGTCTATAATACAGTATATAATATCCATGAAACAACTAAATCCATAGTCTGTATTGAAACTTCATTGGATGCCAGCCGGGTCATGTGACGTGGCATGTGTCTATAATATCAGGGACTATATGTGACCAGATTTGACTGAGAGACTGCCATCACGCAGATTCCAGCTTTTCACCAGAGGAGAAAAACTTGTTTCCCCCTTTTTTTCAAAATGAGTTAATAGCACAGGCAGACTCTTCACATACTAACTAGAGCATGTCTGAAATAAGTGTCAGGGCTGAAATCAACATGTAAATATGAAATAATTAGATTTAGCTATATTTCCCTGCAGCCTTATTGACTGTCTGTCTGTCTGTCAGTCAGTGTGTCACCATCCGTGACCTGTTCTGTCACCCTGCTGTTTTCATCTGTTCCTCGTTTCTTCCAGGGAGGAGGGGGGGGGGCACTGTTCTGCTGCGGTTGCTCGGTTTGTGGGGGTTTGAGGTTTGAGAAAGTGGTTTATGGTTGAAGAAAAGTATAGTTTTGAGTTACCAGGACTATTGCTAATGATGTTGGCCATAAAACATGGATTGCTGCATCCCTGAGAGAGACTTTGAGGAGGCCGTTTGATGTCTCTGAAGGCCATTTTGTGGACTGAGTGCTGATGCCTTAAGGCGCCTTTCAAGGACACGCCCTGCTGCCTTGGTGTTCCGCAGCTGGCTGGTGTACTATAATGAGGCTGAGTGTGAAACTGTGACGGTCCGTGTCTGTGTCTGTATTGAGCCGTGAGTGTCGAGGAGATTGCACAATGATTTATTGTAGTAAGCTGAAGAATTGATGAAGAATCCATTCCATTCTTTCTGAAGAATGGATGGTCCAGGGTCAGGGTGTCGATGTCGGCTGGATGTGTTTGAAGTTTCTGAAGTTGGTTTTGGCGTTTGGGTTTTGGTGTGGGAGGGAGGGAGTGGAATAGAGTGTCATTTAAAAAAAAATATTTATTCATGAGACGATTTCGCCACGGGAAAAAAGCCAACTCGAGTCGTGACAAATCATGACAGCAAAAACACAACATTTTGGGCCGAACAAATCATTTCAAAAGTGTTGTATAACATGCCGTTTTCTTCTTCTTTCTAATTATTTGTTCGGCCCGAAATTGAATATGGAAAGCAACGTGTTTCATGGTGTTTCAGAACCATGGACAGCAACATGTTTCATGGTGTTTCAGAACCATGGACAGCAACATGTTTCATGGTGTTTCAGAACCATGGACAGCAACATGTTTCATGGTGTTAGTTTCAGAACCATGGACGGCAACATGTTTCATGGTGTTCATTTCAGAACCATGAACAGCAACATGTTTCATGGTGTTCATTTCAGAACCATGGACAGCAACATGTTTCATGGTGTTAGTTTCAGAACCATGGACAGCAACATGTTTCATGGTGTTAGTTTCAGAACCATGGACAGCAACATGTTTCATGGTGTTTCAGAACCATGGACAGCAACATGTTTCATGGTGTTTCAGAACCATGGACAGCAACATGTTGCATGGTGTTAGTTTCAGAACCATGGACAGCAACATGTTTCATGGTGTTTCAGAACCATGGACAGCAACATGTTTCATGGTGTTTCAGAACCATGGACAGCAACATGTTTCATGGTGTTTCAGAACCATGGACAGCAACATGTTTCATGGTGTTCGTTTCAGAACCATGGACAGCAACATGTTTCATGGTGTTTCAGAACCATGGACAGCAACATGTTGCATGGTGTTAGTTTCAGAACCATGGACAGCAACATGTTTCATGGTGTTTCAGAACCATGGACAGCAACATGTTTCATGGTGTTTCAGAACCATGGACAGCAACATGTTTCATGGTGTTTCAGGACCATGGACAGCAACATGTTTCATGGTGTTTCAGAACCATGGACAGCAACATGTTGCATGGTGTTAGTTTCAGAACCATGGACAGCAACATGTTTCATGGTGTTTCAGGACCATGGACAGCAACATGTTTCATGGTGTTTCAGAACCATGTACAGCAACATGTTTCATGGTGTTAGTTTCAGAACCATGAACAGCAACATGTTTCATGGTGTTTCAGAACCATGGACAGCAACATGTTTCATGGTGTTTCAGGACCATGGACAGCGTCTGTATTTCGTCCCTGCTGAGACGCATGGCAAGCTTGAACTAAGTCTGTTCAGACGGCGGGACAGACAGACAGACAGACATGTCCTGGCGTGTACACAAACCCCACTGTCTGTGCTTATTGGCCATGTTGGTTTTCTTAGGTGTGAAATGTAGGGTTTCAGATGGCCTTTGTGTCTTTTATTTTATTTTATCCCACGATTTTGTAACCCATTTTTCACCCCTGTGTCAATCATCTAATGTGATCCTGGGCTCTATACACACCCTCCACCAACCTAGTCCCCATATATGGGGGACAAGGGGAGAGCAACGGACTTGAACTCATGCTTCCTTCATGCCTGAGTGTCCAAGTTGCTCCTTTACACCTGACAGGGGGGGAGTTTCCCTGGTTGGACGTAGCGCGTGGAAGGAACACGTTATTCCAACCAGTTTGGCCTTCGTGTCTTTAAAGCATTCATAAATATTCAGTAGTTATTTTTTCTTTCTTTCTTTTTTCTTTTACATGTCTTGCCAGGGCTCCGTATGTGGCTCTCTGTGGTGCTTTAAGGCGACACTTGCAGTATTTGAATTTAAGCTGAATTTAAGCTGCTGCTATTCTGCTGTTCCAGCAGACATTCTTAAGTTGCTCAGGGTTTTTGTCAGAGCGTCGGCTAAGTGGCCCGTCGGTGAAGAAATTAAGCAGGACCAGGCAACAGAAGTAATTGGAACAGAAATGAGGAAATAATAGTGTTTTTGGCGTTTTTTTTTTTACTTTTCATACACTTAATACACTTTTTGTTAATACTGTGGATATGCACACGTGGCATTCAAGCAAAGCAAAGCCCCACATTCTTAACCCATCTTGAGCGGGAACCCCTTTTGGTGGTTACATACATTGTTAAAATTTAGCTATTGAAAAATAGCAGATCTATACAAGCTCATAGCGCGCCACCGAGTGGCGCGCTATGAGCTTGTATAGGTCTGCTATTTTTGAAAAAAATCGTAAAAATGTGGCGCAAATCCTGACAGAAAACTGTCAGAATTTAGAAGACATTTTATAAATTTCGACGTCAGGCCTAAATGGGTTAAGCTTCAGCCCTTGAGGATAATTTAACGAAAAGGAAACTCACTCACGCTTTTTGGATGTACCACTGCGTGGCACAGCGCTTGGCAGCAAGCCGGGCCGTTCTGCAGAGCGCTCTCTAACAGCGCCAGGCTGTTCTGTTCAGGCTCGCTGATTAAGAGTCCGGCAGGTATTATTCAACCTTTTCTATTCATTCTTTTCTCATCACTGCCCTGCCGTGCCCAGAGAGACAGAGAGACGGAGAGACAGAGAGACGGAGAGACAGAGACAGAGAGAGAGAGAGAGAGAGTTGGGCCTTGTAAATGTCAAAACTCCACCGAGATAACGATTCAGCCTCGTGTTTCCCGACTCATTTTAACCCATTCTGACCTGAGATCAGATTAAAAAAAATGTCTTCTACATCCTGACAGTTTTCCATTCTGACCTGAGATCAGATTCTAAAAAATGTCTTCTACATCCGGACAGTTTTCCATTCTGACCTGAGATCAGATTCTAAAAAATGTCTTCTACGTCAGTCGTTCTTCGATGCTATTCAAAAATAGCAGATCTACAAGCTCGTAGCGCGCCACTCGCTCATAGCGCGCCACCGAGTGGCGCGCTACGAGCTTGTAGATCTGCTATTTTTTCAATGGCTATAAAGCACGACATGATGCTATAACACCAAAAGGGGTTCCCGTCCAGAATGGGTTAACACGTGGAGAACACGGTCGGGCGAGATAAGGTACACTCACCACTTATTATTTCCTCCGGGGCTCTTTTTTCCTTTTCTTCTCCAGCGGCGCTCAGTCGGTGCTGCCGGAGAAGCTACCGTTCCGTCTCATTATATCAGAGCTCGGGTGAACTGAAGTCATTCAGATGAATACAGGAGTCTATAGTCTCAGTATAGTCTTTATATGTCAGTGGTTCCCATATAATGGGGTCCGGGGGCCCCCGGGGACCCCCATCCATGGGGGTCCTTGAGGGAGTTATTCCAGGGGGTTCCACCCACTCCCAGCGGAATGATAGTTAGGAACCAAATGGTCCCCTTATGGGTCTGTAACTCTGAGTTAAATCAAAGGAGCATTCAGTGATTTGGGTCTGCCCCGGTAACAAGATGTTGCACATGCACGCACTACAGTGACACACACACACACACACACACACACACTCACAATTGAATTATTTTATTTGGTCCACACTTTAAAAGCAAAATGCACAAGGACACAAACATTATGGGTGCAGTTATGTTACAATCACAAGCCTATGACTCATGTCTTGCGGAATCATGAATGATACAGCAAGAATGTCACTCTGATAGCCATATTCGTTCACATGACGGTGCTCAGGACTAGGCGTATAGTCTCATATGGTGGCATAGACGGTATACAACAGGGACAGTTACGACACCTCGCAAGTCCTTCTGCCTCATCCTCTGGACACTCCCAAGCTGTCGAGAGTTCGGAAACGCTCCCACGGACGGTCTCTGACGTTTATAATAAACTATACACTCTCAGAGTTAAATTAACATTGATTTTACAATATAAATTGGGGTCCTAGAGATATAGAAATGCTATTAAATGGGGGGTCTGTAGACTCATTTGCATGTCAAACTATGGGGGTCCTTGAAATGCAACGGGTTGAGAATCCCACCAGCTCAGTCCCATCAGTACACATGCCGAACTCAAAGCCGTGCTGCTCATGTATACGCTGAGTTGGCGCTGCCCGGAGCTGAACCCATGACCTCGTGGTCCAAAAGGCCAGAGCTCTATATACTGACTGAGCTATACCCAGACACCTCCGGGCTGATGTAATGTAACAGTGCAGTCAGTGATGCATTGTATTGCATATAGAGGCCATTGCGTCGTGTCGTTTGTCTTGTCTCCTGCTGCGTTCCTACACCCCGGGGCTGAAGAGGACATTAGCTATATATATATACACACTCTTTGAATGGAGATTCCGTCTGGTGCATTAAAGGGGACCAGACACACAGTGTCTTTTATTATATAAACAGTCGTGGAGACAAAGAGCTGAGCCAATGGAGGGAGCGGAGAAGTGGGGAGACGTGTGAGAATTTTGGCTGGTTGTGAACATGCACGCACGCACACACGCAGTCCTGACAATGCACCATGGTGATGTTTAAATATCCTGTGAATATCCAGTCTTAAACCTAGAACTTATCTTCTTTTTTATATATATATATATATATATCCCACGAACCCATTTTTCACCCCTGTGTCAATCATCTAATGTGATCCTGGGCTCTACACACCCTCCACCAACCTAGTCCTCATATATGGGGGACAAGGGGAGAGCAACGGACTTGAACTCATGCTTCCTTCATGCCTGAGTGTCCAAGTTGCTCCTTTTACACCTGACAGGGGGGAGTTTCCCTGGTTGGACGTATAGCGCGTGGAAGGAACACGTTATTCCAACCAGTTCCTTTCCCCCTCCATCAGGCGCCCCGGCTGGCCAGGGGGAGGCAGTTTAGAACTTATCTTCTTGATAAATATTGTGCTTTTACTCCACATGCAATTATCCGACAACTTTAGTTACTTACGTACATTTGGATTATTATTTCTCATTATGCGTTTTTACGACCACCCTGCCCTCCTGTTATATAACGACCACCCTGCCCCCCTGTTTTATATAACGACCACCTGTTTTATATAACTATCAAAGTGTATGAGGCGTGTTTTATATCGCCCAATAACTATCAAAGTGTACGAGGCGTGGGAAGTCGTCCTCTGACACTTCCGACTCAATCCGTAGCATGGCTGGTTTTATTAACGAGCGCGATTAAACTCTCACGGTCATTTAATCGATAGGACATTGCATGGGCAGCCCAGTCATCTAATACAGGGGGTGTATCCGCACTTTTTTGACTTGAGAGCTATACTTTAAAAAATCACACACGTGTGAACTGAGTGGTGCAATTCCCCCCCCCCCCCCCCCCCCCCCCCCTCTCTCTCTCTCTCTCTCTCTCATTAGAGACACAGCACTACCCCTCTCTCTGTTTCTGGCGCCCCCTACTGCTATTAATACGTCACATACTCGTGCTCATTGAGGTACACAAACAGGTACACAAACGGGTACATACACGGACATTGCTGGTTGTAGGAGTGGTTGCACCACTCAAAAATGACCAGCAAAACAAGATCTACCGACCAGAAGATTATCCCATTGCTGAAAATTTACCCGAAGGGGCTTTTGAATAGCAGTGCTGGAGTTACATAATAAGACAAACACCCTCGGAATGAGATATAGAGGGGGGGGATTGTAATTGGTACTGTTTTGTTTTGTATAACTTATAACAAAGGGGTTTTTTGTATAACAAACCAAAAACCCTCTTAACCATTATGTTCTGCTCTGTGATTGGTTGACAGAGGTGTGCGACAGCCCGCTGGTGTCCAATCTGCCGCCGTCGTCCTTCGGAAGCTCCTCCCAGTTGTCCAACAGCCACGGTCCGGGCTTCGCTAAACTCAACAGGAGAGAAGGTAAGGGGGTGTGTGTGTGTGTGTGTGTGTGTGTGTGCGCGTCCAATCATGTGAGTTCGGTCTTAGCTACTCCAGAGCGAGAGTCTGTTGAGGTTGACCCATGAGGCATTCCGTGACAAGTCGCACCCAGGAGGGTTGGTTGGTTTGAAGGAGAGTTGATGAACTTCCTCAACGTGGATGTACGTATATAGATTTTGGACCATTGGTTGTTCCAGCAGTCAAGGATCCATCCAGGGTGTGTTAGGGCTCGTGGTGAAGAGTCTCCTATAGCCTCGGTGGAGTCAAGGATCCACCCAGGGTGTGTTAGGGCTCGTGGTGAAGAGTCTCCTATAGCCTCGGTGGAGTCAAGGATCCATCCAGAGTGTGTTAGGGCTCGTGGTGAAGAGTCTCCTATAGCCTCGGTGGAGTCAAGGATCCATCCAGAGTGTGTTAGGGCTCGTGGTGAAGAGTCTCCTATAGCCTCGGTGGAGTCAAGGATCCATCCAGAGTGTGTTAGGGCTCGTGGTGAAGAGTCTCCTATAGCCTCGGTGGAGTCAAGGATCCATCCAGGGTGTGTTAGGGCTCGTGGTGAAGAGTCTCCTATAGCCTCGATGGAGTCAAGGATCCATCCAGGGTGTGTTAGGGCTCGTGGTGAAGAGTCTCCTATAGCCTCGGTGGAGTCAAGGATCTATCCAGGGTGTGTTAGGGCTCGTGGTGAAGAGTCCCCTAGCCTCGGTGGAGTCAAGGATCCGTCCAGGGTGTGTTAGGGCTTGTGGTGAAGAGTCTCCTATAGCCTCGGTGGAGTCAAGGATCTATCCAGGGTGTGTTAGGGCTCGTGGTGAAGAGTCCCCTAGCCTCGGTGGAGTCAAGGATCCATCCAGGGTGTGTTAGGGCTCGTGGTGAAGAGTCTCCTATAGCCTCGGTGGAGTCAAGGATCCATCCAGGGTGTGTTAGGGCTCGTGGTGAAGAGTCTCCTATAGCCTCGGTGGAGTCAAGGATCCATCCAGGGTGTGTTAGGGCTCGTGGTAAAGAGTCTCCTATAGCCTCGGTAGAGTCAAGGATCCATCCAGGGTGTGTTAGGGCTCGTGGTGAAGAGTCTCCTATAGCCTCCGTGGAGTCAAGGATCCATCCAGGGTGTGTTAGGGCTCGTGGTGAAGAGTCTCCTATAGCCTCGGTGGAGTCAAGGATCCATCCAGGGTGTGTTAGGGCTCGTGGTGAAGAGTCTCCTATAGCCTCGGTGGAGTCAAGGATCCATCCAGGGTGTGTTAGGGCTCGTGGTGAAGAGTCTCCTATAGCCTCGATGGAGTCAAGGATCCATCCAGGGTGTGTTAGGGCTCGTGGTGAAGAGTCTCCTATAGCCTCGGTGGAGTCAAGGATCTATCCAGGGTGTGTTAGGGCTCGTGGTGAAGAGTCCCCTAGCCTCGGTGGAGTCAAGGATCCATCCAGGGTGTGTTAGGGCTCGTGGTGAAGAGTCTCCTATAGCCTCGGTGGAGTCAAGGATCCATCCAGGGTGTGTTAGGGCTCGTGGTGAAGAGTCTCCTATAGCCTCGGTGGAGTCAAGGATCCATCCAGGGTGTGTTAGGGCTCGTGGTGAAGAGTCTCCTATAGCCTCGGTGGAGTCAAGGATCCATCCAGGGTGTGTTAGGGCTCGTGGTAAAGAGTCTCCTATAGCCTCGGTAGAGTCAAGGATCCATCCAGGGTGTGTTAGGGCTCGTGGTAAAGAGTCTCCTATAGCCTCGGTAGAGTCAAGGATCCATCCAGGGTGTGTTAGGGCTCGTGGTAAAGAGTCTCCTATAGCCTCGGTAGAGTCAAGGATCCATCCAGGGTGTGTTAGGGCTCGTGGTGAAGAGTCTCCTATAGCCTCGGTGGAGTCAAGGATCCATCCAGGGTGTGTTAGGGCTCGTGGTGAAGAGTCTCCTATAGCCTCGGTGGAGTCAAGGATCCATCCAGGGTGTGTTAGGGCTCGTGGTGAAGAGTCTCCTATAGCCTCGGTGGAGTCAAGGATCCATCCAGGGTGTGTTAGGGCTCGTGGTGAAGAGTCTCCTATAGCCTCGGTAGAGTCAAGGATCCATCCAGGGTGTGTTAGGGCTCGTGGTAAAGAGTCTCCTATAGCCTCGGTAGAGTCAAGGATCCATCCAGGGTGTGTTAGGGCTCGTGGTAAAGAGTCTCCTATAGCCTCGGTAGAGTCAAGGATCCATCCAGGGTGTGTTAGGGCTCGTGGTAAAGAGTCTCCTATAGCCTCGGTAGAGTCAAGGATCCATCCAGGGTGTGTTAGGGCTCGTGGTGAAGAGTCTCCTATAGCCTCGGTGGAGTCAAGGATCCATCCAGGGTGTGTTAGGGCTCGTGGTGAAGAGTCTCCTATAGCCTCGGTGGAGTCAAGGATCCATCCAGGGTGTGTTAGGGCTCGTGGTGAAGAGTCTCCTATAGCCTCGGTGGAGTCAAGGATCCATCCAGGGTGTGTTAGGGCTCGTGGTGAAGAGTCTCCTATAGCCTCGATGGAGTCAAGGATCCATCCAGGGTGTGTTAGGGCTCGTGGTGAAGAGTCTCCTATAGCCTCGGTGGAGTCAAGGATCTATCCAGGGTGTGTTAGGGCTCGTGGTGAAGAGTCCCCTAGCCTCGGTGGAGTCAAGGATCCGTCCAGGGTGTGTTAGGGCTTGTGGTGAAGAGTCTCCTATAGCCTCGGTGGAGTCAAGGATCTATCCAGGGTGTGTTAGGGCTCGTGGTGAAGAGTCCCCTAGCCTCGGTGGAGTCAAGGATCCATCCAGGGTGTGTTAGGGCTCGTGGTGAAGAGTCTCCTATAGCCTCGGTGGAGTCAAGGATCCATCCAGGGTGTGTTAGGGCTCGTGGTGAAGAGTCTCCTATAGCCTCGGTGGAGTCAAGGATCCATCCAGGGTGTGTTAGGGCTCGTGGTAAAGAGTCTCCTATAGCCTCGGTAGAGTCAAGGATCCATCCAGGGTGTGTTAGGGCTCGTGGTGAAGAGTCTCCTATAGCCTCGGTGGAGTCAAGGATCCATCCAGGGTGTGTTAGGGCTCGTGGTGAAGAGTCTCCTATAGCCTCGGTGGAGTCAAGGATCCATCCAGGGTGTGTTAGGGCTCGTGGTGAAGAGTCTCCTATAGCCTCGGTGGAGTCAAGGATCCATCCAGGGTGTGTTAGGGCTCGTGGTGAAGAGTCTCCTATAGCCTCGGTGGAGTCAAGGATCCATCCAGGGTGTGTTAGGGCTCGTGGTGAAGAGTCTCCTATAGCCTCGGTGGAGTCAAGGATCCATCCAGGGTGTGTTAGGGCTCGTGGTGAAGAGTCTCCTATAGCCTCGATGGAGTCAAGGATCCATCCAGGGTGTGTTAGGGCTCGTGGTGAAGAGTCTCCTATAGCCTCGGTGGAGTCAAGGATCTATCCAGGGTGTGTTAGGGCTCGTGGTGAAGAGTCCCCTAGCCTCGGTGGAGTCAAGGATCCGTCCAGGGTGTGTTAGGGCTTGTGGTGAAGAGTCTCCTATAGCCTCGGTGGAGTCAAGGATCTATCCAGGGTGTGTTAGGGCTCGTGGTGAAGAGTCCCCTAGCCTCGGTGGAGTCAAGGATCCATCCAGGGTGTGTTAGGGCTCGTGGTGAAGAGTCTCCTATAGCCTCGGTGGAGTCAAGGATCCATCCAGGGTGTGTTAGGGCTCGTGGTGAAGAGTCTCCTATAGCCTCGGTGGAGTCAAGGATCCATCCAGGGTGTGTTAGGGCTCGTGGTAAAGAGTCTCCTATAGCCTCGGTAGAGTCAAGGATCCATCCAGGGTGTGTTAGGGCTCGTGGTGAAGAGTCTCCTATAGCCTCCGTGGAGTCAAGGATCCATCCAGGGTGTGTTAGGGCTCGTGGTGAAGAGTCTCCTATAGCCTCGGTGGAGTCAAGGATCCATCCAGGGTGTGTTAGGGCTCGTGGTGAAGAGTCTCCTATAGCCTCGGTGGAGTCAAGGATCCATCCAGGGTGTGTTAGGGCTCGTGGTGAAGAGTCTCCTATAGCCTCGATGGAGTCAAGGATCCATCCAGGGTGTGTTAGGGCTCGTGGTGAAGAGTCTCCTATAGCCTCGGTGGAGTCAAGGATCTATCCAGGGTGTGTTAGGGCTCGTGGTGAAGAGTCCCCTAGCCTCGGTGGAGTCAAGGATCCATCCAGGGTGTGTTAGGGCTCGTGGTGAAGAGTCTCCTATAGCCTCGGTGGAGTCAAGGATCCATCCAGGGTGTGTTAGGGCTCGTGGTGAAGAGTCTCCTATAGCCTCGGTGGAGTCAAGGATCCATCCAGGGTGTGTTAGGGCTCGTGGTGAAGAGTCTCCTATAGCCTCGGTGGAGTCAAGGATCCATCCAGGGTGTGTTAGGGCTCGTGGTAAAGAGTCTCCTATAGCCTCGGTAGAGTCAAGGATCCATCCAGGGTGTGTTAGGGCTCGTGGTAAAGAGTCTCCTATAGCCTCGGTAGAGTCAAGGATCCATCCAGGGTGTGTTAGGGCTCGTGGTAAAGAGTCTCCTATAGCCTCGGTAGAGTCAAGGATCCATCCAGGGTGTGTTAGGGCTCGTGGTGAAGAGTCTCCTATAGCCTCGGTGGAGTCAAGGATCCATCCAGGGTGTGTTAGGGCTCGTGGTGAAGAGTCTCCTATAGCCTCGGTGGAGTCAAGGATCCATCCAGGGTGTGTTAGGGCTCGTGGTGAAGAGTCTCCTATAGCCTCGGTGGAGTCAAGGATCCATCCAGGGTGTGTTAGGGCTCGTGGTGAAGAGTCTCCTATAGCCTCGGTAGAGTCAAGGATCCATCCAGGGTGTGTTAGGGCTCGTGGTAAAGAGTCTCCTATAGCCTCGGTAGAGTCAAGGATCCATCCAGGGTGTGTTAGGGCTCGTGGTAAAGAGTCTCCTATAGCCTCGGTAGAGTCAAGGATCCATCCAGGGTGTGTTAGGGCTCGTGGTAAAGAGTCTCCTATAGCCTCGGTAGAGTCAAGGATCCATCCAGGGTGTGTTAGGGCTCGTGGTGAAGAGTCTCCTATAGCCTCGGTGGAGTCAAGGATCCATCCAGGGTGTGTTAGGGCTCGTGGTGAAGAGTCTCCTATAGCCTCGGTGGAGTCAAGGATCCATCCAGGGTGTGTTAGGGCTCGTGGTGAAGAGTCTCCTATAGCCTCGGTGGAGTCAAGGATCCATCCAGGGTGTGTTAGGGCTCGTGGTGAAGAGTCTCCTATAGCCTCGATGGAGTCAAGGATCCATCCAGGGTGTGTTAGGGCTCGTGGTGAAGAGTCTCCTATAGCCTCGGTGGAGTCAAGGATCTATCCAGGGTGTGTTAGGGCTCGTGGTGAAGAGTCCCCTAGCCTCGGTGGAGTCAAGGATCCGTCCAGGGTGTGTTAGGGCTTGTGGTGAAGAGTCTCCTATAGCCTCGGTGGAGTCAAGGATCTATCCAGGGTGTGTTAGGGCTCGTGGTGAAGAGTCCCCTAGCCTCGGTGGAGTCAAGGATCCATCCAGGGTGTGTTAGGGCTCGTGGTGAAGAGTCTCCTATAGCCTCGGTGGAGTCAAGGATCCATCCAGGGTGTGTTAGGGCTCGTGGTGAAGAGTCTCCTATAGCCTCGGTGGAGTCAAGGATCCATCCAGGGTGTGTTAGGGCTCGTGGTAAAGAGTCTCCTATAGCCTCGGTAGAGTCAAGGATCCATCCAGGGTGTGTTAGGGCTCGTGGTGAAGAGTCTCCTATAGCCTCGGTGGAGTCAAGGATCCATCCAGGGTGTGTTAGGGCTCGTGGTGAAGAGTCTCCTATAGCCTCGGTGGAGTCAAGGATCCATCCAGGGTGTGTTAGGGCTCGTGGTGAAGAGTCTCCTATAGCCTCGGTGGAGTCAAGGATCCATCCAGGGTGTGTTAGGGCTCGTGGTGAAGAGTCTCCTATAGCCTCGGTGGAGTCAAGGATCCATCCAGGGTGTGTTAGGGCTCGTGGTGAAGAGTCTCCTATAGCCTCGGTGGAGTCAAGGATCCATCCAGGGTGTGTTAGGGCTCGTGGTGAAGAGTCTCCTATAGCCTCGGTGGAGTCAAGAATCCATCCAGAGTGTGTTAGGGCTCGTGGTGAAGAGTCTCCTATAGCCTCGGTGGAGTCAAGGATCCATCCAGGGTGTGTTAGGGCTCGTGGTGAAGAGTCTCCTATAGCCTCGGTAGAGTCAAGGATCCATCCAGAGTGTGTTAGGGCTCGTGGTGAAGAGTCTCCTATAGCCTCGGTGGAGTCAAGGATCCATCCAGGGTGTGTTAGGGCTCGTGGTGAAGAGTCTCCTATAGCCTCGGTGGAGTCAAGGATCCATCCAGGGTGTGTTAGGGCTCGTGGTGAAGAGTCTCCTATAGCCTCGGTGGAGTCAAGGATCCATCCAGGGTGTGTTAGGGCTCGTGGTGAAGAGTCTCCTATAGCCTCGGTGGAGTCAAGGATCCATCCAGGGTGTGTTAGGGCTCGTGGTGAAGAGTCTCCTATAGCCTCGGTGGAGTCAAGGATCCATCCAGGGTGTGTTAGGGCTCGTGGTGAAGAGTCTCCTATAGCCTCGGTGGAGTCAAGGATCCATCCAGGGTGTGTTAGGGCTCGTGGTGAAGAGTCTCCTATAGCCTCGGTGGAGTCAAGGATCCATCCAGGGTGTGTTAGGGCTCGTGGTGAAGAGTCTCCTATAGCCTCGGTGGAGTCAAGGATCCATCCAGGGTGTGTTAGGGCTCGTGGTAAAGAGTCTCCTATAGCCTCGGTGGAGTCAAGGATCCATCCAGGGTGTGTTAGGGCTCGTGGTGAAGAGTCTCCTATAGCCTCGGTGGAGTCAAGGATCCATCCAGGGTGTGTTAGGGCTCGTGGTGAAGAGTCTCCTATAGCCTCGGTGGAGTCAAGGATCCATCCAGGGTGTGTTAGGGCTCGTGGTGAAGAGTCTCCTATAGCCTCGGTGGAGTCAAGGATCCATCCAGGGTGTGTTAGGGCTCGTGGTGAAGAGTCTCCTATAGCCTCGGTGGAGTCAAGGATCCATCCAGGGTGTGTTAGGGCTCGTGGTGAAGAGTCTCCTATAGCCTCGGTAGAGTCAAGGATCCATCCAGGGTGTGTTAGGGCTCGTGGTGAAGAGTCTCCTATAGCCTCGGTGGAGTCAAGGATCCATCCAGGGTGTGTTAGGGCTCGTGGTGAAGAGTCTCCTATAGCCTCGGTGGAGTCAAGGATCCATCCAGGGTGTGTTAGGGCTCGTGGTGAAGAGTCTCCTATAGCCTCGGTGGAGTCAAGGATCCATCCAGGGTGTGTTAGGGCTCGTGGTGAAGAGTCTCCTATAGCCTCGGTGGAGTCAAGGATCCATCCAGGGTGTGTTAGGGCTCGTGGTGAAGAGTCTCCTATAGCCTCGGTGGAGTCAAGGATCCATCCAGGGTGTGTTAGGGCTCGTGGTAAAGAGTCTCCTATAGCCTCGGTGGAGTCAAGGATCCATCCAGGGTGTGTTAGGGCTCGTGGTGAAGAGTCTCCTATAGCCTCGGTGGAGTCAAGGATCCATCCAGGGTGTGTTAGGGCTCGTGGTGAAGAGTCTCCTATAGCCTCGGTGGAGTCAAGGATCCATCCAGGGTGTGTTAGGGCTCGTGGTGAAGAGTCTCCTATAGCCTCGGTGGAGTCAAGGATCCATCCAGGGTGTGTTAGGGCTCGTGGTGAAGAGTCTCCTATAGCCTCGGTGGAGTCAAGGATCCATCCAGGGTGTGTTAGGGCTCGTGGTGAAGAGTCTCCTATAGCCTCGGTGGAGTCAAGGATCCATCCAGGGTGTGTTAGGGCTCGTGGTGAAGAGTCTCCTATAGCCTCGGTGGAGTCAAGGATCCATCCAGGGTGTGTTAGGGCTCGTGGTGAAGAGTCTCCTATAGCCTCGGTGGAGTCAAGGATCCATCCAGGGTGTGTTAGGGCTCGTGGTGAAGAGTCTCCTATAGCCTCGGTAGAGTCAAGGATCCATCCAGGGTGTGTTAGGGCTCGTGGTGAAGAGTCTCCTATAGCCTCGGTGGAGTCAAGGATCCATCCAGGGTGTGTTAGGGCTCGTGGTGAAGAGTCTCCTATAGCCTCGGTGGAGTCAAGGATCCATCCAGGGTGTGTTAGGGCTCGTGGTGAAGAGTCTCCTATAGCCTCGGTGGAGTCAAGGATCCATCCAGGGTGTGTTAGGGCTCGTGGTGAAGAGTCTCCTATAGCCTCGGTGGAGTCAAGGATCCATCCAGGGTGTGTTAGGGCTCGTGGTGAAGAGTCTCCTATAGCCTCGGTGGAGTCAAGGATCCATCCAGGGTGTGTTAGGGCTCGTGGTAAAGAGTCTCCTATAGCCTCGGTGGAGTCAAGGATCCATCCAGGGTGTGTTAGGGCTCGTGGTGAAGAGTCTCCTATAGCCTCGGTGGAGTCAAGGATCCATCCAGGGTGTGTTAGGGCTCGTGGTGAAGAGTCTCCTATAGCCTCGGTGGAGTCAAGGATCCATCCAGGGTGTGTTAGGGCTCGTGGTGAAGAGTCTCCTATAGCCTCGGTGGAGTCAAGGATCCATCCAGGGTGTGTTAGGGCTCGTGGTGAAGAGTCTCCTATAGCCTCGGTGGAGTCAAGGATCCATCCAGGGTGTGTTAGGGCTCGTGGTGAAGAGTCTCCTATAGCCTCGGTAGAGTCAAGGATCCATCCAGGGTGTGTTAGGGCTCGTGGTGAAGAGTCTCCTATAGCCTCGGTGGAGTCAAGGATCCATCCAGGGTGTGTTAGGGCTCGTGGTGAAGAGTCTCCTATAGCCTCGGTGGAGTCAAGGATCCATCCAGGGTGTGTTAGGGCTCGTGGTGAAGAGTCTCCTATAGCCTCGGTGGAGTCAAGGATCCATCCAGGGTGTGTTAGGGCTCGTGGTGAAGAGTCTCCTATAGCCTCGGTGGAGTCAAGGATCCATCCAGGGTGTGTTAGGGCTCGTGGTGAAGAGTCTCCTATAGCCTCGGTGGAGTCAAGGATCCATCCAGGGTGTGTTAGGGCTCGTGGTGAAGAGTCTCCTATAGCCTCGGTGGAGTCAAGGATCCATCCAGGGTGTGTTAGGGCTCGTGGTGAAGAGTCTCCTATAGCCTCGGTGGAGTCAAGGATCCATCCAGGGTGTGTTAGGGCTCGTGGTGAAGAGTCTCCTATAGCCTCGGTGGAGTCAAGGATCCATCCAGGGTGTGTTAGGGCTCGTGGTGAAGAGTCTCCTATAGCCTCGGTGGAGTCAAGGATCCATCCAGGGTGTGTTAGGGCTCGTGGTAAATAGTGTTTGCGTTTCAGTCTCTCGTTTTATGTCGGGTGAGAAAATAGGACAAAAGTAGCAGATCGACAAACTCAAAGGGCGTCGCTTTGCACTGCATTTTGAGCTTGCCGATCTGCTGCTTTTGTTTGACGCTGCAGTGTATAGGTATAGGCATAATATAGGTATAGTGTAGGGCTTAACCCATTCTGACCTGAGATCAGATTCATACGAGGTTTCCACTGGACACACACTGGTCTGATCAACCCATTCTGACCCGAGATCAGATTCTAAAAAATGTCAGTCGATTTTTCAAAAATAGCAGACCTACAAGCTCATAGCGCGCCACTCGGTGGCGCGCTATGAGCTTGTAGATCTGCTATTTTTCAATAGCTAAAGCATAACATGATGCCAACACCAAAATGGGTTCCCGGTCAGAATGGGTTAAGTAATAATTTATGAAAATTATTATTATTCAAATATGGAGATAAAAGGTCCCTGCAACGATATACATCTGAGCTATATATACCCTCTGCATTTTACTCGATACAAACTGGATTCTTTGTTCCAATATGGGCGTAAAATGAAACATTATAGTCACGGTTTAACGTTTGTAACGATTGTACAAGTCGTGTCTCCGTTCCGTCACACTTGCTATAGTGGCAAGAAGACACTGGCAGCGCCCGCAGCGGGTGAAATGTTGTCTAATGGAGAACGGCAGGAAGTGGCACCACCTTCTCCACTGTGATCCGCACCGCTCTGACACGTGCTCTAATCCTAACTGGCACATTTAAATTAAACGGCGTGTTCTAACGGGATTGCCTCTCCGGCTACATTAACCTATTAAGACCTGTGAGGTCCATTTAAAAAAGAAAAGAAAGAGAAAGTCCTTCTAAATCCTGTTTCTATGTCGGCCGGTTTTCAAACATTTTCATGTCAAGGAGCGCGCCACAAAAAAATATTATTTTGCCTTATTTTGCCTTGAAAAGAATATGTATTCAAAGATTTGCACACATTTACTCACGGTAAAATAAAACGGATCTACAAAATGTTATATCTGCTATTTCTTTTTTTTATTTTTATTAATGAATGGTCAAAGTGGTTAAAAGGTGACACGGATGCGTTCCCAGAGGTCTCAATGGGTTAAGGATATGAACCTGGACAACACACTCCCAGCTGTTTACTAAACCCACTCTAGACCTGAGGACGGTTCTACTAATGCCTTCTACATCCTGACAGTTTTCTGTTTATATATCAGTGGTTCTCAAACTATTTCATGTCAAGGACCCCCAAAAATAATCTGTAATTGGCTCCCCCATCTGAAAATATGTTGTTCCAACCCCCCCCCCCTAGAAGCAAAGATTCGAGTTAAAAACGTTCGCTCTGAAAGAATATATTCAAAGATTTGTGCCACAAATTCATGATTTCTCAAAGTGCAGCGATACCAAGCTTGTAGATCTGCTATTTTTTTCAATAGATAAAGTATAACGTAATGCTTAAAACACCAAAAGGGGTTCCCGAACCCAGAATGTGTTAACTTATAATCAATGAATATGTAATTCAGGCTTGCACCTCATTCCCAGCTCCTGTTAGCACTCTAACGTATAGTGATGTTTTACTCGAGTAAAACTATCAACACTGCGATTTAGAAATACTCTGGTGTGGGATTCAAAAGTACAAAAGTATTGGCAATTGGCATTCATTTGTACTATAAAAGTGAAAGTACTCATTGTACGGAATGTCCCATTTCAAAGTTTTCAAATGTATTAAAAAAAATAAGAAAATAGCAGGCCTATAAGCTCCCAATGTGTCGCAATGTGACACATGCTACTGTGTGTGTATGTGTGTGTGTGTGTGTGTGTGTGTGTGTGTGTGTGTGTGTGTTGGCTATTTTCAAAAAGCAAAATTGCATTTAGGGCTGAAGGGGTTCATGTATAGCCTATACAGCACGTTTTGTAATAATATTAATAATCAAAATCAAAAATGTAACTATAGTAACTGAACGAAAATACAGTGCATGGATGCACCTGGGACGTATCCTCAGTGATGTATCCAGAGGTCCTCGGGGGTTTCGGGTCTCCCGACATCATTCATACCCCTCATTCAGGTGACCCAGACGGGGTGATCAAGGCCCGACTTACGTCCCAGTATAGCTACCCTCGATCAGACCCTCTAGGGAAAGACCAGGGCCACACAATCCGTTGGGACCACTCCGGAACTATACTCTGCCCGGACTGGGAGGCACAACTAAGGATAACTGGAAGAAGGATAACAAAAGTTATCAAATAAATGTAGCACAAAAGGTACAGTGCACTAGATGCACTTAGTTACGTAACTCACTCTCCACCAGTGCTCTGTTTGTTCTCAGGGGAACAGCCTCCATGCTAAAATAATGTCTTCTATATAGCCTATTATATATCCAGTTTTATATAACAGTTCTCTGAATAAACTCATGTTTCTGTGTCGGTGGTGCTCAACCTTTTTCATGTCAAGGACCCCCAGAAGTATCTGTATTTGGCCGCAGACCCCCATCTGAAAATATGCAATTCCAGGGACACCCCCCCCCCCCCCTCCCTAGAGGCAAAGATTTGAGTTAAAAACGTTCGCTCTGAAATAATATATATTCAAAGATTTGCGCCACATTTAGTTGATTTTTCAAAAATAGCAGATCTACAAGCTCGTGTAGATCTGCTATTTTTCAATAGCTAAAGTATAACATGATGCTTAAAACACCTAAAGGGGTTCCCGTCATGAATGGTTAAAGCTCAATAACAAATCTTGGGGACTATTTTCAACCAAATTTTTCATCATAAGGAGGTAGAATTATGATGCTTTGACGCTTCAAAGGTAACCGTGAACACCCGGCAGTCTTGTAAACGTTTAAAAAAAGAATAGGCCCCACTGACATTTTTAGCTTGCATGGCCTTGGAATTTAGGCATTTGCCTGAGTGGCCCCTGAGTGGCCCCTGAGTGGCCCCTGAGTGGCCCCTGAGCCATCTTAAGTTGAGTTGCCCTTATATGCTTGATGGAGCGTCACTCACACGCACCGTGAGGCGAGGATGAAAGAGCTGTGTGTGTGTGTGTGTGTGTGTGTGTGTGTGTGTGTGTGTGTGTGTGTGTGTGTGTGTGTGTGTGTGTGTGTGTGTGTGTGTGTGTGTGTGTGTGTGTGTGTGTGTGTGTGTGTGTGTGTGTGTGTGTGTCTGTGTGTGTGCGCGTGTGTGTGTGTCTTTCAGAGTGAATGTTTTTAACACAAATCTTTGCTTCATGGTGTGTGCCTTGTCCCTGGAACAACATATTTTGAGATGGGGTTCCGCGGCCAATTACATAATAATCTTGGGGGTCCTTTGAGAACCACTGACATAGAAACATAGGGGGGGGTTCCAGAAAACTGTCATGATTTAGATTAGAAGACATTTGTAGAAGCTGGTGTAGAATCTGTTTCTCTATGTTATTCCGGTTCTATTCCAGACAGTCCCTCTGCATCCGTCCCTCTTGTTTCTCCATGTTATTCTGGTTCTATTCCAGACAGTCCCTCTGCATCAGTCCCTCTGGTTTCTCTATGTTATTCCGGTTCTATTCCAGACAGTCCCTCTGCATCAGTCCCTCTTGTTTCTCTATGTTATTCTGGTTCTATTCCAGACAGTCCCTCTGCATCAGTCCCTCTGGTTTCTCTATGTTATTCTGGTTCTGTTCCAGACAGTCCCTCTGCATCAGTCCCTCTGGTTTCTCTATGTTATTCTGGTTCTATTCCAGACAGTCCCTCTGCATCAGTCCCTCTGGTTTCTCTATGTTATTCCGGTTCTATTCCAGACAGTCCCTCTGCATCAGTCCCTCTGGTTTCTCTATGTTATTCCGGTTCTATTCCAGACAGTCCCTCTGCATCAGTCCCTCTTGTTTCTCTATGTTATTCCGGTTCTATTCCAGACAGTCCCTCTTGTTTCTCTATGTTATTCTGGTTCTATTCCACACAGTACCTCTGCATCAGTCCCTCTTGTTTCTCTGTTATTCTGGTTCTATTCCACACAGTACCTCTGCATCAGTCCCTCTTGTTTCTCTGTTATTCTGGTTCTATTCCACACAGTCCCTCTGCATCAGTCCCTCTTGTTTCTCTGTTATTCTGGTTCTATTCCAGACAGTCCCTCTGCATCAGTCCCTCTGGTTTCTCTATGTTATTCCGGTTCTATTCCAGACAGTCCCTCTGCATCAGTCCCTCTTGTTTCTCTATGTTATTCCGGTTCTATTCCAGACAGTCCCTCTTGTTTCTCTATGTTATTCTGGTTCTATTCCACACAGTACCTCTGCATCAGTCCCTCTTGTTTCTCTGTTATTCTGGTTCTATTCCACACAGTACCTCTGCATCAGTCCCTCTTGTTTCTCTGTTATTCTGGTTCTATTCCAGACAGTCCCTCTGCATCAGTCCCTCTGGTTTCTCTATGTTATTCCGGTTCTATTCCAGACAGTCCCTCTGCATAAGTCCCTCTTGTTTCTCTATGTTATTCCGGTTCTATTCCAGACAGTCCCTCTTGTTTCTCTGTTATTCTGGTTCTATTCCACACAGTCCCTCTGCATCAGTCCCTCTTGTTTCTCTGTTATTCTGGTTCTATTCCACACAGTACCTCTGCATCAGTCCCTCTTGTTTCTCTGTTATTCTGGTTCTATTCCACACAGTCCCTCTGCATCAGTCCCTCTTGTTTCTCTATGTTATTCTGGTTCTATTCCAGACAGTCCCTCTTGTTTCTCTTCCCCCTTGCTCCTTTTCTCACTCTCTCTCCCTTCTTTATTCTTTTTTTTCTCCAATCTGCCGTCCTTTCATCCCATGTCTCGCTCCCTCTCTGTATCTTTCTCTTAATGTCCCTGTCTCTCTTTTGTAGTCAATAGTTCCAAACATTGTGCCCAGGAGAGAGAGAGAGAGACAGAGTCAGTGCATCTGCGAGCCAAATGTTAACAGCCAACTTTAAACCTTTTTTAAATGGTTTCTTGTTATTCGGCAGGTCACCCCAAAGACACATCAGAAACGGGCTGGGAATGTGACGTGTCACATCTGTAATTGCTTTCTGAAAGATTGCAGTGGAAAGTGGACTTATACATGCACTGTAATTGGCCCGAAGCTGCTAGTTTGAATGGACTGTCTGAAAGCCGCCCGCTAATCCGCCGGTATTGACCAAGGTTAGCTTCTGCATGGGGCGATTTAACCGTCTGGCCGCCAGGATTAATTAATCTATCTATCGCGCATTGCCAAGGTTTAAATCGCGTGCAACCCTTATTTTGAAGAGGCAACTATCCGTAACCGGGTGTTACAATGACTAAATGCTGTGTGTGGTGTCTTGACCGGTTGTTGTTCTCTTGGTCGGTAGTTGGAAAACCCGACCGCGAGTATCACAGCGCCTGCAGCTGTCGGCCGTTGAAAACCCTTGTTTTCACCAGAAATGACATCTATTGCGCCCATTTGGAGATGCAGGCCTTTGAAAGCAGCACATATATAGTGCCAGTGGATGCAGCCACTGTCCCACTTTGACTGTTGTACTTTGGTGTACATTTGGCAGAAGTAGTAAGGGACCAAGTGTAGAACCCCCGGGACATCACGATCGATGCAGTATGTACGGTTTAAGTGATCAAATGGCCAGGAAAATCAAATGCAATAATTATAAAAGCGATGAGAAACAGTGGTGCTGTATGGAACGACTGGACTCAGCGAGGGAGCCCGTTTATTAAGGACTGGAAATGATGTGAAACGTTCTCTCTTGTTCTGTTCTTGTCAGCAGCCTAGAGTTCTGAATAAGGTAACCTTTCAACAGATCACCTAGTCCGTAAAAACTGCAGTGCTGTAGTCTAAGCTGCCTGACATTTAAAAGCATGAATGTGTTTATTTAACCATCTTGCTGAGTTAGGAATGGTCGTACTTTGGCACGAGATGAAAGAGATCTGGAGTCTAAAGTGACATCTATAGGCTTGAGAGAAAAGGGAGTGAGGTCGCCAAGTATCCTAACCCCTTTTAGACCTGGTGTAACATATACGTTGTTTTACCTTGCATGCCTGGACCGGATGCCTCGTTTATCCTTTTATCTTTTTAACCTTGTACTGTTGTTGTATCTGGTATATGCTTTGCTTAGTTTTTTCCCTAATAAAGTCTGTTCCTAGTGTTCTTATGTAAAGCTCGTTGGGTATTTAGAAAAGCGCTATATACATTTGAGCTATTATTATGTTTTCTTTCTTTCTTTTTTTTTAATTAGAATTTGAAGGTTTTCAGAAAACCTGAGGTCAGGTTTTAGATTCAAGGCGTCTTTAAGAATCGGCTTCAGGCCTCGTCCTTTTCTGCTTTTGGAGGCCGACAGACAGACAGACAGACAGACAGACAGACAGACAGACAGACAGACAGACAGACAGGCAGGCAGACAGACAGACAGACAGACAGACAGACGTGGTTGATGTAAACCAAAGTGACAGCCATGGCAGAACCCATTCCCTGTGACCATCACACGTCAACTCACTTTTATTTCAATTAAGTCTGACATGGTGGACGGACGGACGGACAGACAGACAGACGCGTTAAAACCTTTTCTTACACACCTGTGATCTGCTCTGCTGAAGATGATGAGTGTCTGCCTGACACTGTGTCACTTCAGTTTGTCTCTCTCTGTCTCTCTCTCACTCTCTGCTACTTCACCCTTGGAGGAAAGTTAAAGAGATACATTTACTGTACTGTACTTAAGTAAAAATGTTCAGGTATTTGTACTTTACTTGAGTATTTCCAATTTCCAACATTTTTACTTCTACTCAGTCTCCACTACATCTCGGATCCAAATGTTGCATTTTTATTCCACTACATTAATTTGAAAATGTAGTTACTTGGTACTTTGTAGATTTTGATTATCATTCCAAAACTGACTGGCAAAATAGCGCCACCTACTGTTTATGTCATGAACTTATTTCATATCTATATCAGTAGTCACAAGGCCATAAACTTTATTTTTCCAACGTTTCGGCAAACCTTCTTCAGGGTCAAAAAAAATATATATCAGTGGATGGAAATGGGGAAAATTGCGCTTTTTCTTTCTCTCTACAATTACAATTTACAATTTAGGCATTTAGCAGACGCTCTTAATCCAGAGCGACTTACATTAAGCAAGAACAAAAAAGCATGGGAATATTTTTTTTTTTTAAATATATTTTTTATCCCACGATTTTGTAACCCATTTTTCACCCCTGTGTCAATCATCTACTGTGATCCTGGGCTCTACACACCCTCCGCCAACCTAGGGAGAGCAACGGACTTAACTCATGCTTCCTTCATGCTTGAGTGTCCAAGTTGCTCCTTTACACCTGACAGGGGGGAGTTTCCCTGGTTGGACGTAGCGCGTGGAAGGAACACGTTATTCCAACCAGTTCCTTTCCCCTCCATCAGGCGCCCCGGCTGGCCAGGGGGAGGCAGTTTAGAGACCAGGATTACTGCATGGGAATACATCACATAAAAACATTTATCATGAAACATGCGTAAGCTAAGAAAGTAACAGTGGAATATCTATAATGAAACTATACATATAAGCTATACATCTATACTACTATGCTATACATATGTACTATGACGTGCTATGACTACATACAATGCTCTTATGCTGTCTACATAACATGCTATAAGTCTGTATCAAATGCTATCTAAGTCTACAGAATTGCTATCTCTCTCTCTCTCTCTATGTCTGTCTGTTTTCCACTGGGTTGTATAATATGTTGTACCCCCTCCCTAGGCTCCCTCCAGAGTCTAACTCCTATAATTAGAAGGGCAACAGAAGGCTCGTGGGGGTCTCTGCTCTCTGCCTCCGCGCCGTTAGGGGGTCACGTACTGTACGTCTGCTTGCCAAGAACACATTAGCCTTGGCGTCGTGCTGCTACTGCTGCCAGCTGCACCTCCTCCCCACAGACCTGTTCTTTTTAGGGCACAGGGCCTCTCCCGGCCGGGGCCACCGGGAGAAAGTATAGACACAGCTGCAGGACATGAGACTAATTCATTAGAGGGACAGAGATTAGCCTCATGGACAGCATTCCATTCCGTGTTCATGATCCGGTCGGGTACGGATGGTAACTTTTGCCATGTTGTATTCAATGATTTGTTTTAGCCAGGTTATTTGTCACCTATAGCAGGAAACCACGATACAAGGCAGAATGAGTATTATGAATGTTTACATGACGTAAATTACCATCAGCTCCAGACCGGTTCACAAAGCTGATCAACTTAACCCATTCTGAACGGGAACCCATTTTGGTGTTAGCATCATGTTATGCTTTAGCTATTGAAAAATAGCAGATCTACAAGCTTTCTATTTTTGACTGACATTTTTAGAATCTGATCTCAGGTCAGAATGGGTTAATCAGACCATGTGTGTGTCCAGTGGAAACCTCGTGTGAATCTGATCTCAGGTCAGAATAGGTTAAAAATCTCAAAATGGGTCAGAAAGACTCTCCCCGGTCAGCGGGTGAAACTCTCCCTGGTCAGCGGGTGAAACTCTCCTTCTTCACAGCGATCTAACAAAAACGCACCCGACGAGATTCACTCATGTTTTATTGTTTGTCGTGCAATTTAATACAACGACGACGCGCACCGGAGTCAGCGCGCAAGATGGGCCGGGGCGTAGCGATTTATGGATCCATAAAACGCACGCGGAAATATTAAACTTCAGTTGCGCAACATCCTTAAGTGTCCCTAAGTGTCCCATTATGAACGAGCGCTGGATTATTGATGTGTGTAATTCAGACATTATGATGATAGCGTTTCTTTTTTCAGACAGTTGCGAGGTTTGATTTGTATTTTTAATTATAGTTCCAGTGCTTTCAAAAGAATACGGTCCGCGTGCTTATATCGTATATAGCTCAGGCTTATAGACAATCCTGGGGGGAATTCACCGCCTGTCGCAGCCAGCGTGCATACTGTGGTGTCGGCTAAATGCATGGATCTCCTGCTGAGTTACTTAACCCATTCTGACCTGAGATCAGATTCTAAACATATCCTTCTACATCCTGGCAGGTTTCTGAAAAAGCTATGTTTCTATGTCAGTCGTTCTTCGATTTTTCGACCTACAACAAGCTCGTAGCGCCACTCGGTGGCGCGCTATGAGCTTGTAGATCTGCTATTTTTCAATAGCTAAAGCATATAGCATAATGCTAACACCAAAAGGGGTTCCCGCCCCAAAATGGGTTAATTGATAGATTTAAATAAAGGACATACACTCACAAGCATGCACGCACACACTCACGCACAAACACGCGCGCGTGCGCACGCTCTTTCTTTTGAATCTGTCATCCATCTGGTGTTTGGGCTCCGAGGCGACACTTTGGCCTCAGTCAGCATGTGTGTACTGTAGCTTAACCACGCACGCCACACACGCACGCACGCCACACACACACGCACGCCACACACGCATGCACGCACGCACGCGCGGACGGCGCACAGAGATGGAGGCAGAACCTCTCCTCTCCCTGCTGCGTGTGGTTCACAGTGTCTTCTCTTCATCTCACGGAGACAGAAAGGCCCTGTATCTTCCCCGTTAGCCTGCAGGGACTCTGCAGGGAGGCATACCGGTCGGGAGCGGACGGTAACTTAGCTCTGGTCCATAGCTCTAATAAGCTCAGGGTGCTCCCACTATAAGGAAAGTAGGCTTTCTAATGACACAACCCGCCTTTGTTTTGGTGAGTAGCAAAAACGTTCTTTTTTTATTTACGCCAAAGAGGAGAGGCTATGGTCTGATTTTGATTTGAGATTTCAAACTGAAAGTCCCATAGCCTTACTGCGCAGCATGGTAGAAGCAGTAGAAGGCTATGGACCAGAGCTAATGGTAACTTACACGTCATGCTGTGTAGTCACTGATTTGTAGTAATCATGCCGGAACCCTGCAGATACCGCAATCAGACGTACAGCAAATGCCCCCGCGATCAAGGCCATCATACTTTAAGAGCCTAGTAGTACCCAATAAAAAGCCTTGATGCATTTCTTCAAGTACTCATTAATTCATTCATTCGAGTTTAATTTATTCTAGAAAATACACTGAGTAATCAAACTCATTTTTCAGTGTCGTCGAGTAATAAAACATCACAATGCATCAGGAAAACCAAATGTATACACGTGGATTACATACGGGTTACAAATGGAAGCTAAGACAACATTTAAAAAACAGTTTACATATTGTGGCGGTCTGTAATGCTCACCAAGGTTTTAAAACGACTCAGGGGTCAGTTTGAATGTATAGTTTGCAGGTCATTCAATGTATTTATGGGCCACAGAAGCAAAAAAGCAGATCTGCCAAGTTCAGACGTATAACTTTTGGTACCTTGAAATGATTGGAATAGTTGGTTTGTATCCGTGTTGTATTCCAACTCGTAGTGACTGCAGGTGAGACTAAAAACAAACACACGCACATTTCCTGAAAAATACAAGTGGGGTTTCAGTCCGACAGCAGAGCTATATTTATTTGAGTTGGTGGAAGGATTTCCAACCCAGTTGCCACATTTGGAACATGTATAGCTGTTCTTACAGCGACATGGTTTCTGAGAGCCAGACACATCAGAGGAGGAAAGGATATAAATGGCCTAATCAATACAGTGTACAGTTCAACACAGCGAGCCTCTCCACTGCAACAGAACGTGCTATGACAATCGATGGACAATCGAAGGACAAGCTAATTAACTATCGGCCCACAGGGGTGTTCATGAACAACAACACACTGAAACTATAATATCACAATATCACAATAACACACACTATACACACACACATGCACTGTAACGTTGCACGCATGCACACTCCCCTGTAGTCCAAGGCCAGAGCCTGCCACCGCGAAATGTTTCAAATCAGAATCGTGGTGATGCAATATACTGTATATATTAGAATATCCGAATCGGAAGCTTTGAGAAGAACATAAAGGGCATGACTAATCTTCATGATAAAATGTGATTGCATAATGAATGAATAATAATAATATAACTTTATTTGTATAGCACCTTTCATGACATGAAATCTTAAAGTGCTTTACAGAGCAATGGAGGAAAAAAAAGAAAAGAAAAGCAAGGCATAAACATTTAAAAAACAAGAGCAGTAATGCAATACAGTGAGGAAAGCAAGAGTGTAGAAGTGGGTCTTGAGCTGTGCTTTAGAAATGTCTCCAGAGGCTGCCTGTCGAAGGTACAGTGGGAGTTTGTTCCACGCCGTCAGCCTGTATAGAAGCAAAACGCTGCTTCCCCTGTATTTTTTAGTTGCCATTTTTTTTAGGCAAAGCGAGCAGGCCAGCAGCGGAAGACCTTAGGGGGGCGGAATGAATGAATGAATGAATGAACGAACCGCTGTGTGGGTGACTAACTCATTGGCTATGACACCCATGTCCAATGTCGTTACCATGTCCACCACCACCCCTGTAAAGGTGTGACTATACGTGACAGAACAGAAGCTCAGGGAAGCTACTGTACTTTATGTTATTTCTTCATGGGTGCTCTTCAAGTGCCGACGCTCCCACGTACTGTAGTCGACGCCGCCGGTGCAGTATCACTAGACTTATAGAGCTCTTGTTCAGCCGTTTAGGAGTCCGGTTTGATTGATTGATTGAAATATGTATTAACAGTTTGCAGAATTACAGTACATTTCAAGCACAAACTCAATACAAAGACTGTTAACCGTGAGTGGACAACCCAATTAGGCATTACACTTGTTTACAACATGGGTCCACATTGTTCAATTCATCAAAACATTTAGAGACATACAAATAGACACTTCTATATAGTTAAAGAACAGAACAGGAATTCATTATAAAGGAAGCAAAAAGGGGAAAAGAAACATATACAGTGAGGGGGAAAAAGGGGGGATTCAGATTTTAGTTTCGAATTGCAGCCGTCCGTAGGTGCCCTTTGAGAGCGGTTTTTGAAGGAGTCAAGGGATTCACATGTCTTAATGACTGTTGGTAGGGCGTTTCACATTTTGGTGGCATAGGAGCGAAAATAATTTAGTCCCTTGTTTGTGCCGAATCTGGGTTGTACATGGTTTGTTGCACTCCCTTTGGTGTTGTGGGTGTGGACTTTGTTTACATTAAGGAAGTATTTAGACTAATTGGTACCATAAATAGAGACTTCTTATTGATACTGTGTAAGATGACAACGGTTGACACCTGTGTTCAATTACTGTTGATTGCATCTCATACTCATGCATAATGAGGACATAATGGAATTTTCTTCATCTCGACAGCAAAGATAAGGCCAATGCATGAGACACATGCTCATCTCCATGTATCTGTGGTTACAATGTCTGTAAATGTCTGGGACAAATATGAATGTATTGTATTTTGTATATGGGTGTTTATTATATCTTATGCAATGGATATACTTTGAGACTTTGTACATATCACTTGTGTCAATGTCTCCTGATCGGTGACAGTGATTGGGACTGATGGTTGATGGGCCACAGGTGTGGGACGTCACACTCTATATATATATATATATATATATATATATATATATATATATATATATATATATATACATGTATTGTTTACTCATTCCTTGAAGGTCTGAGGAAGGGGCCCGAAACGTTACCAGTAAAGTAAAGATATTTTGTTTCTTGTTTCTTTTCTTCTTTATAACTTTATTTTGGTATAGATGTCCTTTTTGTTTGTTCAGCCTCCTCTACTGCACAATGTGCACATGCTCATCTCCACCATCCTTTACAGTGACACACGCACGCATGCACGCACACACTCACGCAAGCACGCACACGCACGCACGCACACACAGGGTATGGGATAGGGGGAAAACAAATGGCCACTGCGGCATAATGACTAAATTGGAAGAGAAGAGATGAAAGATAAAGACGGGAAAACAAGATAATTGGGATTGAACAACATTTTTACACATCCTTTTGAGGACGAACTCAGGACTACTGATGCATGGTATCGTTCTATGTTTTGTACTTCCTCTCAGAATGTCTTTCTGTGTGAGAGTGTAAAATGAAACCAAAGATCTGCATGACGTAAGAAGTTCAACACAATTTGAGAACATAGAAGAACTGTTATTTTGACCTGTTATCTCTGCTACGGTACCACATCCATGCAGCATAAAACATGTTATCCAATGCTGAATATTAAAGCAATGGACCATGATATGAAAAGGGTGGAATGCCACGAGGCGCAGATGTTGGTCGTCGACGTGCAACAGTCCGACACATGCGTGGCCAGTTAACACCCCGAGCGGCATAAACGGAGTTCTCCGTCCTATCGAATGGTAACGCCCAACGTCATTGAGATTAATAACGGACGGAGATTAATGAAAAGGACAGATATTTATCGATATCAAAACCGATCGCATCGCTCCACAGGCTGGGAGGAGTGCCTGTTGCGCAACATTCGGTGTCATTTCCGGTTGGGACGTCATCCAAAATGTCTCCCCCCCCCCCATTTTAGTCGATGATACTGAAAATCTTAAAACGTGAATAACTCTTGATCTAAATCATTCCGTCCAATTCTATAAGCAAAGATCGTGTGTTAGAGACGGCCCAGCGCGGTCCCGTCGCGTTAGAAATGAACCATACCTCCCGTTGTTGTCGATCGCCTCGCGAGTGTTTTTAGCTACATCTAGCTACTTCAGCCACATCCGGGATAGCGCCTGGTGGGTCGCTAAATGTGCTCCGTTGTTGTAAATCATAGCTTAGTTTTTCTGTCTGTCCGTCTGTCTGTCTCCAGGTGCGGGGGGTTGGTCACCTCTGACCTCCGACCGCTACCAGTGGTTGGAGGTGGACCTGGGTGGGCGGACCCAGATCAGTGCCGTCTCCACGCAGGGTCGCTACGGCAGCTCCGATTGGCTGACGGAATACCTGCTGATGTTCAGCGACACGGGACACAACTGGAGGCAATACCGCCAGGAAGACAGCGTAGGGGTGAGTTCAGAGTGCTGTTCCTCTATAGTACCAGCAGGGGGGTGCTGTTCATTCATCAACAGGAAGACAGCGTAGGGGTAAGTTCAGAGTGCTGTTCCTCTATAGTACCAGCAGGGGGGTGCTGTTCATTCATCAACAGGAAGACAGCGTAGGGGTAAGTTCAGAGTGCTGTTCCTCTATAGTACCAGCAGGGGGGTGCTGTTCATTCATCAACAGGAAGACAGCGTAGGGGTGAGTTCAGAGTGCTGTTCCTCTATAGTACCAGCACAGGGGGCGCTGTTCATTCATCAACAGGAAGACAGCGTAGGGGTGAGTTCAGAGTGCTGTTCCTCTATAGTACCAGCACAGGGGGCGCTGTTCATTCATCAACAGGAAGACAGCGTAGGGGTGAGTTCAGAGTGCTGTTCCTCTATAGTACCAGCACAGGGGGGGGCGCTGTTCATTCATCAACAGGAAGACAGCGTAGGGGTGAGTTCAGAGTGCTGTTCCTCTATAGTACCAGCACAGGGGGGGCGCTGTTCATTCATCAACAGGAAGACAGCGTAGGGGTGAGTTCAGAGTGCTGTTCCTCTATAGTACCAGCAGGGGGGGCGCTGTTCATTCATCAACAGGAAGACAGCGTAGGGGTGAGTTCAGAGTGCTGTTCCTCTATAGTACCAGCACAGGGGGGCGCTGTTCATTCATCAACAGGAAGACAGCGTAGGGGTGAGTTCAGAGTGCTGTTCCTCTATAGTACCAGCAGGGGGGGCGCTGTTCATTCATCAACAGGAAGACAGCGTAGGGGTGAGTTCAGAGTGCTGTTCCTCTATAGTACCAGCAGGGGGGTGCTGTTCATTCATCAACAGGAAGACAGCGTAGGGTAGGGGTAAGTTCAGAGTGCTGTTCCTCTATAGTACCAGCAGGGGGGGTGCTGTTCATTCATCAACAGGAAGACAGCGTAGGGGTAAGTTCCCCACATGTCTCATATTTGCCATCGACAATGAAAGGTTGAACTATAGGTCCAATTCTCCGCCAAATATGACGTAAATTTGTAGCAAATATATATAGAAGTATTTCAGCAGTACTTACTTACTTACTGCCCTTTACGCCGGCTGGCATGTAGGGCAGCAACAAAGGATCTCCACTTCAGTCTGTCCTGGGCCAGCGTCTTTATAGATCCCCAGGTGTGATGCAGGGTCTTCAGCTCTCCTCCACTGTCCTACGCCAGGTGTTCTTGGGTCGGCCTCTTTTGCGTTTGCCCTCTGGTGTCCAGTGAAGTGCAGTTTTGGTGATGTTGTCCTGTTCTCTTTACGTATGACATGCCCAATCCATTTCCACCGCCTTCTCATAAGGATGGTATCCATGTTTTCTTGTTTACACAGATCAAGAAAGGTGTTGGTTGGAGATGGTTTTGGGCCAGAATATTCGCTGGATTTTCCTTAAACTTTTGGTGTGGAAGGTTGACAGTTTTGTGGAGATCATTTTCTGTCGTTCTCCAACATTCAGAACCGTATAGCAGGGTAGACAGGACACAGCTCTGGTACAGTCTAAGTTTGGTGTTGGTGCTGTACTGGGCCGACTTCCAGACGTTGTTAAGCCTCTGTAAGGTGTTTCTGGCCTTGCCGAGCCTGCTTGTGATGTCGTTACCTGCGCCTCCATCGTGACTTACTACGCTGCCTAAGTAGGTGAAATGTGCTGTTGTGGGTAGGTTTATTCCTTCTATGTGTACTGGTGTGGGGTTTGGGATGTTGAGCACCATCAGTTCTGTCTTCTTCTGGTTGATCTTCAGACCCATTTGCTTTGCAAAAGTGTTCAGACGACTTGTTTTCTCTTGCAACTGTTGGTGTGTGTGGGAGAACAGAGCCAAGTCATCTGCAAAGTCGAGATCTTCCAATTGTGAGAAGAGGGTCCATCTGATGCCTCTTGGAATGTCTTCGGTAGTGGTTCTTCTCATAACCCAGTCTATGACCAGGTTGAAGAGTAGTGCAGACACAACGCAACCTTGCCTCACTCCTCACTCAGCAGTGGGATCATTATATATTTCTGGTGCGTATAGAAGTATTCCATACAGAAATACTCAGCGATCATCCTTACTCCTGACGGAGAAACACTATAATTCCCCATCCAAGGCGACACACTTGCCCCGTTTCTATTTCTATTATTGTTGTTGATTATGTTCTTCGTATGTCAGTTGATACTATCAATGATAAGGACTACCAACTAAACCCTAGGAGAAAAAATGATGATTTTGTGTGGGATCATTTTATATCTGTGGTGCGTATAGATCCTGTTGAGCTGGTCATTTTAAAATGAGTTCTCAGGTGAGGTGTGGGCACCCCTGTTGCAGACCATACTAAAACAAATACCACTTCAAACCCAGCACACACACACACACACCCCTTCTACAGAGACCACACTAAAACCAATACCACTTCAAACCCAGCACACACACACCCCTTCTGCAGAGACCACACTAAAACCAACACCACTTCAAACCCAGCACACACACACACACCCCTTCTGCAGAGACCACACTAAAACCAACACCACTTCAAACCCAGCACACACACACACACACCCCTTCTGCAGAGACCACACTAAAACCAACACCACTTCAAACCCAGCACACACACAGGCCATAAATGTGACACATTGCTGTGAAGTGTCATATGCGCTATTAGAGCAAGGACAGGCGCTGTTGAACACTCATGCACTTCTATAGGGGATCCTATAGAAGTGCACGCATGCACGCACGCACGCACACATCCACGCATGCACAAAAACACACACACACACACACACACACACACACAAAACACACACACACAGTCATCAGGAAGCCTATTAATAATAGATGGAACAATGAGAGCGAAGCGGGTCAGCGCTCTGCTGACTGGACGCCGGCGCTGCCAACAACACTCCAGCCTCTGTTGATGGAGGAATAATACGGACTCGAGAGGCAGTGAAGCGTGGCCAGGTGGCCGAAAAGTGCATGCAAGTGCACGTTGCATTGCTGTCCGGGCCGAAACCTCACAGCCATATTTTAACCCATTCTGACCTGAGATCAGATTCTAAAAATGTCTTCTACATCCTGACAGTTTTCTGAAAAAGCTATGTTTCTATGTGTCAGTCGTTCTTCGATTTTTCATAAATAGCAGACCTACAAGCTCGTAAAGTGGCGCGCTACGAGCTTGTAGATCTGCTATTTTTCAATAGCTAAAGCACAACGTGATGACCAAAATGGGTTCCCGTTCAGAATGGGTTAATGCACAATCCATGTAAAGCGCCTTGGATCAAAGCGCTATAAATGCACCATAGAGATCTCCACCATATTATATAAAATTGTGTTCAACTTTTCTGGCATGAAATATTTTCTAGCCAGACTAATATCACTGCGTCGATATTAGTCTGGAACTCAGACTAATATCACTGCGTAGATATTAGTCTGGAACTCGTTTCCAAGGGTCAAGGGTCATTAACAAACGGATTCTAACGTCACTCACAGCAACAAAAATAGTCTCACATTGAATAGCGGGCTCTGATTGGTCACCCACAACTTTGGGGTGAGTGAAATGTAATTCAAACTGAGCAGTGCCAGACCAGACCAATCTCCCCATTTATCTTCTGCTAAGCAACAAGCTATATATATATATATATATATTTATATGCTTGGATGATTTATATTTATATTAGGATAAATGTGCGCGACTGTAAAGACGAAAGTGGACGAGGAGGCTCCACTTCCGCTTTATATTTGATTGGATGGATTTAGATTTTATTTTGTCATTGAACACTGTTAAACACATGTGTTTTTAGTAACGGGTTATACATTATTATAAAATTGGTACAGTAGGCCTATATGCATTCTTTTTCTTTAGAAACAAGGCCAACTAATTATAATAAGCGTGACATGGCAACACTGCTGCATGCGGTTGACTATAATGGAGGAATGAAGGGAAAACAGCGCCCCCTAAAGTCACAGATCACTGCTGAAATCTCTAATTTGGGATTAGAAGTTTAAAATGGTCATATCTTCTTCATTTCCCCCGCCCCAATTTCAATGAGCAATACATCATATGAAAGGTTACAGAGTGCAGTTTCATAATATGTAAAGAACTGAAAAATGACCATGGCCCCCTTTGTATATCAACCTACTGTCCCCGGTCACACATGTACAACGAAATTAATCTGTTGGCATCACTTCAATGCAGTACAAAAGCAATAATATGTGTGTTAGTAGTAGTAGCACCCAGTAAGGTAGACCAATAATAAAAAGCAATAATAAGAAGAAACAGTGTATGTACAGTCAGTGAAGAGTTCATATTATTGAACCAGGGGGGACTCTTATCTCTTGGTCAAAGACTTGAAGAGAATAGTGACTGAGGGGATCTGGTGGTTGAAGTCTTGAGGCATCTGTAGCAGTTGTTGTTGTTTTTGGCAGCAAATTTATATTTATATTTATATTATATATTTATATTTATATATATTTAATATATATATATATTTAAATATATATTTATATTTATATTTTAGTCATAGTCTCTTGAATAGTTTTCTCTTAGTTTTAGTGTTTTAGCCTGGAATGTTCTAGTGTTTTAGTCTAGTTTTAGTCGACTAAATGTCATACGATTCTAGTCGACTAAATCTACAGTTGATTTAGTCGACTAAAATGTGTTTTGACAGGCCTCGATGTCGTTGTAAATAATGACACATTTTACACTTTGGTTGCATGCTGAAAATAGCAGATATACAATCTCGCGACGCGTTGTGAGATTGTATATCTGCTATTTTCAGCATGCAACCGCAGCATAAAACTGGATCTCTTGTCCACTATAGTCCCTTCCTAACATTTGAGTCTAGTTTTTATTTGTTGACGAAATTGTCAGTATATTTAGTCTTAGTTTTAGTCATCATAGATTTGTTTTCATTTAGTTTTAGTCAGTGAAAAAAGGTAGTCGACGAACATTTTTTTTCCGTCTTAGTTTTAGTCGACGACAACAACACTGATCTGTAGCCCTTTCTCCTCCGTATGATTCACGCCAGCTCTTCCGTTGTTCCAAGACTGTATGATGAAAGCATTTGTAAATATTGTGAGAGGCGACACATGTCTGGTATAACGCCAGACTATATAGCATTGTCTCAGTTCTCCTTTTCCTTTGCGTGGCACGTCCTCATGCTGTGATCCCCTCCATGTCTTCTTTTTTACACGGTAACATCTGCAGTGTTCCTTTAATACCAAAAAAAAAACATGGTTTGACGTTCATGTTCACTTTTATAATTGAAGTCGTGGTATTTCAATTTTATTTTCTCCCATTTATCCCATTTTGGCCGGGAACCCCTTTTGGTGTTATATAGCATTATGTTATGCTTTAGCTATATTGAAAAATCGAAGAACGACTGACATAGAAACATATAGCTTTTTCAGAAAACTGTCAGGATGTAGAAGACATTTTTTTAAATCTGATCTCAGGTCAGAATGGGTTATATGGCAGAGCGATAGATAGAAAGGCATTATATGGAGAGTCGTTTGGGGTGGGGGGTTGTGTGTGTGTGTGTGGGGGGGGAGGGGGAGAACGACACGCGCCGCCGGGTTCCGGGAGTACAATTGTAAAAAGCTCTTGACATTACATTGCGAGGTGCGCTGCTTTGGTATTGGGATTATAGCCCGAGGCCTGCTGCTCTTTCCCTTTCAATAAACAGAGAGATTAGGGTCAGAACAGAATGGCTGCTCTTTCGCCAATGGGTGTCACGACGTCCCTCCAAATGTATGTGGCGTGTTTTGTTTTTTTTTGTTAAAAAAAGCCGCTTCATAAATATATTTAGCTTTTGCCTTCATGGCTTTTTTGAGCCGTGGGCTGTTAGAACGTCAGTACGCCGAGCTATAGCCTCTCTCTCGCTCTCTCTCTCTCTCTCTCTCTCTCTCTCTCTCTCTCTCTGTTGATTATTTTTGCCGAGGCCGGTCCAAGTCGGGAGGGAGTATGCAGTTTAGGCATTTAAGCATTATGTTATACTTTAGCTATTGAAAAATAGCAGATCTACAAGCTCATAGCTTGTAGCTCTGCTGTGCTTGTATAGCTCTGCTATATACTGGAACAACATATTTTCAGATGGGGGTCGGCGGCCAAATACAGATAATTCGGGGGGTCCTTGACGTGAAAAAAGGTTGAGCACCACTGACATAGAAACATGAGGTTTTTCAGAAAACTGTCGGGATTTAGAAGACATTTTGTAGAATCATAGTGTCAGGTGAAAATGGGTTAGATAAGAGAACAACAGCAAGTCGTCTATAGAGTACAATGGAGGCTGCCAAGACATCACCTTCCATTCTCCTGTTAGACAACCATGTGCTTTAGCTTTGCCCTGATGTTGGTTTTTCAAGTGCATAGTTTTCAAGAGTGATTTCGCCTTCACTCTTTTGAGTGCAAGTGTGGAGGCACAGTAATCTATCTGGGCAAGAATCAAACACTGCACGTACAGTATACAGTATGTTTAAGTAGTTTAGAAACGATAATGCTGTGCAGGGTTTTTTTCCGTCGACAAAAACGAAATATTTTCGTCGACTATACCTTTTTTTCACTGACGGAAACTAAATGGAAACTACATGAAAACTAAGCTATAGACTAAAACTAAGACTAAATATATTGAACAAACGAGACTAAAATGTACCATAGCGGACAAGAGATCCAGTTATAAATAAGTGTAAAAGTAATTTTACACTTGTTGAAAATAGCAGATGTACAAGCTCACAACGTGTCTGCTATTTATCTGCCATTTCTTTTTTTATCGTGAAAATGCAGCACAAATCTTTGATAATTCTTTCACAGCGTGAACGTTTTTAACTCAAATCTTTGCTTCTGAGGGGTTCCTGGAATAACATCCTGTTATCTGGGTCCTTGACATGAAATATGGAGCACAACTGATACAGAAACATGAGGTATTTCAGAAAACTGTCAGATTTTAGAAGACTTTTATTTATTTATTTCGATGTCAGGCCTATAAATTGGAGACATACGGGGTTTCCGTCGCGTGTTTGGATCACGTGAACGGAAAATAAACGCAGGCGCTCGATTCCTAGGGCTTTATGGGATAAATTGAGGCTCAATGCATTGCCTATACGGTGCGTAATGGTCGCGTCCATCTCGCTCTGTTCTGTGTGGTCGTTGTTTCGGATCGCGGCGCTATGGTGGACTTTTCAACTCAAACACAAACTATTTCCAGGCGGATTTTCGTGAAACGGAGGTATACATGTGTGACGGCGTGATTCTTCAAAACGGGGAACGGGAGTTAGAGATTAATTCATAACGCAGTCAACGCATTAAGAACGCAACCCTACATATCATAATTTATGTGCGTATGGTAGTGTATGCTGTAAGATTTCATAGGAGCATTTCTCACGGTGAGCGACTTAGCCTCAGTACAGAGAACCCAGGATATAAGCTTCTTCTTTTTTTTAACCAATTCTGGGCGGGAACCCCCTTTTGGTGTTTTAAGCATATATGTGTCATATACTTTAGCTATTGAAAAATAGCAGATCTACAAGCTCATAGTGTGGCACCGAGTGCCACGCTACGAGCTTGTAGATCTGCGATTCTTGAAAAACCGAGAAAATGTGATGCAAATCTTTGAAAATATATGCTTTCAGAACGAATGTTTTGAACTCAAATCTTTGCTTCTGGGGGGGGGGGGGGGTCCCTGGAACTACATATTTTCAGATGGGGGTCGGCGGCCAATTACATATATTTTTTAGAGAGAAAGATACGTTTTTCAGAAAACTGGCATTTGTAGAATCGTCCTCGGGTCTAAATGGGTTAAGAGACAGGCGGAATATTCCTTCTCGCAGCTTAAGACATTTTTTGACACATCTGAACTGTGGTAAATCCACAGCACCTTCCCAGTGTGTTTTGTAAAGCTCCACATTAGTCAAGGCACAGAAAAAAAGCTGAGTTGACCGCATATATGCAGTTCTGCTGCCTGGCTTACTTTATATTATGGCAATATAGACCTCCTGGCTCACAGCAGAGGGAGCAGAGCTGCTTCCTCACTCCGTGTTTAACTCTGACGTCTCTCCGACGTCTCTCCTGCAGCGTTTTATTTGACAGATTGTGCGAGAGAACCAACGAAGCGACTACTATAGCGATTATACAATTTAGCCATGTGGCAGAGCGACCTACGGTGAGCAAGAACAACACAAGGTACAGAAAAGGCATACAATTTGTCATCTATGGGATCATAAAGACCACCCGTCTAACCGTAGAATATCCCATAAAGCGATAGGGCTCGCAAGTGCTATACAGCAAGTGCACGCACGCACGCACACACGCACGCACACACACACACACACACACACACACACACACACGAAAATACACACGAACCGGGACCACCCCAAAATAATCATATTTGAACTCGGGGACCCCCCTCCCCCCCCACTCTGCTCATGGAATTGTACAGGCATTTAGGCATTTTGTTTGATTCGGCTCCACAGATTGTGAAAATATATACAGTATAGCTGAGCTACAAGAGCTTGTAGACTTCTTCTTTCTTACAGAAAAGTCATTAGAGTGTAACTTTAGAAATGTGCAGATACCCTGTACAGTATATAAACTTACTGTAGTGTACAGCAGGGGTAGGCAACCTTAGGCACCAGTGCCAACATTGGCACAAAGGAGGATGATCACTGGCACACTGACAAGTGTGTGAGAGTATTGTTTCGTTTTAAATAAACTATTTAAAAAAATGCAGTCAAATAAATGATGTCCCTCACATTTTTGTGTAAATTACATCCTGCATTCTACATTCATTAAAACTGAACTCTGTTATTGCCTTGACTCTAATGATCATTATAACAACGTGAAAGAAAATATTAAAAAAAAAAAGAAGGAGAAACTTCATATCTGACTCAGTGACTGTGGACAAGCAAAATATGTTGGAATTCTTCACGTGGTGTCATTAAAATGAATGAATGTTGATATGGCACACTGACGACCTAGAAAATAAAAACATGGCACTTCATTTAAACAAGGTCGCATACCCCTGGTGTACAGTATATATGCTGGTTTGTTTACCGAGTGAGAAAACCATGTTTCACACTTTAGGCTAATCCTGACCCCCAGTTTGGGAACCACTTCTCAAAGCCACTGTACTTCCTTCTCCTGCCTTGCGGTATATATATATATATATATATATATATATATATATATATATATAATATATCTCAGCCAAGCTGTACGTTGGCCTCGTGTCACATCAGTCAAACGGTACTGCATGTGTTCAGGAGGATTAGGCCCGTCTCCGCTCGCCGCACGGCTCATATATTTCCTCCAGAACTACAGACAGAGCGAGGGCTTCGTCTTGTCTTGTCGTCAGCCTGCAGCCTCTGCAGGAAAAACACAGTCCTTTATCCCATTCTGAACGGGAACCCATCTTGGTGTTAGCATCATGTTATGCTTTAGCTATTGAAAAATAGCAGATCTACAAGCTCATAGCGCGCCACCGAGTGGCGCGCTACGAGCTTGTGTAGGTCTGCTATTTTCTTTTAAGAATCGAAGAACGACTGACATTTTTTAGAATCTGATCTCAGGTCAGAATGGGTTAATCAGACCAGTGTGTGTGTCCAGTGGAAACCTTATATTGAATCTGATCTCAGGTCAGAATGGGTTATGGGTGAGCTGAACGCTCCGCTGCGCTGAGGGAGGGAGGGCGGCCTGGCGGCCTGCTGGGCGCGCTCAGTCTGTCAGTCTCAGCCTGAGGACGAGCTTTCAGATGTACAATGAGGCAGCATGTCGCTCTGCTCCGCTGACGGAGCATGTTTCATGGTGGGAAACAGAGCGAGCAGAGGGAATGTGAGGATATAGTCACTTGCAGGGCTGGACTGGCCACAGGTCATACCGCCGGACATATTCCCGGTGGGCCCGCGACCGTAGGGGGCCACCACGATAAAAAATAAAAAAAAGTTTTTTTTTTGGTTTTTTTTGACAGGCAGGCAGTGTTGTTTTTGGCAGCACATTTTGATTTTAGTTTTAGTCATATAGTCTCTTGAATGGTTTTCACTTATAGTCTTAGTCACATTTTAGTCACCTGGAATGTTTTAGAGTCAGTCTAGTTTTAGTCGACTAAAATGTGTTTTGGCAGGCCTTGATGCCGTCGTAATGACTGATTTTACACTTGCTGAAAATAGGCGATCTACAAGCTCACAACGCGTCTGCGGAACTAATTGTAGAATGACTTAAACTGGATGTCTTGTCCACTAGTCCCTTCCTAACATTTTAGTCTAGTTTTTATTTGTTGACGAAATTGTCAGTATATTTATTATTTAGTCCTAGTTTTAGTCATCATAGCTTAGTTTTCATTTAGTTTCCATTTAGTTTTCGTCAGTGGAAAATCCTTTTCGTCTTGGTTTTAGTCGAGGAAAACAACACTGCAGGCAGGCAGGCCAATAGGCGGCAGGCCACCAGGAAAGCTCCGGGCGTGCTGCCATTCTGCCATCATGATAATGTCACTGTACCTGTATCAGTGAGTGACAAATAAACCCTCTACAAAGGGTTGTGTAGTTAGTTGTCTGTTGGGTTTGTATCATTTATGTTGTTCTGTAAAAGTGGTGGTATTATTAGGGCTTGTTTGTTTGTGTGTGCCTCGACAGAAGCGGGCGGTAGAGTTTCTGCTATCTGCGTACTGGTTGTGGTGGGTGGGCCGGTCTGGGCCAAATTTTTGTCCCAGTCTAGCCCTCATGGTCACTTGAATGCACAGATAGTCATGTGAACACAGACGGACGGAAGGACGGACGCACACATGCGTGTCAAATGGCGAGAGCAAATTACGCCTGACCTACAGTCAGCGGTTCCCCCGCTATAAGCTTGTCGTTGCATACAGCGGATGGACTTTCTAATTGTAGTGTGCGCGACATGCGCACGCACGTGTAACGGAAGAACAAGTGAAACGGTGATTCCACTTAATTGCATTCCACTTGTATTACGGCATTCGCAATATCGCTACCATGGGACCAGTCTACCTTTAAAATGCACATTATGGTATAGTTTGAGAATTTTGGAGCACCTCTGCCAAAAAAAGTGATATTCGATGTGTCAATTGTGCAGTGAACATCACTGAACAAACGCTAATGTGTCTTTTCTTTTTGATGTTTGTAGTTGGTAGTTTTGCACTTTTGATGTGAACTGAAGCTGGTCCTGATTTTATTGTGTATCCTCGTGTTTCCCCCTTCTTTCTTTCTTTCTTTCAATTATTTTATTTTTCATTTTTGCACAAACTGATACATGACTCACATATCAGACTAACCGACATACCTACATACATTATACATACATACGTCCACACATCTTCTTCTTCCTACTTATATAATTATTCATGTAGTCTTAGAAATCATAAAGCCTTTGTTCTTAACATGAATAGTTCCTTAATTTGCCAAACCTCTTGATAATATTTCTGCGTATTCTACTCCCATGTATTCCACAACTGGGCCCCAAACCAAGTTTCCCCCTTATTGTTTAACTTTGCAGTTGTGTAGGTATTTTTCTCCCATATTTCTTTCTTCACCACCACCACGTCTCTCTCTCTCTCTCTCTCTCTCTCTCTCTCTCTCTCTCTCTCTCTCTCTCTCTCTCTCTCTCTCTCTCTCTCTCTCTCTCTCTCTCTCTCTCTCTCTCTCTCTCTCAATTGCAACGGGGGTCGGACTCCCGTTCCCCCGTGGAGAATTAACGAGTTAATTAGCTGATTGAGCTTTACCCTGACGCCGTTAACCTCCATGTCAGCTTCAAAGGGGACGACGCAATTAGGATGGCAGTGATGAGAGAGAGAGAGAGGGAGAGAGAGAGAGAGAGAGGGGAGAGAGAGAGAGAGAGAGAGAGAGAGAGAGAGAGAGAGAGGGAGAGAGAGAGAGAGAGGGGGAGAGAGAGAGAGAGGAGAGAGAGAGAGAGAGAGAGGGAGAGAGGATTACGGTAGATTATAATGAGAGAGACCCACGAAGAGGTAGATATTTACAGTGGTTTAGATCAATCCTCTCGTTGCCTGGCATTTAAGAAGGCCTTCGGAGGTTAATGAATGTTATCCTCCGCAGGCCATTTGCTTAAGGCTCATACATATAGTCTGGATTTTCGGTGGTGAGGTGACCACCGAACTACAACATGACGTCACTGAGGTGACCACCGAACTACAACATGACGTCACTGAGGTGACCACCGAACTACAACATGACGTCACTGAGGTGACCACCGAACTACAACATGACGTCACTGAGGTGACCACCGAACTACAACATGACGTCACTGAGGTGACCACCGAACTACAACATGACGTCACTGAGGTGACCACCGAACTACAACATGACGTCACTGAGGTGACCACCGAACTACAACATGACGTCACTGAGGTGACCACCGAACTACAACATGACGTCACTGAGGTGACCACCGAACTACAACATGACGTCACTGAGGTGACCACCGAACTACAACATGACGTCACTGAGGTGACCACCGAACTACAACATGACGTCACTGAGGTGACCACCGAACTACAACATGACGTCACTGAGGTGACCACCGAACTACAACATGACGTCACTGAGGTGACCACCGAACTACAACATGACGTCACTGAGGTGACCACCGAACTACAACATGACGTCACTGAGCCGCGGTGAAGAGTAAACCACCGCCACCGCTCCAGCCCTGTTTTTACTCACCACCGCTCAACGTTATTTCAGCTCCGGTGGTCAGCTCACCACCGGAGCAGCGGTCACCTCACCACCGGCGCGGCGGTCACCTCACCACCGGAGCGGCGGTCACCTCACCACCGGAGCGGCGGTCACAGACTATGAATAGGCCTTTACTATACAGCTGTGAGCCACCCCAAACTGCTCCTCCTCCTCTCTCTCTCTCTCATTTCACAAGACACTGAGGAGCAAAACTGCTCCTCCTCCTCGTCTCTCTCATTTCACAAGACACTGAGGAGGCATTCATCAGGATCGCACTTCTATCTACACACAGCGGGGCTATTTACGAACACACAGGAATTCCAAAGCTGTTGTAGCCTCCGGGGAGGGAAGACCAGGCAGTGTAGAACATCAACATGCATATGTACAGAGAGAGGACGAGGCAGTGTACTGCATTATATCAACATGCATATGGAGAGAGGCAGTGTACTGTAGTCTACGACATCAACATGCATATGGAGAGAGGCAGTCTACTGTAGTGTACAGTATGTCATCAACATGCATATGGAGAGAGGCAGTCTACTGTAGTGTACAGTATGTCATCAACATGCATATGGAGAGAGGCAGTGTACTGTTAGTGTATAGACATCAACATGCATATGGAGAGAGGCAGTCTATTGTATAGTATGTCATCAACATGCATATGGAGAGTGGATTATGTTAGCTCTGTTGTCTTGCTCGAAGCGTCCGGTTACAGTTCGTATTATTATACATTCAGAGAAGTGTTGACACATTTCGCGAGAGAAATTAAACCTATATAGATTGCCTATTTCAAAAATGTTGATTCTCAAGCTCGTACATCTGCTATTTTCAACCCCAGAAATCTTGAAAAATAGCACATTATTCTGACAAATGTGTAATATAATTATCTTTAAACATTTTGAACAAGTTATGTTAAGTCTTTTCCAGGTGACGGTATAGCCTTGGCACCCCAAGCTGTTAGTTTAGTTCTCATTCGGCTCAAAAATAAATGCCTGGGGAAACCCGTTGGAAGATAATCAGTCATAGGAAGTGGGAGTCAACTTGTACGTCGCTAACCAATAACAGTGCAGACAGAGGGTCTTGTGACAACTCCGTTCACTTCATGGGGCTTCAGTCCAATGGACTACATAGACATGCATAGACTTCTATTGGCGAAGAGTGACAAGTCCTGGAGCGTACGTTGGCAGAATGCACTGGACTGGACTCAGGGCAACAGCCCAGCTTTAATGATCTTAAAATCCCTTTATTTTAGATTGTTTATTAGTTGTAGTACAACATAAACATTACAAAGACTTTAGTTGTCTAAAGTGCCTCTCTCGAAGAGAGTCATATGGGTCCGAGACACTTGGTGGCGCTGGAGCACAGAACAAAACATAAACTCACGAGCTAATTTATTGGTTCGTGGAGCTGTCACTCAAGGCGGCGCCTCCGGTCCTGACCCGCAGGTATAAAACCGGTGGGCGTACACGCCGAGTCATTCCTACATTTTTCTGCGCTTGGATGCACACAGCACAACGTACCAAAGATTCACACCGGCTGTTGAAATTGTATTTTCCCGAAAGACGGACGCGTCTAAAACCGACCTGTACCGCGGGGATTCGCAGCCAAGAAGGTGTTTCTACGAGCTACTGCAGATAAGTAAAATAAGACTAAATAACACAAGTGAGCCTGCCCGGCGACTTGTTGTTTCTGTCTTCCCTCGCTACCCTCTAGCTAGCGTCGTTAGCTGTTAGCTAGCTCCGTCAGCCTGTCTTGGTTAGCTTCAGCTTTGCTGCCGCTCTTTTCTACCATCGCTAGCCTCTCGTTAGCCGCTGGCTAGCCTCCTCCTAGCCGTAGCCCGCAGCCATCTACAACACTCGGTGACGACACCGACATCACAATCTACCGCAGGCGAGACGGGCCGCGGTCTCAACCCTTCCCCGCCCTCTCTCTCAACCCTTCCCCGCATTGGGCACAAGAAGCAGGCTTCTCTGGCTCCACATTACAAGGTAAGCCAGCAATAACACGTGCGTTAGCTCTCAGCCGTTGACTGAAAGCTGACCACCGTGTGCGTGCCGCTTCACGTCACCTTCCTTAGTAGGGGAGTTAAGTCAAAAAAATATTTTTATTTAGTTGAAGAGCTAAATAATAATAACAATATTTTTTATATATTAAAATACTAAAATATATATAAAATAAAGGGTTTTTTGAGAATAAGCCATCTCACCATGGCTGCTAGGGATGACCACGAGGATGGACCCAGTCCAAGACTCTGCTTTAACAGGGTCTGCAACAATCTTTTGATCCCAGATGATCGCCACTCCATGTGCATGTACTGCCTAGGGTTAACACATGCCAGGAACGCCTTTGAGGTCGTGGGCCTCTGCCCGTGCTGCCTTGAGCTTACAGACAGAGAGAAGGGGCGCAGGCTGTCCAGGGTCAGGGCCCGCCTGGAGGGGGTTTCTGCAACCTCACGGGCCCTCCCCCCCCCCCGCCCAGTCTGGAAGACAGCTCCCTGGTCCCTCCGATGCATCTACAGGCGCCAGGCCTCGTGCATCAACAGCTACACAGCGGCACGTAGACGGTCCCGGATACCCATCCCCTGTCAGAAAGGCCCCCAGGACCAACGCAAGCTACACCTCCTACGAGGCAGCAGCACTAGACGGCCCACGCCGCCAACCTGCTGCTTCTTTCTCTTTCTCTTCCTTCAGGACAGAGCGTAGCTTCGGCCTTCACTCAAGTGACGACCTGGATCGATGCCGTGACGACTACTGTGACGACACTCAAACCTACGGTCTCCCCAGGCCAGACTACGAACCCCTCCCTCACCCTTACCAGCTGCCAGCTGGTGACAGGTGGGGAGACTTCATGGATCGACAGTGTCCCATGGACGAACCGTACTCCGCCCAGGAACCTCCTGGAGAGTACAGGGTCCTAGACCAGGTGGGCTATGAGGACGACAGAGACCTGGATGCCGACGCACCAGCTCTCGACGATGACGAGGACGATGACGACAACTCATCTCACCGTGGCCATGTCCTGGAAGAGGAGGCTCCTCCCCAGGACAATGGACCCCCTGAGGCCCCCGACGGGGCCTCGGCGGCTCCGCGCCCACCCGTCGAAGAATGGGACCTCACCGAGCTCCTACGCCAGGCCGCCATCAGATGTGACCGTGCTTGGCCGGAGGTGGCACCTCCCCCAAACCCAGAGGACCACTGGCCTGGAACGGAGAACAAGGCCCCCGCGCGGAGGACTATCCTCCCGCTGGCCCAAGGTTTCCACTCCACCTTCACGTCCAATTGGAGGGAACCCAGCCAGACCCCCCCCACTCTTCGCCATACCAAGGTGCCATTGGACACCATTGATATGCCGTCGGTAGGTCTTGGGGCGATGCCAACCGTCGGCTCGACAGTAGGAGCCTACCTACTGGATCCCACCGCCCCAAGCATCAGACCTTTGGCCAAGGAACCCACCCTGCCCACCAAGAGGGACAAGGACGCCAGCAGTGCTAGCAGTAAGCTCTTTTCCCTCATCGCCGCATCCGGCAAGCACCACAATACCATTGCGCTGCTGCAGGGCTCTCTCTCGGTCATACTCAACGGTATGGGTGAGTTCCCCACCCCCGACGAGCTTGCCGAGATCAAGAGACTCCATCAGGAGACGATAAAGTTTGTCTGCAGCTCCACAGCACTGGTCGGCAGGATGGGAACTGCAGTTATCATGTCTGAACGGATCAGATGGCTCGACGTCAGCCCCAAGCTCGACGCCACGGCCAGGAAGGAGCTACTGGAGGGCCCCATCGAACCGGGTGGCCTCTTCAAGGGGGCCCTAGAAAGAATGGCGCTTGCAGTAGAGCAACAGAGACCTGGCTGCGAGGCACTCGCTGCTCTCGCTCCTCGCCCAGTCCTCCTGCAACAGCGTGGGCAGCCCCCACGCACGGACCAGCGCCAACGACAGTGGTCCCAGCGACGACCAGACTATCGCGATGCGGGCCGCCAAGCCCCACAGCGCTCTCGCCAACCCAGGGCAGACCCGCCGGCGCTTCCACCGGGCGACCAGCCAACTGAAGGTAGGGGCAGACGACAGCAGGCCAACCGTGACCAACGCCGCCGACCCCCCTCCGCCTCGACCAGGCCCAAGAGAGGAGTCCCCAAGGCCGGCGGATCCCAGCAGCGGAAGTGACCCTCCGACCCCGTCTCCAAGGGAAGCGAGCTTGGACGCCTCCCAACCCCCCCACAGCCTTGGGCCTCGGCCTGAGTGTAGCAGCCCCGGGCTGCACACCGGGACCGCCCCCAAAAAGGCTGAAGCTCGTGGCACAGATCCCCACCACGGGTGGGTCTGTCGCCGAGCCGCACAATGTTTGCACGAATGCACAGTGTCATGTTTTTTCTGTATTAAAGGCTTTGCCCAAAACAACAAAAAAACAACAAAAAGCACATTGTCGGGGGACCATGAACCCTCTGTTAGGGACAGCCGAAGCGCTGCCCCAAGCAGAGTGGTGGCATATGAGGCCTGTGGCGGGCTTAAACGCCACCAGGGAGACGGGTCATGGCGAAATTTTCTCTGGTCATCCGGTGGACACCACCTCCAGACGGGGTCTGGAGGGGATAAGTCCCTTGACCAAGCACGTAGCCCAATGGGAACGCTTCAATGCGTCCCCCTGGGTCCTACGCACATTAGCAAAGGGCTACAGGCTCCAATTTGCAATGAGACCCCCCGCGTTCAGTGGAATTCTCTTCACCGACTCGCGGGGCCAAGCGGGTCAAGTTCTCCAACAGGAGATAGCTTCTCTGCTGGAGAAGGGAGCCGTCAGAGAGGTGCCCCAGAGCCAATGTCACAGCGGGTTCTACTCCCGCTACTTCTTGGTCAAGAAAAAGGGGGGGGGGCTACGCCCCATTCTGGACCTACGGGCACTCAACGGTCACCTCAAGAAGTTTGCGTTCAAAATGCTGACGGCCAAGTCTCTAGTACGTACCATACGCCCAGGCGACTGGTTCACGTCCATAGACTTAAAAGATGCATACTTCCACATCCCCATCTACCCACCTCACAGGAAGTTCCTGCGGTTCGGGTTCCAGGGGAAAGTGTACGAGTACACGGTCCTCCCCTTCGGGATGTCCCTAAGCCCCAGGGTGTTTGTGCGCTGCACAGAAACCGCCCTCGCTCCCCTGCGTCAACAGGGCATTCGAGTGGCGAGCTATATCGACGACTGGCTCCTGATGGCCAGATCGAGGGAGGAGGTAACGAGGGCCACAACCAGAGTGTTGACCCACGTGGCCTCCCTAGGGTTCATTGTGAACTACACCAAGAGCATGCTGGTGCCTACGCAGTCGACAGACTTCATAGGCATCAAACTGGATTCAGTTGCGTATACGGCGAGGCTGTCGGAAGACAGACTCAACGACCTACTGAAGTGTGTGTCACTGTTCACACCGGGACGCACCCTGCAGTTACGCACATGCCTACGCATGGCAGGCATCATGGCGTCGGCCATTTCATTGGTACGACTGGGGAGACTGCACATGAGGCCCTTCCAACGATGGCTCGGGTCCCTGCACATTCCCACCAGGTGTGTGAACCGCCGTGTGACAGTATCTCCGGCCTGCACACTGGCGCTGAGGTGGTGGTCAGACAGACACAGACTGATGGAAGGGGTGCCTTTGGGCCTTCCCCTATCCAGGAAGATCGTCACCACGGACGCCAGCCTCTCGGGATGGGGTGCCACACACGAGGGCAGGTCAACCAGGGGTCTGTGGGACGCATACCTGAGAAGGACCGCCCACATCAATTACTTGGAATTGATGGCGGTCTTCCTCGCTCTGAGGGAGTTCGAACCATTTCTTCAGGGACACCACGTCCTGGTCCGAACGGACAACACGACGACGATGTCCTACATCAACAGACAGGGAGGTCTCACCTCCAGACGTCTGTGCACACTGGCACACAGGCTGCTGGTGTGGTGCGACAGTCGTCTCCTCTCCCTCACAGCATGTCACGTGCCGGGCCTGCTGAACTCAGCGGCGGACCTCCTCTCGAGGGGCCCCCTCCGCTACGGCAACTGGTCTCTCCACCCTCAGGTGGCGGACCAGATATGGCACAACTTCGGTTTTCCGGAGGCGGATCTGTTCGCCACAAGAGAAAACGCGAAACGTCCTCTCTTCTTCTCGCTGAGGGGCGAACCACCGCTGGGCCTGGACGCACTGGCGCACCAGTGGCCACAGGGTCTGCTCTATGCGTTCCCGCCACTGGAACTAATTCCGCATGTGCTGGCCAGAGTGAGATTGGAGGATGTCCAACTACTGCTGGTGGCTCCGGCATGGGGATCATGGAGGCAGGACGTTGTCCCCCTCCTTTACCGCGAACCGTGGCAACTTCCCCTGAGGCGGGACTTGCTCACGCAGGCCGGCGGAGAGATATTCCACCCACGCCCCCAGGACCTGGACCTATGGGTCTGGCCCATGAAGGGGCCGCTCTCGGAATAACCGGTTTGCCACAGAATGTCATCGAGACCATTCTGAGCGCTAGGGCCGCGTCTACCAGACGGCGTTACAACACAGCGTGGCAGCTGTTTGTGCGCTGGTGTTCGGAAAGGCCAGTAAGGATCCCCCCGTTCCAAGCCCCGGTGGCTCTCATTTTGTCCTATCTACAGGAATTCCTGGACAGAGGTCTAGGTTTGTCCTCGGTGAAGGTCAACCTGGCGGCTATTTCCGCCTACCACTTGGGCATAAACAACGGCCAGGTGAGCGAGCTCCCGCTGGTCCGACAGTTCATGAAGGGTGTCATGCATCTCAGGCCAGTTACTAGATCCCTGGTTCCAGCTTGGGATCTGACGGTTGTGCTGGATGCGCTCACAAGGGAGCCCTTTGAGCCGTTGGACGCGGTGGACCTGAAGTTCCTCTCTCTAAAGACCGTTTTGCTGGTCGCGTTGACGACAGCTAAGAGGTCGAGTGACATTCACGCGCTCTCAGTTAACGTGAGCTGCATGAGATTCAGTGGCGATGACACTAGAGTTACGGTCAGGCCGAACCTGTCGTTCCTGCCGAAGAATTTTCCCTCTGGCTGTGGGCCAGTGGAGTTGGTGGCTTTCCACCCACCGCCCTTTGCTTCGGAGGAGGATGGGCGGTTACATCGCCTGTGTCCAGTCAGGGCACTGAAACTGTACAAGGCCAGGACGGCCCCCTTCAGGAAGGGGGATCAGCTGTTCGTTGCGTGGGCCCCTCAAGCACAGCGGAAGGGGAAACCCGTCACGAAAGTACGGCTCTCACAGTGGATTGTGGAGGCCATACAACTAGCATACGCTACCAGTGGAGTGGATCTCCCCGAGGGGCTACGTGCTCACTCCACAAGGGGAATGTCAGCATCCTGGGCCTTAGCGAAGGGCGTTCCTATACAGGATGTGTGTGCGGCGGCGAGTTGGTCGACTCCGTCGACTTTCGCCACATATTACAATCTCGACGTGGCTCCCGTGAACCTGGCCCATGCAGTTCTGGGAGCTGCCGCACGTTAGTCTGGTAAGACATGAGCCCTGCAGACTGCTGGGAGCACATAAGGCAGCATGGCTGTCGGCTCCTCTTGGGGGTCCCTTGACCGCCAGGCAGAGCCTGGTGGGGGTTCCTGGGATCCCGCCCTCTTAAAGGGGTTGCGTCTGTGGGCTGGGGAAACTTCCTGGGTAGCAGGGGACAGGTTTACTGTTGGCTTCCCAGGGTGTTTTCCCTCACCTCTCTATCAGTATTTTTAGAATTTTTACCTGTTAGAGGGACTCTGGGCCGCCGGGTGTTGGCCCGACGGCCGAGAAGAGACCTTCTTTTGGTTAGCCAGGTCTGTGACCTGGCTAACCTTCTCAGTCTCCCTTGCGGGAGGGACGCACATTCACGTGATGGTGACGTCTCTCTGGAAAAGGGGGGACCGTGGAGCGGTCCTGTCAGCCGGGGTGATCATACGGGAGTTTTATGATGACCCATATGACTCTCTTCGAGAGAGGCACTTTAGACAACTTCGGGTTACTTCAGTAACCTCAGTTGTATAAGTGACTCGAAGAAGAGAGTCATTGTACTGCCCGTCTGCTTTGGCAAGCGGCAGAAAAATGGTTGATAGGAATGACTCGGCGTGTACGCCCACCGGTTTTATACCTGCGGGTCAGGACCGGAGGCGCCGCCTTGAGTGACAGCTCCACGAACCAATAAATTAGCTCGTGAGTTTATGTTTTGTTCTGTGCTCCAGCGCCACCAAGTGTCTCGGACCCATATGACTCTCTTCTTCGAGTCACTTATACAACTGAGGTTACTGAAGTAACCCGAAGTTAGTCACTGTACAATACTTTAAAACAGTTGTCATGTTGCACACATGCCTAAAATTGTTGATATTTGCGCTGCCATCGTTGCAAAACAATGTATTTCAAACTCCAGCTTGTCACACTCCAGGGCTGCATGAACAGCGCTCGGGCTCTGTTTTCTGACCCCTCAATGACACAACTCTCCTTCAAATGTCTGGGGCAGGCCCAGGGGGGCAGTCAGACAGATATTTTGTGAAGCCACTAAGGAAATCGGGACTTCCTGAAAGTTCATATAATGGCCTGTTGTGGCGCTGTCATTGGGCCCAAAAAAACCCATAGCTCCATAGAGGTCCATGTATTTGGACCTGTAACTTCACCTAGACTGTATTACCTTAATAAACATGGTCATGAATACTTTCTGCTTCCAGTCACTAGTTTAAAGTCTCATTTCTCATGTCATAATATTCTTTTTGGAATATTATGGTCCCATTTATTAAAATAATAACCATAAAGTCGGGTATGTTCTGAGGGGCGTGGCTACCGTTACAGTCTATGATCGGGAGCCACCCCCCGTTCGAGTCAAAATAAAAACCAACAAAGAAGAAGGGGGGGGGGGGAAGTCCCCCCTCGTTGTCTGGGCCAGCCAATGGGCCAGCTGGGCCCAAACGGATCTAGAAAGATGGCGATTTACAATTCAAGGACTGACCGGCTTCATCTTACCTGTACGTCCATATCAGACCCGGGGAACGCTTTGTTCATATTTTTTTTTTTACAGTCTATGGGCAGGCTACGGTAACGCTGCTGACCGTGTCCCTGTGTCTCTCTGTTCAGTCTTTTCCAGGTAACAGTAACGCTGCTGACCGTGTCCCTGTGTCTCTCTGTTCAGTCTTTTCCAGGTAACAGTAACGCTGCTGACCGTGTCCCTGTGTCTCTCTGTTCAGTCTTTTCCAGGTAACGGTATGCTGACCGTGTCCCTGTGTCTCTCTGTTCAGTCTTTTCCAGGTAACAGTAACACTGCTGACCGTGTCCCTGTGTCTCTCTCTGTTCAGTCTTTTCCAGGTAACAGTAACGCTGCTGACCGTGTCCCTGTGTCTCTCTGTTCAGTCTTTTCCAGGTAACAGTAACGCTGCTGACCGTGTCCCTGTGTCTCTCTGTTCAGTCTTTTCCAGGTAACAGTAACGCTGCTGACCGTGTCCCTGTGTCTCTCTGTTCAGTCTTTTCCAGGTAACAGTAACGCTGCTGACCGTGTTCCTGTGTCTCTCTGTTCAGTCTTTTCCAGGTAACAGTAACGCTGCTGACCGTGTCCCTGTGTCTCTCTGTTCAGTCTTTTCCAGGTAACAGTAACGCTGCTGACCGTGTCCCTGTGTCTCTCTGTTCAGTCTTTTCCAGGTAACAGTAACGCTGCTGACCGTGTCCCTGTGTCTCTCTCTGTTCAGTCTTTTCCAGGTAACAGTAACGCTGCTGACGGTGTCCCTGTGTCTCTCTGTTCAGTCTTTTCCAGGTAACAGTAACGCTGCTGACCGTGTCCCTGTGTCTCTCTGTTCAGTCTTTTCCAGGTAACAGTAACGCTGCTGACCGTGTCCCTGTGTCTCTCTGTTCAGTCTTTTCCAGGTAACAGTAATGCTGCTGACCGTGTCCCTGTGTCTCTCTGTTCAGTCTTTTCCAGGTAACAGTAACGCTGCTGACCGTGTCCCTGTGTCTCTCTCTGTTCAGTCTTTTCCAGGTAACAGTAACGCTGCTGACCGTGTCCCTGTGTCTCTCTCTGTTCAGTCTTTTCCAGGTAACAGTAACGCTGCTGACCGTGTCCCTGTGTCTCTCTCTGTTCAGTCTTTTCCAGGTAACAGTAACGCTGCTGACCGTGTCCCTGTGTCTCTCTCTGTTCAGTCTTTTCCAGGTAACGGTAACGCTGCTGACCGTGTCCCTGTGTCTCTCTCTGTTCAGTCTTTTCCAGGTAACGGTAACGCCGACAGCGTGGTTCAACACAGGTTCCAGCAGGTGGTGCTGGCGCGCTACCTCCGCCTGGTGCCTCTGGAGTGGAACCGCAGCGGACGCATCGGCCTCAGGCTGGAGATGTACGGCTGTCCTTATGGTCAGTCCTGACGTTTATAGACGTGTGTGAATGGGTGAATGTAATGCACAATCTATGTAAAGGTGTGTGAATGGGTGAATGTAATGCACAGTCTATGTAAAGGTGTGTGAATGGGTGAATGTAATGCACAGTCTATGTAAAGGTGTGTGAATGGGTGTGTGAATGTAATGCACAGTCTATGTAAAGGTGTGTTAATGGGGGAATGTAATGCACAGTCTATGTAAAGGTGTGTGAATGGGGGAATGTAATGCACAGTCTATGTAAAGGTGTGTGAATGGGGGAATGTAATGCACAGTCTATGTAAAGGTGTGTGAATGGGTGAATGTAATGCACAGTCTATGTAAAGGTGTGTGAATGGGTGAATGTAATGCACAATCTATGTAAAGGTGTGTGAATGGGTGAATGTAATGCACAATCTATGTAAAGGTGTGTGAATGTGTGTGTGAATGGGTGACGTAATGCACGATCTATGTAAAGGTGTATGTGTCACAGTCACAGCCTTTGCCTGTCTAGCTCTTGTATAATTATATGTTATGTTCTAGTTGTTTTGGTTCTATGTTGTCTTCCCCAGGTGTTTCTCATGTGTAATCACTAATCAGCCCTCTTGTGTATATTAGTCTTGTTCCCCAGTCAGTCCAGTCATTGTTTGGTGTCACTTCTTGTTCAGTGTTTGTGTTGTTTGCCCAGTTATTTTATAATAAATCACCCATCTTGGATCTTGAACTCTGTCTGCTTGCTGTCCTGCATTTGGGTCCTCACCACACCACCGGAACGTGACAGTATGAATGTGTGTGTGAATGGGTGAATGTAATGCACGATCTATGTAAAGCTCCTTGGATAAAGGGGTAAAGGCGGTATTATAAATGTACCATTTCTCCATCCCCGTGTGTTGCTGCAGCCTCTGACGTGGTGAGCTTCGGTGGTGGCGACGGCAGCAGCAGTCTGCTCTACAGCCGGGGGACGGAGGACCCCCCAGCCGGCGGGGGGTCCCGGGGGACGGACCCCCCAGCCGGTGGGGGGTCCGGGGGGTCCGTCTCCACCAGGGAGAACATCTCTCTGAAGTTCAAGACCCTCAGGAACTCGGGGACGCTGCTCCACGCCGGCGGGGCGAGCAGCGAGGGAACCGCCGGCCTCACCCTGGAGCTGCACCAGGGAAGGCTGCTCCTCCTGCTGGCCACACCAGGTACTACGGCACTATACGGTGCGTGTGTGTGTGTGTGTGTGTGTGTGTGTCCACTGTGTGGTGCAGGCAGTGGTCCTCAAACTCATTAGCCGCGGACCACGCACGCACGCACGCACACACACACACTACACACACACACGCACACGCACACGCACACACACACTACACACACTCTTCTATGCTTGTTATCGTACTGTACACAGTATTGTGATGTGATGGATGAGCTCCGTACATTGGAACATGTGTTCACTAAAACATGATGCATGGCCATTTGTCTCTCTGTGTGTGTGTGTGTGTGTGTGCGTGTGCGTGTGCGTGCTGCATTAAGCAGGGTTAAACTTGAGGATTTGTCACCATATGGCTCAGTGCTAGAGAGAGAGAGAGAGAGAGAGAGAGATAGAGAGAGATGCTCACATGTACAGCCTATTTACTCTTAACAGTCCTACAGTACAGTGAGATTATGCAAATTGAGGTACCGTGCATGGAGACAGTATATGACACAGTGAATTTTATTTTTGGCCTTTTTTGTTTGTTTGTTTGTGTGTGTGTGTGTTCCCTTAATGTGTCAAAGTGAAGTCATTATTGCTGTGTTTGCCTTTGAGAGTGTGAATGTGACGACTGGACGACAGACAGTGCAGATTGATGAGTTGAGGAGTCTGGCCCAACATCTCCCTCTGGAGAAGCCAGTGTTTACTTTGAGGGAACGGCCTCCAAACACCCTTCAGGTCTTCACAACACACAGCGTCATCATTATCAGCCGGAGAGAAGCACAGAATATGGTGGCTTAAACTATTCTGACCTGAGATCAGATTCTAAAAATGTACTTTTTGAAAATGACAGTTTTCTGAAAAAGCTATGTTTACAGAGTATTCTGTATAGTATAGTATAGTATAGCATAATGCTTAAAACACCAAAAGGGGTTCCCGTCCTGAATTGGTCAAAATACAATGGAACCACCTTAAATAAAGAGAGATTAAGTCCCTGCTGAAAACACCCAGAGAGAAGAAGCAAAGAAAAGGCAATCTGTTGTTGAAATGACTCCGCTTCAGGTCATGCTTCTCCCCCTGGATCCACACTGAACTATCTCTCTCTCTCTCTCTCTCTCTCTCTCTCTCTCTCTCTCTCTCTCTCTCTCTCTCTCCTCCCTCCCGTTGCTATCTTAAGATGTGTCCTTTCATCTCCACATCCACATTGCAGTCCTTCGACCTTTTCAATTTTAGTTTTACTTCTTCTTACGTCATGGCTACAGTACAACGGCCAACGGTATACAAAAGAAGCTCTGGTTCCATTGAAAATGGTGCAACACTCACTCTCTCACTCTCTGCTACAGTCTCTATACAGTGGACCGTTTTCAATTCATCAAATCAAATCAAATTCATAAAATGAGAACATGCAGTGCAGAGCTATACACTGCAGGCTGATGCTGAGTGAAGTGAACCGTTCCCAAACAGATCTGTCCTATGTCACGTATGTGTAAAAGTGTTGGGCTTAAGTTTTATATGTTCATCCGAAAGACTGTCACCTCTCTCTCTCTCTCTCTCTCTCTCTCTCTCTCTCTCTCTAACTCTCTCTCTCTCTCTCTCTCAAATGCGATTATGCATGCGATGCGAAACTTAATATTAATAGCGTTAAACTGCCTCCCCCTGGCCAGCCGGGGCGCCTGATGGAGGGGAAAGGAACTGGTTGGAATAACGTGTTCCTTCCACGCGCTACGTCCAACCAGGGAAACTCCCCCCTGTCAGGTGTAAAAGGAGCAACTTGGACACTCAGGCATGAAGGAAGCATGAGTGTAACGAAGTGGTCAAACACTACAATGAGTTCAAGTCCGTTGCTCTCCCCTTGTCCCCCATATATGGGGACTAGGTTGGTGGAGGGTGTGTAGAGCCCAGGATCACATTAGATGATTGACACAGGGGTGAAAAATGGGTTACAAAATCGTGGGATATATATATATTCTTTTTTTGCAGGCCGCGGGGCAGGCCGGTTGTTGATTAATATATTGTTTTGCTGATGTTCTATGAGCAGGGCCTGGCTGTAAACAAGTTCTTGAGCTTAGTCCAGTTTCCCTGGGTAAACCTTTCCTTTCCTTTGTTCCTTTGCACATCAAGAGGTCTAATGAAGTACTGTCACCTTATAAACACATGACGACATAACCACACCAAGGGCTCTAATGAAGTACTGTCACCTCATAAACACATGACATAACAACCACACCAAGGGGTCTAATGAAGTACTGTCACCTCATAAACACATGACATAACAACCACACCAAGGGCTCTAATGAAGTACTGTCACCTCATAAACACATGACATAACAACCACACCAAGGGGTCTAATGAAGTACTGTCACCTCATAAACACATGACATAACAACCACACCAAGGGCTCTAATGAAGTACTGTCACCTCATGAACACATGACATAACAACCACACCAAGGACTCTAATGAAGTACTGTCACCTCATAAACACATGACATAACAACCACACCAAGGGCTCTAATGAAGTACTGTCACCTCATGAACACATGACACAACCACACCAAGGGCTCTACTGAAGTACTGTCACCTCATGAACACATGACATAACAACCACACCAAGGGCTCTACTGAAGTACTGTCACCTCATAAACACATGACATAACAACCACACCAAGGGCTCTAATGAAGTACTGTCACCTCATAAACACATGACACAACCACACCAAGGGCTCTACTGAAGTACTGTCACCTCATGAACACATGACATAACAACCACACCAAGGGCTCTACTGAAGTACTGTCACCTCATAAACACATGACATAACAACCACACCAAGGGCTCTAATGAAGTACTGTCACCTCATAAACACATGACACAACCACACCAAGGGCTCTACTGAAGTACTGTCACCTCATAAACACATGACATAACAACCACACCAAGGGCTCTAATGAAGTACTGTCACCTCATAAACACATGAAAAGCATACAGACAGAAACATAGTTTATCTTAAGTTGTCTGATCTTTATTCATGTAAATACAGTAGATCTTGGTTAGAAAACGATCACACCTGCTATAGTCACATAATCCCTGCCTCGTGCACAAGCCTCCAAACATCTGCCAAACATCTGGAATTAACAGACGGCCTTATTCATTTATGAGCGCTCCCCACGGCCATCCTCGTATATCCTCTCTCTGCTTTACCTTCATCAGAGCTCTGCTCTGACTCCCTCGTAGCGCGGCCAGCGTCGCCCTGCCTCATCCTTATCCGCCCTCGGTATATTCTGTGCCGTCACGAGAGGAGAGTTTTATTAGAGGTAAATGGACGCCGGGAGCACGAGAGCACGCAGTGACTCCGGGAGTCATTTGCGTGCTCGTCCCCCAACTGCATTCTGGGTAATATAGTCACTATAATGCAGAATCTCATTCCAAGTTTTCAAAAAGCACAATGATAGCATTATTCAACACAACATCTCAACAAGATTCCCCGCTCGGGACGCGGTGGGCGCTGGTGGTGTGTTTCCTCCTCCATCAGTGCCCATACCCGAAGGCGGGGTTGGCGAAAGGGCCTTTCTGTGTGGAGTTTGCATGTTCTCCCCGTGTCACCATAAGTCCGTTGCTCTCCCCATGTCCCCCATATATGGGGACTAGGTTGGTGGAGGGTGTGTAGAGCCCATGGATCACATTAGATGATTGACACAGGGGTGAAAAATGGGTTACAAAATCGTGGGATAAAAAATATATATATTAAAGAATCTCATTCCAAGTTTTCAAAAGCATAATGATAGCATTATTCAACACAACATCTCAACAAGACTTGTTATGTGAGCTTTTGGATGTGCTCTTTAAGAGCAATACACTTGTGTATACACTTCTGTAGGGCCTATACGTGGCTGTTATGTCTTTTCACTTTCGGTATCGCAGCGCAAAGTGGAAGAAACACCTTTTGAACAATAATGGAAGAAAGACTTTTCACTTTTTCTTTGCGACGTTTTGAAGCCAGACTTTAAACCCATTATTTTCAGACCTTTTTATACTGAAGTACCAACCTCAGAAAATATTTGGCTGTTAAAATAAATTTTAATATACGTGCCCTTTTTGTTCCAATAATGCCAATAATGCTGCTGCTCTGACAAAAACTCTGTCTAATCACTAATCAGCACACCTGATGATATTTCTAATGTGATTAATCCATTCTTAAATCCATCTATTAACGGCTAGGTTAATCTTTCCACACGGCTGGAAACAAACAGCTCTCTCTCTCTCTCTCTCTCTCTCTCTCTCTCTCTCTCTCTCTCTCTCTCTCTCTCTCTCTCTCTCTCTCTCTCTCTCTCTCTCTCTCTCTCTCTCTCTCTCTCTCTCTCTCTCTTACTGTATATCATTAAAGGCGTCCTGCTGTCTTTTTTTGTTTTGTTTTTCAAACCGCAGTGGGTTTGTAGAATCGTGCATTTTCTCTTATTGATGTCGCTCCGTCGGCCGGTCCTCCGTGGCAGTATGCAGATATATCCACCCAGGCCTTAATCAGGTGTGTGTGTGCGTGTGTGTGTGTGTGTGTGTGTGTGTGTGTGTGTGTGTGTGTGTGTGTGTGTGTGTGTGTGTGTGTGTGTGTGTGTGTGTGTGTGTGTGTGTGTGTGTGTGTGTGTGTGTGTGTGTGTGTGTGTGTGTGTGTGTGTGTGTGTGTGTGCGCGTGTGTGCGTGTGTGCGTGTGTGTGTGTGCACATTCATTGTCAATGGGAATTCAGTGATTTAGAAAAAATCTACACTAATAGATGAATATAGAAGGTGCATCATGTGGACTGACGTCATCCGTTGATGTGGGCAGTATTCGCCAGTATTTAAAACATCGGGAAACGTTAAGTGGAACCTTCGTTGACTTGTCCAGCATCTGTACATTGTATATCAGGCGCTCTGTTGACTAATGTCTTGCAAGAATGGTTCCAGAACTTGACACCATTTCAGATCTACTTGGAGTAGGATATGGACAGGCAGAGCCGCAACACTAAAACTCCTGTTGTTTGTAGTCAAAGATCTGTTGCACATCGACAACTCGACACGAGTGATTACAATACGACGAGATGAGTTTAACCCTGAAGATGATGACTATATGGAACCCATGTGTTTTACAATAAGGAAGGTATTGTGGAAGAGGACGAGGTGAAAATCTACATTTTCGGAAGTCTAAATTAAAAACATTTACCCAAAGCATGAGTTCAAGTCCGTTGCTCTCCCCTTGTCCCCCATATATGAGGACTAGGTTGGTGGAGGGTGTGTAGAGCCCAAAGCTTGTAAACTACGTAGCTCTCAATGATGACGTAATAAAGATGTGCATTAAAGGACCCAATGCCAAGGTGTAATTGGTTTTCGATGGTGACGTAAGGACGATATGTTTTAGTGTCGGGAGGATTAAAGGTAATGCTCCATCTATACATGTATGTAATAATATGACACCACTGCCATATCAAGGACAAGTAGTCATTACTCATACGCATGAGTGACGGCTTTCGATAAGTTGATTAGCGGTATACTGTGGTTACTTTGCGGCACTTTTGTTGCGTATGCACCGTCCCAGCAAATGACGTCAGGGTATTAAAGGACCCAATGCCTTGCATTGTGCCACTTCCGTGTCAGGCACAAGTAGTCATTACGTCCTTTGCTGGGACGGTGCATACATACGTATCGAATATCGTCCTGGGCGAAACTAGTACTTGCGCGCTCTGCTTGCGCAAGTAATAAAGGCGAGAAAGCCACAAAAAAAAAACATTAAAAAACAAAAGAAATAGCACTTGCGGTTTTGGAAGAAGTAATACATTCTTACCTGCATGGCGCCCACCTTTCCTGTTATGTGTTCCAGGCAGGACGCTCCCCCCTGACAGCCTGTTATATGTTCCAGGCAGGACTCTCCCCCCTGACGGCCGTCGTCTGCTCAGCCTGGGCAGTCTTCTGGACGACCAGCAGTGGCACCATGTGGAGGTGGAGAGGCTTGGCGCTCAGCTCAACCTCACCGTGGATAGAAGCACCGCGCAGACCCTCCTCCCCGAGACCTTCACCCACTGGGTGGTCACACAGGTAGAGACCCTCCTCCCCCCCCCGAGACCTTCACCCACTGGGTGGTCACACAGGTACACCCTCCTCCCCCCAGAGACTTTCACCCACTGGGTGGTCACACAGGTACGCATAGAGACTCCTCCTCCTCCCTGAGAGACCTTCACCCACTGGGTGGTCACACAGGTAGGTTAGGGACTAGGGAAGGGACTAGTGGACAAGAGATCCAGTATAAGTCATTTTACACTTGGTTGCATGCTGAAAATAGTCATGGGAACGAGACGTAGTCGAGTTCCGCAAGCATCACTGAAATGGCAATAATCATGTTAAACCACACCCTCGGGTGTAATATTGCAATTATACAACAGTTACCGCTGAAAAAACATAATCTTTTAATGACAGATGTAGTCACTACGACCACAAATGTCCCAAGAAACTAGCTAGCCTATAGCCACCGAGTTTGCTAGCGCTCTGGGAAAACAGAGCAGCTGAATTCTTTGTTTTGATTATAGGTGTGGAGTAGTGCTTGTTTGATCCACCACTAGAAGGCTGTTTCAACCAATCGGAGGGCTTCCTGGAAACGACCTGTGGTATAATGTGTGTATTGTCGTGTGCCTGTCCAGCTGAGCGTGGGAGGAGCCGTCCATCAGAGCCCCGCCTCTCAGAGAGCCGTCGTCCAATCCAAGAAGAGCTGGAGCTCCTCCTTCCACGGCTGCATGGAGAACCTGCTCTACAACGGCCTCAACCTGGTCCACATGGCCCGACAGCGCCACCACCTGGTCACTGTGATGGTCAGTATAGTATAGTATAGTTCGATTTTATTTTGTCATTGAACACAAAATGTATACAACGAAATTAATCTGTTGGCATCCATCCAATGCAATACAAGCAAGCAGTCGTAATAATGCGTAGGTGTTAGTATAGTGGCATCCAGTAGCTATAGGTCCCAAGGATTAAAAACAATAAGAAAATACAGTTTATATATAGTTTTGGCAATATCATTATGGGCAAACATTAATTTTCTCTTTTCGCGCGTTAAAGGTAGCTTGAGGCTGCTAACATAAAATAGTGCTGAGTTTCACAGGAGTTCTGTCATCCATAGTATAAACGTTTGTACTTTAGTGCTTTAGTGGGAGCTGTGGGACGCGGTTCTCTTGTAGATGTGATCTAGAGTGTGTGTGTGTGTGTGTGTGTGTGTGTGCGTGTGTGTGTGTGTGTGTGTGCGTGCGTGCGTGTGCGTTCCTGACCATTACTGTATAAAGATAGCAACGCTGATGTCCTGTCTCTGCATGCTTATAACCCATTCTGACCTGAGATCAGCTTAAAAAAATGTCTCCTTTCTAAATCCTGACAGTTTTCTGAAAAAGCTGTTTCTATATGTCAGTCCTTGGATTTTTCAAAAAATAGCAGACCTACAAGCTCGTAGCGCGCCACTCGGTGGCGCGCTACGAGCTTGTAGATCTTGCTATTTTTCAATAGCTAAAGCATAGCATAATGCTATAACACCAAAACGGGTTCCCGCCCCAAAATGGGATAAGAAAGCTCCACACTCCGCCGCAATCCATTAACAACTGCAGCCTCAGCACCAGACCTGTATAGGGTCATTACCGCTGGGCTCAGAAAACACACCGGCCCGCCGCAACAACATAATGGATATCGGTCGGGTGGAAAGCTTGCATATATACAGTATATAGGCCGTGAGAAAAAAGTGTGTATTCGTGCCCCTGCCGTGGGAACGGAAAGTAAACGAAAATGCTAGTCACAAGATGGCCTAACACTGTGTCCCACTGAGCATTTTTTTTAAAGGCAATATGTTTGCATGAATGAAAAACGAATTCAATGATTTTGTACCAGTAATTTCATACATTTTAAAACAAATGTTTAACCCATTTTGGGGTGGGAACCCCTTTTGGCGTTTTGCATTATGTTATACTTTAGCTATTGAAAAATAGCAGATCTACAAGCTCATAACTTGTAGGTCTGCTATTTTTTTTTTTATCGTGAAAATGTGCCTCAAATCTTTGAATATATATTCTTTCAGAGTTTCCGTTTTTAACTCAAATCTTTGCTTCTGGGGGGGGGGGGGGGTTCCTGGAACAACATATTTTCAGATGTGGGTCGGCGGACAATTACAGATAATGTTTGGGGACCTCGACATGAAATATTGAGAACCACTGATATAGAAACATGAGGTTTGGCCTGATGGAGGGGAAAGGAACTGGTTGGAATAACGTGTTCCTTCCACGCGCTACGACGTCCAACCAGGGAAACTCCCGGCCCCCTGTCAGGTGTAAAGGAGCAACTTGGACACTCGGGCATGAAGGAAGCATGAGTTCAAGTCCGTTGCTCTCCCCTTGTCCCCCATATATTATGGGGACTAGGTTGGTGGAGGGTGTGTAGAGCCCAGGATCACATTAGATGATTGACACAGGGGTGAAAAATGGGTTACAAAAATCGTGGGATAAAAAATATATAAATAAAAAAAATAAACATGAGGTTTTTCAGAAAAGACTATCGATGTCAGGCCAAAATGGGTTACTTAGTAGTGAAAATAGCCGACCTATACAAGCTCACAACGCGACGCGAAGCGACACGTTGGGTCGGGGGCTAAAAGGTCTGGGAACCGCTGAGATAGAGCACAGAAGTTCTGACATCACAGGCTCAGGCAATATTGTCAGGGAGGTGGCTCTGTATCATTTACGACAGTCAGTCAGTATTTGATACTGTTTCTGGACGAAGATTTCATTAATCCGTCGGCGGTAACGTTGATGATGCTTCATATACATAAGCTCATTAATTAATCAATTAAGACTCTTCAGCTCAGATTGACCATTAACCCTTTAGTTTAGTATGGCGGTGTGACTCTGCTCATGTGATTAACCGAGATTATCTGTGCACCGAGACACAGCTCTGATATCAACAACAAACCCCAGAGCAGAGCATATAACTTTCAATGCATTCCATACACCACATAGATACATATAGGAGCAGAAAGGAATTACTGTTAGAGAATGGATGAAGGGAATCCGGGAAATAATAAAATAAACCTTCTGACCTCCATGTCTCAATGAGATATCACTGCGCTGGATTTAACAACGAGGAAAAACTGGAGAAGTCACAATAATGTAGATCTGAGGCAGATGCACACGCTGCCTTTACCTCTGCAGATATGATCTCTTCTCTCTCTGTTCACCTCATCAGGATGTGTAGGATTTTCTCTTTTTATCCCTCAGTCTCTTATCTGCAGTATCTCCTCGCTATAAGCTGCTATAATTCTATCCTATATCTATGTACGGTATCTGCAGCAGTGGTTTTTCAACCAGTGGTCCGGGGACCACCAGGAGGTCGTTGAGGGGGTTCCAGGTGGTTCCCCTGAAGCTGAATGACGGAGTGTTGGTATAACCAAAATATGGATCCTTCTATACATCTTAAAATGACTGTTAAACATCTGCATTATTTAACTTATACAAGAAGTCTATTACACAATTAGAGACTGAAGAATAATTGTGTATTTTGATCAACGTTTATTTCTCCTATATCCTTACCACCAACATCAATACAACATGGAATTGTGGACAAAATCCTATCCAACGACAACAACAACAATTCAAAGTTTTGGGTCTGAGAGGCTAAACCTCATCAAACGGTGGTTCCGTGGCTCAAATGGGTCTGAGAGGATAAATGTCATCAAATGGTGGTCCGTGTCTCAAATGGGTCTGACTCTGAGAGGCTAACGGGCCTTGATACAAAAAACTGTGTTGAAAACCACTGATCTATATCTCTCCTCTCTATAAGCTGCTATAATGATATGTATCTGCAGTACAGTATCTACTGTAAGCTGCTATACTGTACTGTAGGTGACATTGCTGTGCTTTTAGTTTTTCCTGTGTGAGCCTGCCATGGTTGTGTTATCATCGTTATGCTAATGTACAGTCGCTGTCCTCTCTGAGGAGATCTGTGTGAACACTGGACAAAACCAACACCCCTCCCCCCCCTCCATATTCATGTGTGTGTGTGTGTGTGTGCGTGTGTGTGTGTGTGTGTGTGTGTGTGTGTGTGTGTGTGTATGCGTGTGCATGCCGCGTGAGTGCCCGTGTCTCTCTGTATACCTTAGCTTTGTCCATCTCTCGCAACCTTCTCTCCTCTCCTCTCTTGTTCCCTCTCTTGTCTCTGTCCCTCCCTGTCTCCCAGTGTTGATTCTGACAGCACATTATCCTGATTATGATGACGTTTTAATCATATAGTTTTAGTCATAAATATAGAGTAAGTGACAAAGTGAGTTTAACGTTGTTTGATGCAATCAGATCCAAACAGATCAGGCTTTTCTGTTTGGATGTACAGTATAGGCAGTCAAAGTAGTTTTTTTGCCACCTCAGTCGGCCGTCTCCACAAAACCTCCGGGTATATGGTTATGATGTCACACGCATAATTATACCCCGGCCTCCATACAATGCCATTTCGTTTTAGTCATATTTTTGTCACGATCTGACGTTTTCTGCTGTGTTCTAGTGTTCCTTGTTCCTATAGTTTGTGTGTTTTAGTGTGTATACTCTTATTTTGTAGTCTTGTTCCTGTGTTTCCTGTCTGCCTTGTTTGATGTCACCGGCCTTGTCTCACCTCCCTGTATTAGTGTAACCCCAGTCACCTGGTGTTCTGTTTGCCTGTTAGCCTATCCTAGTGCTGATTGTCAGTCGTGTTCACCTGTGTCCTGTTTTCCCCTGCCCTTATATACTCCCCTGTTCTGTCAGTTCCTTGTCCGATTATTATTTGTATGTCTCGGTGTGTTCTGTTCCTGAACCTTTTGTCTATACATGTTGAGATCTTCTGCCTCAGCCTCAGCTGTCTGCTCTTGGGTCCTATACCCAATATACTATATAGTCTAGTTCATATCATAGGATTTTAGTCGACTGAATCTACACAGTTGATTTTGTCGACAAAAATGTATTTGGGCAGGCCTCGACTGCGTCGTATAATGGCAGATTAGACACTTTGTTTTGCGTGCTGAAAGTATAGCCGATCTACAAGCTCACAAGGCGTCGCAGCGCGATGCGTTGTGAGCTTGTAGACAAAAAAGCACAAGTATGTTTTGACTATTTTTATGAGCTGTTAAGTTCAGTTTTCTCTCTCTCTCTCTCTCTCTCTCTCTCTCTCAGGGTCACGTGACCTTCTCATGCGCCGAGCCAGTCTCCGTCGCCGTGACGTTCGTCGGCTCCCAGAGCTTCCTGCGGTTGCCGGGGGCAACGGCGGGAGGAGGAGGAGGGGGGGGAGGGGGAGGGGGAGGAGGAGGAGGAGGGCCGCCGCCGTGGAGCGTGGGACTGCAGTTCCGCACGTGGAACAAGGCGGGGCTACTCCTGACCTTTGACCTGCCCCTTAATCCCCAGCAGCAGGGGGGGGGCGTGGCCTGGCTGTACCTGAGCGAGGCCAAGCTCCGCCTGCAGATCCACCAGGCTGGCAGGGCTCTGCTGGAGATCAGTGCAGGTGAGGCACACACCCGTCTGACCTCTCATACCAGCTAGTGGTTCACAAACTGTTTCATGTCTAGATAGATAGGTAGATAGATAGCCTTGCCGAGCCACAGGGCAGGAGCCTATCTCCTGTTTCTGTAGCCATGAGGCCCATAGGGGCAGGAGCCTATCTCCTGTTTCTGTAGCCATGAGGCCCATAGGGGCAGGAGCCTATCTCCTGTTTCTGTAGCCATGAGGCCCATAGGGCAGGAGCCTATCTCCTGTTTCTGTAGCCATGAGGCCCATAGGGGCAGGAGCCTATCTCCTGTTTCTGTAGCCATGAGGCCCATAGGGCAGGAGCCTATCTCCTGTTTCTGTAGCCATGAGGCCCATAAGACAGGAGCCTATCTCCTGTGTCTGTAGCCATGAGGCAGCTTGATGTACAAGGACACCCCCTGGACATGACGCTAGTATGTCACAGCAGGGACTTATACCCCCCAATTCAACCCTTGATGCTGAGTGTCAAGCAGGGGAGGCACTTCTGGTCAAAACAAGGTTTATACCACTGCCCCATAGCCGACGCTGTGATCAGTCCTTTCTTTCTCTGCCCCGACACAGAGATCGGAAGTGATATGCGACAAAACACGGCTGTCATCATAACATCACGAATACGTGCGTGTGTGTGTGTGTGTGTGTGTGTGTGTGTGTGTGTGCGTGACTGTGTGTGTGTGTGTGTGTCTGTCAGGGTCAGACCTTAACGACGGCCAGTGGCATTCTGTGGAGCTGACGTCCAGACCTGGTCATGTGACCACCAGACCTGGTCATGTGACCATCACCGTGGACGGTGGAGAGGAAGGAGGCGGAGCCACCGCTCACGCCAGCCCTTTGTTTCCCGTCGCCACAGGAAGTGACCTCTTCTTTGGTGGTAAGTGAGAATTACAATTGAAACAGTTACAATTATTAGTGCACGTCCACTAAGCTGGGAAGCATTGCTTTGTGAGTTCATGATCCCGTCGGGAGTGGAAGGTAACTTACGTCATGTTGTAGTCAATGACTTGTAGCCATCAGGCAGGAAACCACAACCGGGATTAGAACTACCCAAAATAATTCCCCACAATCGTAATGTTAGGGCCTACCCAATGGAAACTCTTATCGTAATGTTAGGGCCTACCCATGGAAACTCTTATCGTAATGTTAGGGCCTACCCATGGAAACTCTTATCGTAATGTTAGGGCCTACCCATGGAAACTCTTATCGTAATGTTACGGCCTACCCATGGAAACTCTTTATGTGGCGTATAGTTTAATGTTAGGGCCTGAAATTATTCTTGAAAAGATTGAGAACCACTGCGGAACAGTCTTGTTTTTGTCGACTGAAACTAAGACGAAAAATGTTTGTCGACTACCTTTTTTCACACTGACGAAAACTAAATGGAAACTAAATAAAAACTAAGCTATGACGACTAAATGTATTGACAATTTCGTCAACAAATAAAAACTAGACTAGTTTTAGACTAGTGTGTCAGTGTCTGGTCTCCTGTGTGTCAGTGTCTGGTCTCCTGTGTGTCAGTGTCTGGTCTCCTATGTGTGTCAGTGTCTGGTCTCCTGTGTGTGTCAGTGTCTGGTCTCCTGTGTGTGTCAGTGTCTGGTCTCCTGTGTGTGTCAGTGTCTGGTCTCCTGTGTGTGTCAGTGTCTGGTCTCCTGTGTGTGTCAGTGTCTGGTCTCCTGTGTGTCAGTGTCTGGTCTCCTGTGTGTGTCAGTGTCTGGTCTCCTATGTGTGTCAGTGTCTGGTCTCCTATGTGTGTCAGTGTCTGGTCTCCTGTGTGTGTCAGTGTCTGGTCTCCTGTGTGTGTCAGTGTCTGGTCTCCTGTGTGTCAGTGTCTGGTCTCCTGTGTGTGTCAGTGTCTGGTCTCCTGTGTGTGTCAGTGTGTGGTCTCCTGTGTGTCAGTGTCTGGTCTCCTGTGTGTGTCAGTGTCTGGTCTCCTGTGTGTCAGTGTCTGGTCTCCTGTGTGTCAGTGTCTGGTCTCCTGTGTGTGTCAGTGTCTGGTCTCCTGTGTGTGTCAGTGTCTGGTCTCCTGTGTGTCAGTGTCTGATCTCCTGTGTGTGTCAGTGTCTGGTCTCCTGTGTGTCAGTGTCTGGTCTCCTGTGTGTCAGTGTCTGGTCTCCTGTGTGTGTCAGTGTCTGGTCTCCTGTGTGTCAGTGTCTGGTCTCCTGTGTGTCAGTGTCTGGTCTCCTATGTGTGTCAGTGTCTGGTCTCCTATGTGTGTCAGTGTCTGGTCTCCTGTGTGTGTCAGTGTCTGGTCTCCTATGTGTGTCAGTGTCTGGTCTCCTATGTGTGTCAGTGTCTGGTCTCCTGTGTGTGTCAGTGTCTGGTCTCCTTTGTGTGTCAGTGTCTGGTCTCCTGTGTGTCAGTGTGTGGTCTCCTGTGTGTGTCAGTGTGTGGTCTCCTGTGTGTGTCAGTGTCTGGTCTCCTGTGTGTCAGTGTCTGGGTCTCCTGTGTGTGTCAGTGTCTGGTCTCCTATGTGTGTCAGTGTGTGGTCTCCTGTGTGTCAGTGTCTGGTCTCCTATGTGTGTCAGTGTGTGGTCTCCTGTGTGTGTCAGTGTCTGGTCTCCTATGTGTGTCAGTGTGTGGTCTCCTGTGTGTCAGTGTGTGGTCTCCTGTGTGTCAGTGTGTGGTCTCCTGTGTGTGCCAGTGTCTGGTCTCCTGTGTGTCAGTGTCTGGGTCTCCTGTGTGTGTCAGTGTCTGGTCTCCTATGTGTGTCAGTGTGTGGTCTCCTGTGTGTGTCAGTGTCTGGTCTCCTATGTGTGTCAGTGTGTGGTCTCCTGTGTGTCAGTGTGTGGTCTCCTGTGTGTCAGTGTGTGGTCTCCTGTGTGTGCCAGTGTCTGGTCTCCTGTGTGTCAGTGTGTGGTCTCCTGTGTGTGTCAGTGTGTGGTCTCCTGTGTGTCAGTGTCTGGTCTCCTGTGTGTCAGTGTGTGGTCTCCTGTGTGTGCCAGTGTCTGGTCTCCTGTGTGTCAGTGTGTGGTCTCCTGTGTGTGTCCGTGTGTGGTCTCCTGTGTGTCAGTGTGTGGTCTCCTGTGTGTCAGTGTCTGGGTCTCCTGTGTGTCAGTGTCTGGTCTCCTGTGTGTCAGTGTCTGGTCTCCTGTGTGTCAGTGTCTGGTCTCCTATGTGTGTCAGTGTCTGGTCTCCTGTGTGTCAGTGTCTGGTCTCCTATGTGTGTCAGTGTCTGGTCTCCTGTGTGTGCCAGTGTCTGGTCTCCTGTGTGTCAGTGTGTGGTCTCCTGTGTGTCAGTGTCTGGTCTCCTGTGTGTCAGTGTCTGGTCTCCTATGTGTGTCAGTGTCTGGTCTCCTGTGTGTGTCAGTGTGTGGTCTCCTGTGTGTCAGTGTGTGGTCTCCTGTGTGTGTCAGTGTCTGGTCTCCTGTGTGTGCCAGTGTCTGGTCTCCTGTGTGTCAGTGTGTGGTCTCCTGTGTGTGTCAGTGTGTGGTCTCCTGTGTGTCAGTGTGTGGTCTCCTGTGTGTGTCAGTGTGTGGTCTCCTGTGTGTCAGTGTGTGGTCTCCTGTGTGTCAGTGTGTGGTCTCCTGTGTGTCAGTGTCTGGTCTCCTATGTGTGTCAGTGTCTGGTCTCCTGTGTGTCAGTGTGTGGTCTCCTGTGTGTCAGTGTCTGGGTCTCCTGTGTGTCAGTGTCTGGTCTCCTATGTGTGTCAGTGTCTGGTCTCCTGTGTGTCAGTGTCTGGTCTCCTATGTGTGTCAGTGTCTGGTCTCCTATGTGTGTCAGTGTGTGGTCTCCTATGTGTGTCAGTGTCTGGTCTCCTATGTGTGTCAGTGTCTGGTCTCCTGTGTGTGTCAGTGTGTGGTCTCCTGTGTGTGTCAGTGTGTGGTCTCCTGTGTGTGTCAGTGTGTGGTCTCCTGTGTGTGTCAGTGTGTGGTCTCCTGTGTGTGTCAGTGTGTGGTCTCCTGTGTGTGTCAGTGTCTGGTCTCCTGTGTGTCAGTGTGTGGTCTCCTGTGTGTGTCAGTGTGTGGTCTCCTCTGTGTGTCAGTGTGTGGTCTCCTGTGTGTGTCAGTGTGTGGTCTCCTGTGTGTCAGTGTCTGGTCTCCTGTGTGTGTCAGTGTGTGGTCTCCTGTGTGTCAGTGTGTGGTCTCCTGTGTGTGTCAGTGTGTGGTCTCCTGTGTGTCAGTGTCTGGTCTCCTGTGTGTCAGTGTCTGGGTCTCCTGTGTGTCAGTGTCTGGTCTCCTGTGTGTCAGTGTCTGGTCTCCTGTGTGTGTCAGTGTCTGGTCTCCTGTGTGTCAGTGTCTGGTCTCCTGTGTGTCAGTGTCTGGTCTCCTGTGTGTGTCAGTGTGTGGTCTCCTGTGTGTCAGTGTGTGGTCTCCTGTGTGTGTCAGTGTGTGGTCTCCTGTGTGTGTCAGTGTGTGGTCTCCTGTGTGTGTCAGTGTGTGGTCTCCTGTGTGTCAGTGTCTGGTCTCCTGTGTGTGTCAGTGTGTGGTCTCCTGTGTGTCAGTGTGTGGTCTCCTGTGTGTGTCAGTGTGTGGTCTCCTGTGTGTCAGTGTCTGGTCTCCTGTGTGTCAGTGTCTGGGTCTCCTGTGTGTCAGTGTCTGGTCTCCTGTGTGTCAGTGTCTGGTCTCCTGTGTGTGTCAGTGTCTGGTCTCCTGTGTGTCAGTGTCTGGTCTCCTGTGTGTCAGTGTCTGGTCTCCTGTGTGTGTCAGTGTCTGGTCTCCTATGTGTGTCAGTGTCTGGTCTCCTGTGTGTCAGTGTCTGGTCTCCTGTGTGTGTCAGTGTCTGGTCTCCTGTGTGTGTCAGTGTCTGGTCTCCTGTGTGTCGTCTCCAGGCTGTCCCGTAGGCGAGGCTGTGGGCGGTCAGGAGGACTGCAGGAACCCCTTCCCGGGCTTCCAGGGCTGCATGCGCCTGCTGACCGCGGCCGGGCGGCCCGTGGACCTGACCTTGGTGCAGCAGAGGCTGCTGGGTAACTACAGCCACCTGCAAGTGGACATGTGTGGCATCATCGACAGGTCAGTCCACCCGTCAGTTTACACACGGAAAACACCGCTAGGGGGGGGGGGGGGGGGGCTGTCGCCTCACTGCTAGAAGGTCCTGGGTTCGATTCCCGCCGGGGACGTGGGGGTGTGTTCTCTCCTCCGCGTCAACCGGGGCCCATACCCGTGCCCCATGCAAATGTATTGTTGTAAACTGACTGCCGGTGTGCCAAAGACGGATTTCCATTTTAGGTAAACTCCATGGACAATAAAGTTTCCTTTTATCTTTAGACTCCCTGGAATCAACACTGGGCGTTGTGGTAATAATTATTTGACCGTATATAGCACAACAGCTGCGCTGCCCTTTTTTCCGTCAAGGAGGAAGAGTCACTTAAAGTTCTCTCTGAGAAATCCCTTGATTGTTTTCTTGTCCGGGTTCTATATTTAGGACGGACTCTCTTTCACGTCGCGGGGGAGAAATTGGATTCTTGACAACGTAATTGTCGAAGAGGATAGCTGTACTGTCTGTATCGCGAGGAGATTATATCACCTGACGGACAGGTTGTGCGTGCGGAAAACACACACACACACACACACACACCTACGCACGCATGCACAGTTGCACACGCACACACCCATGTGTGCTATTTATACATTTCAGAGTTATTGCTCGTCTGAGAGCGGAGCTGTGAAATAACCACTGTGAGAAATGCTGTCGTGTCCTACTAAACGTTTCTTGCACCCGCCTTCTAATGAGAGCGCAGAATCTCTCTTGGACGAGCCACCCATCGACTGATCTAATATACGGTCAACCTTCACCGTGTTTCTTCACTAGTCCACCCATCGACTGATCTAATATACGGTCAACCTTCCCCGTGTTTCTACACTAGTCCACCCATCGACTGATCTAATATACGGTCAACCTTCCCCGTGTTTCTTCACTAGTCCACCCATCGACTGATCTAATATACGGTCAACCTTCCCCGTGTTTCTACACTAGTCCACCCATCGACTGATCTAATATACGGTCAACCTTCCCCGTGTTTCTTCACTGGTCTGAGCCAGAAGAACACAGTTTTCCGGCCACTGCTACAGAGCTGACAATGAGGTTAATATATCTTCCCTTCTTCTTCTCTGGAGTCCTGCCTCAAAGCAGACCAGAGGTAGAAAGCTGTCGTTCCCTGATGTCATCGCTATAGGGGACACAGGCATCAGTAAGCCAACGAGGCAGAAACCTCACATCTCCATATTTCAATTTGATCAGTGCAGAACGTGGTTCCGCAACTTTTCAATGGCCCAAATTGACAGTAATTGGCCCGAGGACCCCCATTTGAAGAGATATGCCAGGAACCGTTTTGGACTTACAACAAGCGACAAAACTTTTTTTTTGTTCTCCCTCCACACCTGCTTTTATCCGAGCTGCTTTAATCAGCACTTGCAGGAAGACATTAGCGTTAATGACACCGTGCCCCTTAACGGAGCATTTCATCCACCGTCAACCTTAATAATATCTTCATAGCATTTATTAATTGGTCCTCCTCTCTTAACGGACATCGTAATTAGATGCCACTATATTTCTGTCTAATCTGTGTGTCATATTAGACGAGGTTAGACGCTGCTGCTGTGGACCTCATTATAGGCCTCATTCACACCTACCAAACACCAATCAAGCAAATGTTTGGTCGGTTTTTTTGGGGCCACCACAATGCTTTTTACAATGGGAGTCACATGGTTTGATCAAACATTTGACGTTTGATTGCTGGTGGTGTTCTGCCCCTCCCCCCTCATCACCCCGTCCCTCATCCCCCCTCCCCCCTCTCTCACACACACACACACACACACACACACACACACACACACACACGCACACACAAAACTTGAGAGTGAGAGCAATTCAGTGTGTATTATTTGCTCCAGTGGTTTCAATCAAAAATAATGACCGTCTGATCACTATCGGGAACAACACGCCACACTCCAATCCTGTCCTCCACACCGGAGAGCAGAGACTGTTGTGATAGGCTACTGTATAAGAATAACAATTTACACCACTTTAACTTCTACTCCACCACATCTCAGAGACACAATTTTTACTTTTACATCACTACAATAATTTGAAAACTTTGGCGATTTTAATTTTGATTTGAAAACATACATTACTCAGGCATGAAGGAAGCATGAGTTCAAGTCCGTTGCTCTCCCCTTGTCCCCCATATATGGGGACTAGGTTGGTGGAGGGTGTGTAGAGCCCAGGATCACATTAGATGATTGACACAGGGGTGAAAAATGGGTTACAAAATTGTGGGATAAAAAATATAAAAAGAAAATACATTTCGGCCATTGGTACCAGATCTACAAGTTCACAATAATGCTTCGTGTTTTGCGACGCATTTATTCTTGGCCTAGAAGTTCGAACCAGAGTGGGTGTGTCACTATTGAGGTTGTAAGATGTGAATGTGTTGTAATAACCCAGCATAAATAAAGGAATCAGTTCTAGAACCAAAAGTTCTTCTGGTGGAAAAGGAACCTCTTCTGGTGGGAAAGGAACCTCTTCTGGTGGAAAAGGAACCAGTTCTGGTGGAAAAGGAACCAGTTCTGGTGGAAAAGGAACCAGTTCTGGTGGAAAAGGAACCTCTTCTGGTGGAAAAGGAACCAGTTCTGGTGGAAAAGGAACCAGTTCTGGTGGAAAAGGAACCTCTTCTGGTGGAAAAGGAACCAGTTCTGCTGGAAAAGGAACCTCTTCTGGTGGAAAAGGAACCTCTTCTGGTGGAAAAGGAACCTCTTCTGGTGGAAAAGGAACCAGTTCTGGTGGAAAAGGAACCTCTTCTGGTGGAAAAGGAACCAGTTCTGGTGGAAAAGGAACCAGTTCTGGTGGAAAAGGAACCAGTTCTGGTGGAAAAGGAACCTCTTCTGGTGGAAAAGGAACCTCTTCTGGTGGAAAAGGAACCAGTTCTGGTGGAAAAGGAACCAGTTCTGGTGGAAAAGGAACCTCTTCTGGTGGAAAGGGAACCAGTTCTGGTGGAAAAGGAACCAGTATAGAACTAAAGGGGTGGAAAATAGAGAAATGCATTGAAGACACAGCTATAGACAGACAGGTTGAGCAACACTAATGCAAACAGAAAGACCGACCGTTAGCTCAGTATCAACCCTGTTAGCCTCGTTATGTGAAGCATTCTGCTTGCAAAACCCTGCTGTCAGCAGACACTACATACACTACACATTGTCAGACATGCAGGCACGCACGCACACACACACACACACACACACACACACACACACACACACACACACACACACACACAACATAATGCAGGAATACCTATATTGCTAGTGAGGTCATGGTGACTTTGAAGTGAATGGTATTGTTTTTAAGTCAAAGGAATGGAGAGGTATATGCTGAGTAATACTCTAGGGATGTTTTTTTACAATGTTTGGTTTAGTCATCTATCGTGTGTGTGTGTGTGTGTGTGTGTGTGTGTGTGTGTGTGTGTGTGTGTGTGTGTGTGTGTGTGTGTGTGTGTGTGTGTGTGTGTGTGTGTGTGTGTGTGTGTGTGTGTGTGCGTGTGCGTGTGTGTCAACCCCCTGCAGATGCCAAGCTGTCCTAGAACAGAACAGGTGTCTGTCTGTCTGTCTGTCTGTCTGTCTGTCTGTCTGTCTGTCTTCCTTTGTATTCTGTGTATTTTTTGTTCAAGTCGAAGATTATTTTTGTTGTTTTTTTTCATTCTCAAAGCCACACGCTTACACAAGCTGTATACGCAAATTAATCTGTGATCTAACCGCCGTGTCAGTGGTGGGTGTGCAGGATTCCCAGGGTGAGCCTATACAGACGGTCACACGTCATTCACCTTTATTTTCTTTTTTTTATATATATTTTTTTATTCCACGATTTTGTAACCCATTTTTCACCCCTGTGTCAATCATCTAATGTGATCCATGGGCTCTACACACCCTCCGCCAACCTAGTCCCCCATATATGGGGGACAAGGGGAGACCAACCTAGTCCCCATATATGGGGGACAAGGGGAGACCAACCTAGTCCCCATATATGGGGGACAAGGGGAGACCAACCTAGTCCCCATATATGGGGGACAAGGGGAGAGCAACGGACTTGAACTCATGCTTCCTTCATGCCTGAGTGTCCAAGTTGCTCCTTTCCAACCTGACAGGGGGGAGTTTCCCTGGTTGGACGTATAGCGCGTGGAAGGAACACGTTATTCCAACCAGTTCCTTTCCCCTCCATCAGGCGGGTGCCCCGGCTGGCCAGGGGGAGGCAGTTTAGTGACCAGGATTACTGCATGTTTTTTGTGAGGGTACCTACCCTAGGTTCACCTTCCTTGACGTCCACGTTGTCTCTGCGTTCGTTCTTGTTCCAGGTGCTCTCCGAGTCGCTGCGAACACGGAGGCCGCTGTGCTCAGTCCTGGAGAACCTTCCACTGCAACTGTTCCAACAGCGGCTACAGCGGCGCCACCTGCCACCGCCGTAAGTACTACACCGTGTACTCGCTACACCGTACACCACCTAGCTGCCACCGCCGTGAGTTCACCTCCATGTACTCACTACTACACCGTACGCCACCTAGCTGCCACCGCCGTGAGTTCACCTCCATGTACTCACTACTACACCGTACGCCACCTAGCTGCCACCGCTGTCAGTTCACCTCCATGTACTCACTACTACACCGTACGCCACCTAGCTGCCACCGCCGTGAGTTCACCTCCATGTACTCACTACTACACCGTACGCCACCTAGCTGCCACCGCCGTGAGTTCACCACCATGTACTCACTACACCGTACGCCACCTAGCTGCCACCGCCGTAAGTTCACCTCCATGTACTCACTACACCGTACGCCACCTAGCTGCCACCGCCGTGAGTTCACCACCATGTACTCACTACACCGTACGCCACCTAGCTGCCACCGCCGTGAGTTCACCACCATGTACTCACTACACCGTACGCCACCTAGCTGCCACCGCTGTCAGTTCACCTCCATGTACTCACTACACCGTACGCCACCTAGCTGCCACCGCTGTAAGTTCACCTCCATGTACTCACTACTACACCGTACGCCACCTAGCTGCCACCGCCGTGAGTTCACCTCCATGTACTCACTACTACACCGTACGCCACCTAGCTGCCACCGCTGTCAGTTCACCTCCATGTACTCACTACACCGTACGCCACCTAGCTGCCACCGCTGTAAGTTCACCTCCATGTACTCACTACTACACCGTACGCCACCTAGCTGCCACCGCTGTAAGTTCACCTCCATGTACTCACCTCCAAGCTCACAACGCGTCGCGCTGCGACACGTTGTAAGCTTGTAGATCGGCTATTTTCACCACGTGTAAAAACAGCCATTACGACAGCATCAAGGCCCGCCAAAATACATTTTGGTCGACTAAATCAACTGTAGATTTAAAGCCTATCCATAGTCTGGATTTTCGGTGATGAGGTGACCGCCGCTCCGGTGGTGAGGTGACCACCCGGAGCTGAAATAACGTTGAGCAGGTGGTGAGTAAAAACAGAGAGAAGGAAGGGCTGGAGCGGTGGCGGTGGTCTGCTCTTCACCGCGGCTCAGTGACGTCATGTTGTAGTTCGGTGCTCACCCCACCACCGAAAATCCAGACTATGTATGAGCCTTAAAGGGACACTTCACCCTTTTTGCAAAAATATATATGTTAATGACGTTTAGGAGCTTTAGAACACTTTCCTGGGCGTCTTTATGTGTGTAATATGTGGTTTTAGATATTTTAGATTGTAGCAGTGAGCCTGTTGTCTCTGATGTCATGGACACTGGGCTCACTTCCTTCCTGGACTACATGTCTCTCCCCCTATCCACAAGGAGGAGCAGTGCACCAAAGAATTATGGGAATTGTAGTCCAGGAAGGTAGTGAGACCAGTGTCCATGACATCAGAGACAACAGGCTCACTGCTACAATCTAAAATATCTAAAACCACATTTTACACACATAAATACCCCCAGGAAAGTGATCTAAAGCTTCTAAACGTCATTAACATATATTTTTTGCAAAAAGGGTGAAGTGTCCCTTTAAGAGTTTTCTGACTGAACTGCCATTGCTGTAAGCTGTCACCATGTATACTCACAACACCTGCCATCGCTGTGAGCTCAGCATGCAGCACTCACAACCCACGGGCCCGTTTCTGGTCTGGGAAGCATGAAGGCACTCTGAGGTTATAATGTAAGCAAGGACATGGAGGTGGGCGGGCGTGGGGGGGGAAAACACACTCCGGCACTCACACAACTGCTTCAAAACATCTCTAAACGCACACTAAACAGTGGAGTGACAGGCGAACATCATCACTGTGTCAACTAAAATATAAAATAAAAATAAATCCGAGACAGGGAGGGCCACGAAGGCCTGACGGGTGAAATGTCATGTATGATAATAAAAAAATCACACCCGTGTGAAGTGAGGGGCGTTCTCATCATCTTACAACATGGTGATGTAAAACAAACATTAAACCTGTATATAGGAGGGGCTATAGCGCCCGTCAAAAATAAACTTTATTTCTAAACAAAGGCCTTGAAATAAAAATATATTAATACAAGAAGAACTGCACCATTTGAGCAACAATAACATGAATGATATCACTCGCCATCAATCATCATCATCATCATGATGGTTACGAAGATGTTAGGGAGCTGTAATAGATGTATGGATGAAACAGGGTTGTTGATTTGAGTTGAGTGAGAATGTGAAATTGCACATTGCCGGCTGTGGGATAATGGAGATGCCTGTGCTGCTGGGAAAGCATTAATGGAATCGCTATTTGTACAACATTCAGGGACTGATTGCCAGGCAAGTGTGTTTGTTTCAACAAAAGAGTCAGTCAGTCAGTCAGTCCACACCCACAACACCAGAGGGAGTGCAACAAACCATGTACAACCCAGATTCGGCACAAACAAGGGACTAAATTATTTTCGCTCCTATGCCACCAAAATGTGGAACGCCCTACCAACAGTCATTAAGACATGTGAATCCCTTGACTCCTTCAAAACCGCTCTCAAAGGGCACCTATACGGATGGCTGCAATTCGAAACTGGCCTCTGTAAAATCTGAATCCCCCCCACCCCCCTTTCCCCTCACTGTATATGTATCTTTTCCCTTTTTGCTTCCTATATGATGAATTCCTGTTCTGTTCTTTAACTACATAGAAGTGTCTATTTGTATATGTCTCTAAATGTTTTGATGAATTGAACAATGTGGACCCTGTTGTAAACGAGTGTATAACGCTTAATTGGGTCGTCCACTCACAGTTAACAGTCTCTGTATTGAGTTTGTGCTTGAAATGTACTGTAATTCTGCAAACTGTTAATAAATATTTCAATCAAGTCAGTCAGCCAGCTTTAATATTCGTGACACATAGCACTCAGGTCAGTTACACATACCTGCCTCCTTTTCACTTATATAAAAGTTAGTATACTTTATTGGAATGATATACTTTAAAAGGCATGACGATATAGAATGAGGGTTTCTTCTGGTCCTCAGCGGTACACGAGCAGTCCTGTGAGGCCTACAAGCACCACGGCAACGCGTCAGGTCTTTATCACATCGATGTGGACGGCAGCGGAGAGCTCCCCCCTCTGCTGGTCTACTGTAACATGACGGGTACGGTATATAACACACCTCAGCTGGTCTACTGTAACATGACGGGTACGGTATATAACACACCTCAGCTGGTCTACTGTAACATGACGGGTACAGTATATAACACACCGTCTGGCACGCACGCGTGTACAAATACTGTCTGTATACACACTCATGCATGCATGCACGTCACACACACGTCGCACGCACACACACACACACACACACGAATGCAGAATGGGATTTTAGTTTAGTCATAGTGATGTGTCACTGTATCTGAGATGAGATGTTTTAGTGTTGGGTTACTTTGTATTTTCGGAGAGTGACATCCTGCACAAAAACAGCCTTTTGCATAAAAAAATGCCCATAGCCGCAAAATTCATGCTTGGAACGGATTCAGCATCATGAAAACCCCCTAGTTTGACACGTCACATGCTACTTAAAGCATAATGAAATTTGGAATTGTTTGCCTTATAATGGTTGATAATGGTACCCCAACTTTAAGCAGCTGTCACAAATTCTCCCAAGGGAGTTGGGTTGGAACAAAATGAATGTTTCTGTGATAGTAGACACCTTTATGAACACATCTGTGAAGAAAGATCGTTTTTTTTGCAGATTTGCCACAACTTAAGCTATAACTTTACCTAACTACATGCAGAGAAGCAGACATGTAGACTTGTAGATCTGCTATAAAGATGTATATGGTCTGTCCACCAATCAGAGGAGCAGACATGTAAGACTTGTAGATCTGCTATAAAGACATACGGTCTCTCCACCAATCAGAGGAGCAGACATGTAGACTTGTAGATCTGCTATAACGATGTACGGTCTCTCCACCAATCAGAGGAGCAGACCTGGACGGTGCTTCAGCACAACAACACTGGGCTGACCAGGGTGCCCCCCTCCCCCCACGGCGGTCACTCCGCCCACTTTGACTACCCGGCCAATGAGGAGCAGCTGGCCGCCGTCATCGACCAATCGGAGCACTGCCAACAAGAACTGACCTATCACTGCAAGCAGTCACGTCTCCTCAACACGCCAGGTAAATCCTATGTTTATTAAGCGTATGTGCAAGCCCACTCGAACGTGTGTGTGTGTGTGTGTGTGTGTGTGTGTGTGTGTGTGTGTGTGTGTGTGTGTGTGTGTGTGTGTGTGTGAATGGGTGAATGTAATGCGCAATCTATGTAAAGTGCCTTGGGATTTAAAGGACCACTTCACCACTTTTCAACCTATCTTCATATATTAGGTCCTCACTAATAATCATGATAAAATGGCACGATTTTTTTCTACTCAGTCTGTGTCTCATAGGAGGGCTGTGGGCAGTTTAGAAACCGTCTTCCAGTGACATCATCATTAGGCAGATTTTTTTTTAAACAAGATTTTTCTTTACAAAAATGTTTAGATTTTCATTATCGTGAGAACGATGGCTTCCATTTTCGCATTGCAACTTTTCAGGACTAGAAAGCCTGCAGTTTCTATTAGCTTGTATTCCCCATCGATGATGTCACTGGAAGACGGTTGCTGAACTGCCCACAGCCCTCCTATATGAGACACAGACCGAGTAAAAAAATTATTGCGCCGTTTTTTCATCATTATTCGTGAGGACCTATTAAATGAAGATGGGTTGAAAAGTGGTGAAGTGGTCCTTTAACTGTACTGTGTCTTCAGATTGTTCCCCGTTCAGCTGGTGGTGTGGTGGGGGTGGGGGTCCTACATTAACTGTCCTGTCTCCTCAGAGGGGTCCCTGTTCAGCTGGTGGCTCAGGGTGGGGGTCCTACATTAACTGTCCTGTCTCCTCAGAGGGGTCCCTGTTCAGCTGGTGGCTCAGGGTGGGGGTCCTACATTAACTGTCCTGTCTCCTCAGAGGGGTCCCCGTTCAGCTGGTGGTGTGGTGGGGGTGGGGGTCCTACATGAACTGTTCTGTCTCCTCAGAGGGGTCCCCGTTCAGCTGGTGGCTCGGGGGTCCGGGTGAAGGCCGGCTCCAGACCTACTGGGCCGGGGCGGAGCCGGGGAGCCGTCAGTGTGCCTGTGGCCCGCGGGGCAGCTGTCTGGACCCCAGGCTCTACTGCAACTGTGACGCCGACCGGAACCAATGGTACCTGTTTACAGTGTTGGTGGGGGGGGGGGGGAGTTCCGTTATACTTCAAGTATGAATAATGAAATATAGAAATGTATGTGTAAAGGTTTACTTAAAGGTAAACTACACCTTTTTTGCAAAAAATTATATATGTTAATAAGCTTTAGAAGATTGTATTACTTTCCTGTGGGTCTTTACGTGTGTTATATGTGGTTTTAGATATTTTAGATTTTAGCAGTGAGCTCAATTACACATCATAAAACCCCCAGGAAAGTGTTTCTTGTCTCCCAAACATCATTTGATCAAAAGGCGTGAAGTGGCCCTTTAATACTTGGTAGTGAACTAGTGTAGGTTGTTCTTTTGCCCTCTATGGAAATGTGCACGCACACACACACTTACAGAAGAACGGAAATGTGCACGCACACACACACTTACAGAAGAACGGAAATGTGCACGCACGCACACACTTACAGAAGAACGGAAATGTGCACACACACTTACAGAAGAACGGAAATGTGCACGCACACACACACTTACAGAAGAACGGAAATGTGCACACACACTTACAGAAGAACGGAAATGTGCACACACACACACACACTTACAGAATAATCCACTGAAGTCGTGTGCGTAGTTTGATCTATTGTTGTAAAAATAATGCATAATAAAAACATCAGGACTCGTACAGAGCTACAGTCAGTCATTTGACTTTTGGCATGACTTTCATTCCGCAGCGCGGTCAGACTTCAGCAGAAGGTATCGTCTAATTTGTCAGAAACCAAAGCGTTTTTTTGGAAAAGCCATTTTGCTGCAGGGTGGCAAATTCCTCCCTCAAAGCGTGGAACGATTTCAGATGCTATTTAGAAGAGTTTATAAGACGTGACCACATTGCGTGGCTTTTGGGCAGGCTGCTGGTGCTGTCCCTTCAATCAGTTCTTCAGCGGTACTGGACCGTATAGCGGCCTGCTTTCACCTCTGTTTTACACAGAGTTGAGTCACAGACTATAAGGTTCTGTGACTCAACTCTGGCAAGGATGGTGTGATGATTGATTTGACCTCAATAGAGCACCGAAGTCCTGGCGTAACTCGCTCATCCCGACGATTCCCCTGGTTCGCGGAAGTAATTTCTCTATATAGAGAATAACATGGGGTGATCTTAATATCGTCTACTATAAGCGTTGTGGTCCAAAAATAAACAAGCCGTCTCAGCGTTATTGTCAGGGAGGTGTCTCTGTATCGTTTGCAACAGTCAGTCACTCATATATGATACAGTCTGCTTCTAGCGAAAAATCTAACTAATTCAGCAGCAGTAACAATAGCGTTTTCTCTCAGTCAGTTGATTCTTCATATCCATATGAGTGAAGCGGCCGGGCCCCGGGGTGACATGTTTATTTTTCAAACACAGCTGTTATATGAGGCGATCTAAAATCGCCTCAATGGGGATTTAAATGCAACTAAACAAATGCATGAACCTGGGGACTGACGCCCTCTACTGAAAGTGACGTCAGACTTCGGTGCTCTTTGGACCCTTTATAAAAGATTTAGCCCCCAGGGTCCCTCTCAAATATCCCGGCATTTTTTTTTTTTGCTAGAGGGCCAAATTCAAAATGGCGTCCGGCGCCATAGCCAAAAATTAACTTTTGATCCAGATGACCTAAGAATCATGTATGAAGACACTTTTCCATACAAGTCAACCATGCCGGATTCCAAATCTGACACACTTTTAATCATAGGACCTCGTTTTTGGCCCCGAAATTCAAGATGGCCGCCATCCAGAAGAGTGAAAACATTACTTTTGAATAGGAAAGCAATCGATTTGGGGGGCTGAAACTTGTCCTCCTCCTCCTTCTCCTCCTCCCTCTCCTCCTCCCCCTTCTCCCTCTCCTCCTCCTCCTCTCCTCCTCCTCCTCCTCCTCCAGGGCTAATGACTCAGGCCTGGTGACCCAGAAGGAGGACCTCCCGGTCAGGGCGGTGTTTCTCGGAGACGTCCAGAGACCGGGTTCAGAAGCCGCCTACAGGGTGGGGCCCCTCAGTTGCCATGGAGACAGTAAGTCCATGACTACGGTGTTGAAATGATGTGCAATCATCTCTGAAATGTCGTCGTCCCCCCCCCCCCCCCCACCCGCTCAATGGAACGACCACATATCTAGCATCAGACCAATTGCCTGCACGCACAAAGACCGATCAGCGCTAAATTGTTTTTTCACTCTGCGATTAGGCCGAGGGAGTGATTCGTTTAATTATCGTTGTCGCCGCAGCTCTGCAGTAGTTTAGGTGTCTATATGAGATGGTGCGCGCGCGCGTGCCTGGGCACAGTCATAGACAGCTCCCCTCTACAGTGCTCTACTACTGAAAGTGACTATCATTTATCTCCAAAAGCACTTGAATATGATGGAATATGACTAAAGCTCACATTTCTAGCTCACACACTAGCCCTCCTAAAAATTTGAAAATCGAGGATTAATATCGATATATATCGATTTACGATATATCGTTACATGCCTAGAAAGTGAGCAACTATGTATCTATCAAAAGATTTGTGATCATTTGAATCATGACGTTCATGTTACTTGATGTTTTTTTAATTTAGTCTTCTGGAAACTGGCACGACTTTCAAAACATGATTATTTGTGTGAGTCATAATGCGGGAGGTTTGTTGTGTTTAATCATTGCTCAATTATGTACAAGAAATATTCATTTTAATTATGTACAAAGATTTTTTTCTTTTTTTACATGAACAAGTGAACACATTATGCTGAGATTAACATTAGGCATTTTCAGACGGTGTTTATTTGTGTGATCAATCGATCGTTTGTGTTGCATTTTGGATCAGAGGAACTATACAGTAATTATGTGTTTAATGTTCTTTTATGCATTTGGCCCCCATGGACCCCCATCTGAACATATTTTCCAGGGAGCTACAGTATGAACCAACGGTTATCCCCACCGAGGCCCATTAAAAAAAGGAGATTCTTCTAAATCCTAAACGAATTCTGAAAAACCTATGTTTCTATGTCAGTGGTGCTCATTCATGTCAAGGGCCCCCGGAATTATCGGTATTTGGCCGCGGACCCTCATCTGAAAATATACAGTTCTTCCAGGGACCTCCCAGAATCAAAGATATGAGTTAAAAAATGTTTGCTGTGAACGAATATATATATTCAAAGATTTGCACTCATTTTCACAGTAAAAAAAGCAGATCTACAAGCTCATAGCGCTTTATATGAGCTTGTAGATCTGCTATTTTTCAATAGCTAAAAGTATAACATAATGCTTTAAAACACCAAAAGGGGTTCCCGACCTGAATGGGTTAAAGTGGTTCAAAGCTAACGTGACGCGGGTGTATTCCAGGTCTTAAAGGACCACTTCACCACTTTTCAACCTATATTCATATAATAGGTCCTCACTAATAATCATGATAAAATGGCATCATTAGGCAGATTTTCTTTTAAATTATTAATTATCTTGAGAACGATGGCTTCCATTTTCGCATTGCAACTTTTCAGGACTAGAAAGCCTGCAGTTTCTATTAGCTTGTATTCCCCATCGATGATGTCACTGGAGGACGGTTTCTGAACTGCCCACAGCACTCCTATGCCCTCATGATTATTAGTGAGGATCTATTACAATTTACAATTTAGGCATTTAGCAGACACTCTTAATCCAGAGCGACTTACATTAAGCAAGAACAAAAGCATGGGAATACATCACATAAAAGCATTTATCATGAAATATGCGTAAGCTAAGAAATTAACAGTGGAATACCGGTATCTATATAATGAAACTATACATATATACTACTATGCTATACATATGTACTATGGCGTGCTATGACTATATACAATGCAATTCTAGTGCTGTCTACATAACATGCTATAAGTCTGTATCAAATGCTATCTAAGTCTACAGAAATGCTATCTAAGGGGGTAGGGTAAGTGCTATGGGCCATGATGGAGTCTGAAAAGGTGGGTTTTCAGACTACGGCGGAAGATTTGGAGTGATGCTGCAGTTCTGACTGCAATGGGAAGTGCATTCCACAGTTTTGGAGCCATCTATTATATGAAGATAGGTTGAAAAGTGGTGAAGTGGTCCTTTAATGGGTTTAAAGACCATGAGTTCTCCTCCAACGCGTCTCCTCTTCCAGAGAACCTGTGGGTTTAAAGACCATGAGTTCTCCTCCAACGTGTCTCCTCTTCCAGAGAACCTGTGGGTTTAAAGACCATGACCATGAGTTCTCCTCTTCCAGAGAACCTGTGGAACGCGGCGTTCTTTGACAAGGACACGTCGTACCTCCACTTCCCCACCTTCCACGGAGAGCTGAGCGCAGACATCTCCTTCCTGTTCAAGACCACCGCCGCCTCCGGCGTCTTCCTGGAAAACCTGGGCATCAAGGACTTCATCCGGATCGAACTCAGCTGTAAGTATATATAAAACCCGGACATCTCTAATTCCGACCATATGGAGCTCCATACTAACCCTATGCATTCAGCCCCTGCTTATAACCCATTTAGGCCTGACCAAGATTTGTGTCGCATTTTCACGATTTTTCAAAAATAGCAGACCTACAAGCTCTGAGCTTGTTACACACTTCAGCACCATGGATAGCTCCTACACAGTGTTACACACTTCAGCACCATGGATAGCTCCTACACAGTGTTACACACTTCAGCACCATGGATAGCTCCTACACAGTGTTACACACTTCAGCACCATGGATAGCTCCTACACAGTGTTACACACTTCAGCACCATGGATAGCTCCTACACAGTGTTACACACTTCAGCTCCATGGATAGCTCCTACACTATTACTTCATCGCCATGGATAGCTCCCACACTGTTACTTCAGCACCATGGATAGCTCATACACAGTGTTACACACTTCAGCACCATGGATAGCTCCTACATTGTTACACACTTCAGCACCATGGATAGCTCCTACACAGTGTTACACACTTCAGCACCATGGATAGCTCCTACACAGTGTTACACACTTCAGCACCATGGATAGCTCCCACACTATTACTTCAGCACCATGGATAGCTCCCGCACTGTTACTTCAGCACCATGGATAGCTCCTACACTGTTACTCCCACCATAGTACATTTTCAATAGCTAAAGTATAACATAATGCTGTGTTGTTCCTCCAGGGACCCCTCGATCAGAATCAAAGATTTGACTTAAAAAATGTTCGCTGTGAAAGAATATATATTCAAAAGGTTTGCGCCACATTTTCACGATGTTTTAAAAAAAAATAGCAGACCTATGCGCTATGAGCTTGTATACCAACCCATTGATATGAAGAGGCTAATAGGCTATACTGTCGTATAGCGTTACCCTACCGATACCAACCCATTGATATGAAGAGGCTTAATTCACCTCATTTGCATTCGCGTCGACACAGAATGAATTGCTCATGGAGGTCATCGGTCCAAAGAAGACACATCGGCACATCAGCCAGATGTCAATTAAGTCAAATTAACAACATCTGGCCATGCACACCGTTTGGATGCTATACCCAGTGGTGTGCACAGACAGACATTTAGAGGGGCAGGTACAGGTGCTCAAGTGAAAAATAAAAGGGCACCTTGTGCAGCGTGTATATAGATTTTTATAGATTTTTGGGGCCTAAATAATATATTAGAAGCTTTATTTTTTATGAAGAATTGAATCGATTTTATAGTGGAGGTACTTCCAGCTTCCCTGCGTCGGCTGATCTGAGTGCGTTTGGAGGGTTCGATCAGACTTGCCAAGATATGGGGGAGCCATGCCTACCTTTGGTTGCTTTGAAGGCCAGCATCAGAGTTAAATAAACTAAATAATATATTAGAAGCTTTATTTTTTATGAAGAATTGAATCGATTTTATAGTGGAGGTACTTCCAGCTTCCCTGCGTCGGCTGATCTGAGTGCGTTTGGAGGGTTCGATCAGACTTGCCAAGATATGGGGGAGCCATGCCTACCTTTGGTTGCTTTGAAGGCCAGCATCAGAGTTTTGTCGTCATACTTTTAGTCGACAAAATCAACATTCTTTCTCTCTGGCACTCGGTGCCGCGCTATGAGCTTGTATAGGTCTGCTATTTTTTGAAAGAAATCGTGAATCCTGGTCACTAAACTGCCTCCCCCTGGCCAGCCGGGGCGCCTGATGGAGGGGAAAGGAACTGGTCGGAATAACGTGTTCCTTCCACGCGCTACGACGTCCAACCAGGGAAACTCCCCCCTGTCAGGTTGTAAAGGAGCAACTTGGACACTCAGGCATGAAGGAAGCATGAGTTCAAGTCCGTTGCTCTCCCCTTGTCCCCCATATATGGGGACTAGGTTAAGGTGGAGGGTGTGTAGAGCCCAGGATCACATTACATGATTGACACAGGGGTGAAAAATGGGTTACAAAATCGTGGGATAAAAATAAAAATAATAAAAATAAATCTCTCTCTCCCTCCCCCCCTCCCAGCCCCCACAGAGGTGCTGTTCTCCTTCGACGTGGGCAACGGGCCGGCGGGCGTGCGCGTGGCGTCCGCCGCGCCCCTCAACGACGAGCGCTGGCACGCCGTGAGGGCGGAGCGCAACGTCAAGGAGGCGTGGCTTCAGGTGGACCGCCTCCCCCCCGCCACGCTGGAGGCCCCGCCCGACGGACACACGCACCTGACGCTCAACAGCCAGCTCTTCATAGGTGAGAGAGAGAGAGAGAGAGAGAGAGAGAGAGAGTTACATATAATAGTCCTTAGGGTGGTTGTATAGAGCGTCGCAGTCCCGCCCCCTCGAGAGACCCGGAAAAGAAATCGCCGTTCATTTTCCTCAAAGGCATTTCTTAAAGTATTTATTTAATGACGGTTACGCCGCGGACAAAGCCAACTCGGATCGTGACAAATCATGACAATGAACACAATGTTTTGGGCCGATCAAATCATTACAAAGAAGAAAATAAAGGCTGGAGACAACACTATCTGTTTTGTTTTTCTTCCTATAAATTATTTGATCGGCCCAAAACATTGCTTTGTCCGCGGCGTAACCGTCTTTAAATAAATACTTTAAGAAAAGCCTATGGGAAAAATGCATTGGGATTTATTTCCTGGGCCACTCGTCGTTCTGAAAGGGGCAGGGACTGCGACGCTCAATAGAGGGTTTGCGCGTGACATCATCATCAAACCCGGAAGTTATGCAGAAACTGCTACTGAGTGGCAAAAAAACTACTTTCTGTGCCTTGACAGCCCCATACATTCCAAACGGAAAAGTCCTGTATCTGATTGCATTAAACAACGTTAAACAATGTTAAACTCACTTTTAGCCGGTTGCTTTGCCACTCGATTTTCCACTCGATGTGCCGTTCACTTTAAGCATGCGCATAATACCCTCTATTCCATTGGCTAAACCTTATTTTGTTGCAACAGTTCACACATCTTGCCACTGTGTGTTTGGAACATTTGTTGTATTTCTCCCAAAATGTATGGAAGTTTTTAGTCGTTGGTCATAGTTTCAAACTCACTTTGGGTCTGTGTAATCTGTGGGAAGTACGTGTGTCTCTGATGTCTTGGTAGCTCGCTCTCTCTCTCTCTCTCTCTCTCTCTCTCTCTCTCTCCCCCCATGTCTCTTCACGCGCTCACAGTTGCACACCTTCTTCAACAAAAAACACTTCAGGGACCTTTAAGGAAATGAGTCTCTTCATCACTTCCAGCTGTTGACAGGAATTAGATCTTGTTTCCACCTGGATGATTTCATTCTGTCCCGCGGCGGCAACAGAACTGTATACTCCACGTACTGTAAACTCTGTCAGAAATATACTTCCTACCAGTCTGTCTCTTCTGGCACTGTCGCCATCATCATCATCATCATCATCGTAAGCTTGTGGAAATATGTGTGGTTGTTGAGAGCATTACTCCATTATCCCAATGAGACTTGAGCTTCTACAAAATGACTCGTACGTCATGACAATTTTCTGAAAAAAGTATAGCCCCATTGCCTTGGCGGGGAAACACGTGGATACATTGCTATAGTATACAATACCAGCCTGCAGGCAGTGTATGGTACAGTGTGTGTGGTACAGTGTGTGGTACAGTGTGTGGTACAGTGTGTGTGATACAGTGTGTGGTACAGTGTGTGGTACAGTGTGTGGTACAGTGTGTGTGATACAGTGTGTGGTACAGTGTGTGGTACAGTGTGTGGTACAGTGTGTGGTACAGTGTGTGTGGTACAGTGTGTGTGGTACAGTGTGTGGTACAGTGTGTGTGATACAGTGTGTGGTACAGTGTGTGGTACAGTGTGTGGTACAGAGTTCAAAGCATCTGTCTGTGAAGCTTTATACATCTCCGACTGACAGGAGCTGAATCCATAGAGCAGGTGTAATGAATACAACGCAACGTTGTGAAAGTCGATGCATCGCTTGTTTTCATTCTCACAGGAGCTGCTGTGCTGCAATTCAATCTGTTATGTGCGTGCATGCCTGCCTGTGTGCGTATACGTGCGTGCGTGCGTGCGTTCGTGCGTGCGATACCATTTTCCTCCAGAGCCTCATACGCGCTTGTCTTCCACGCTCGGAATCCAAATCCAATTGCATATAGGAGGAGGAGGAGGGAAAGAAAGTACAGTTAGTTGGCCTGGGCTTGAACCTCTTGAAGAAGAAAAGGATAGATATATCCTATCCTGGGCTATTTCCTATTTGCTAAACCTGCCATATCGGACTAAGCCTGCCATATTGCACAGTCAGTAGATGAGCCGAGTTGGGATTTCTTGCTATGTGGTTTTGTAGGTGCTGCTGGTGAAGTAGCTTCTCTCTCTCTCTCTCTCCTCTTTCACAGCTTGCGATTCCAGTCTTGCGATGCACTAGACTAGACCCCTGGGAGATGGAGTCTGTCCCCGTAACAATGCACTAGACCCCTGGGAGATGGAGTCTGTCCCCGTAACAATGCACTAGACCCCTGGGAGATGGAGTCTGTCCCCGTAACAATGCACTAGACCCCTGGGAGATGGAGTCTGTCCCCGTAACAATGCACTCGACCCCTGGGAGATGGAGTCTGTCCCCGTAACAATGCACTAGACCCCTGGGAGATGGAGTCTGTCCCCGTAACAATGCACTAGACCCCTGGGAGATGTAGTCTGTCCCCGTAACAATGCACTAGACCCCTGGGAGATGGAGTCTGTCGCTGTTACAATGCACTAGACCCCTGGGAGATGGAGTCTATCCCCGTAACAATGCACTAGACCTCTGGGAGATGGAGTCTGTCGCTGTTACAATGCACTAGACCCCTGGGAGATGGAGTCTATCCCCGTAACAATGCACTAGACCTCTGGGAGATGGAGTCTGTCCCTGTTACAATGCACTAGACCTCTGGGAGATGGAGTCTGTCCCCGTTACAATGCACTAGACCTCTGGGAGATGGAGTCTGTCCCCGTTACAATGCACTAGACCTCTGGGATATGTAGTCTGTCTCCGTAACAATGCACTAGACCCCTGGGAGATGTAGTCTGTCCCCGTAACAATGCACTAGACCCCTGGGAGATGGAGTCTGTCCCCGTAACAATGCACTAGACCCCTGGGAGATGGAGTCTGTCCCCGTAACAATGCACTAGACCCCTGGGAGATGGAGTCTGTCCCCGTAACAATGCACTAGACCCCTAGCTCCCACCCAGTACTTCCCGCACGACTTGCTGCACCCAAGCCGGGCTACTCATACGCTGAGTTGGCGGTGCCCGGGATCGAACCATGAACTTGTGGTCCGAAGGCGAGAGCTCTACCGACTGAGCTGATTGATTGATTGATTGAATATTTTATTAGGCAACATAAATGCAAACGGCACAATGTACAGTCAGGCATTTTTGTCCAAAAAAGGATTTCACGGGAGAAAGACCTTGCGGCCTTGTTTCCATTCGGGTTCCATCCACTCACACATGACATGAATAATAAGTTAACACAGTAACAGTAAGTGATATAACAATGATAATTTAAAGCAACATATACATTTCCTCTAAACATGAAATGTGTACAGTATGCACAGGTTGGGGACGAAGGATTATTATTATTATATTTATATTTATATTATTATTATTCGCACAAAGAGGCTGGGGCGATCACCTCCTCTCCCTTTGACCTGCTGACAGGTGAATTTTTAGGCCTGTCTTGAAGGAAGCCAGTGATTTGTTTGGCATTCCACACCTGGGTAGCAGTGCTTTGGAAGGTGAACTTGCCCTGCATATTGTTTTATAAATGGGTGGCACCAGATCGTTGTTCACTCGCTCCCTCTAGTTTTATGGCTGTGGGTGTTGCTCACTTTTTTTTAAAGTAATTAGTCAAGTAAGTCATGGGTACTGAGGGCATGGAGGGTAAAGTTGCATTTACAATTTGGAAAGTCAGGCCCATCTTCAACTGCTTGACTCTGTCTTCCACCCTGAGCCAGCCTATGCTGTCAAAATGCTCCGCATATATAGGTGGGTCATGGGCCCTAGGTGGAGAAGAAGTCGGATTGGTTTGTTTGGAGAAGTTTGAAGCTTGGTTTTCTGTGCCATTGAGGTGTTAGGGAACCAGGACGTACAAGCATAGTCAAACAATGGGCAGTATGAGGGCACCAGCTAAGGTCCTATGAGGGCCCTTCTGCCCAAGAATCTTGTCCTTTTGATTCATTCTTTTGATCACCCCTTGATGCCATGCTATCTCCTGTCAGTTTATTGGCAAGGATACATCCTAGATATGTGACCTCTACTTTGCTATGTCATCGACACGGACCTTAAAGTCATCTACATTTGTCCTACTCAGTGTTAGGGTCTGTCTCCCCCACTGTCTTCTCGAAAGGTTTGATTTTTGGACTATGTTTTACTGCCTTGTACTCTGTAGCCTTTTGGTTTACTGCCTTGAACTCTAGAGTTCCTTTTTGGATTCCTAGTTTTCTTTGTACTTTTGAAATGTTTTCTCCTGAGTTTTTCCTGAGCTATAGCTTACAGCTATACCTTTTTGTTTGTGTCCCTTATCTGCCTTGGGTATAAATAAATACTTAGATTTTGAACCTTCCTGTTTTGTGGCTTGCATATTGGGTTCAGTCATCGGTAAGCCAAGGTTCGTATTTTGTTGAGTTCTGTATACTAAGATCCTCCTCAACCTGCGCTTTGTTTCTCCCGAAATCAGGAGTGCTGAGTGCTGAGTCATCGGCAAACAAGAACAACTTGCAGTTACATGCAGCGCTCATGTCGTTAATGTATTGTATAGTAGGAAGAGTAATGGCCCCAATATGCTTCCTTGGGGAACCACACAGTTCACTGGGAGGGGGGAGGACATGGTTCCATTTATGTCAACCATTTGTTCTCTGTAGAGGAGATCTTGAATAAACAAGAAGGTGGCCGCACACACCAATAGCTAGAGTACCAATATTTATTAGGACAGCAGGTAAGAACCATTTGTTCTCTATACCTTCAAGGTAGGACCTCATCCAACATAATGAAGTACTGACCGGACACAACGCCATTTTCAAACGATTTATAATGCATATCTGACATATACTTTTGCGTTTGCTAAGCATATTTTGTACATGTGTGCAAAATATGCTTAGTATACATTTTTATTACCAGACCTTTTCTATAGTTTCTAAATTGCAGTATTGCTACTTTTACAATCCATCCAGGATGAGAACCCCTTTTTTTGTAACTAAGAACCAAAATGCATCGCATGGATGCACCATGGTGGGACGTATCCTCGGTCCCGTATCCCACGGCCATCAGTGTTTCTGACTGAGAGACCTCACTAAGACACGGAATGATTTGCCTTGAAAGTGTTATTAAACTGCTATTGGCTGGACGCCACGGTGGGCCATTTCCCTACAGGCGCCGCTCTGCTATTGGCTGGACGCCACGATGGGCCATTTCCCACAGGCGCCGCTCTGCTATTGGCTGCTCAGCAGTGTTGGAGGGGTGCTGAGTCCACGCTTTCCTGACACTGACCCGATGCGATACGCAGTCACACACAACCAGGGGACATTGATAGCATGGCTCACACATACACTACTGGAGACGTGTGTGTGTGCGTCTGTGCGCATGCGTGCGTGCGTGTGTGTGTGTGTGTGTGTGCGTCTGTGCGCATGCGTGCGTGCGTGTGTGTGTGTGTGTGCGTCTGTGCGCATGCGTGCGTGCGTGTGTGTGCGTGCAGACGTTTTACATTTACAGTGCAGCTGATAATTGATGCGTGTCCTTGCAAAGCTCCTGAGATAATATTTGTCCATTAGTTTCGCTGCCTTGGACTGCATGGAGACAGTCTGCTCTGCTGATCCAGACTCTGTGCCCTTCACCTGAACTCCCACATAGCAAACCGTCTACAATTATTGTCTTTGTTGGGTTTTTTCTCTCATCCGCGGCATATCATTTCACTCTATACTACTACTACTCACTTACTACTGTTTGTTGTGCTGTGGGAAAATATACACGACAGCAGAGAAATCCATCGCTGCTATCGTATCATATCGTATCGTATCATATCTCATCCACCAGGCTTGATCCACGTGCAAATATTATGGAGGTAATTCCGTAGCAAGTAAACAAACATTTTGGAGGGAAAACAAAACTACCCGTATAGGAGGCCATGGCCAGTTGCCTCTACCCTCAGGGGGGCCTCCACTGAACAGGAACAGAGTATTTCTATATTGCTCGTGCACGCCGAAGGTGCATATTTTTCATACATGAATATCGAATATGTTTAGCCAATAATCCTCTCTGAATAGCCAGCCAGGCAGGCAAGGAAGGAAGGAAGCGCCGTCAGCCTTTTTTTCTCTCCCACCGTTCCGGTACGGAGAGAGATCATCCTGTTTAACATTTACCTCAGGCTTATATTATATTATTATTATTATTATTATTATTATTATCTTATCGTCACAAACGTATAGCAGAATGCTGAGGCATCGCATTTTTGAACGTCCATGTGCTGATGTCCGATAACAGGCCCGCGGGACTGCAGGACACCATCCGGCACCGTGCAACGTTATGTTTTTATCACGCATAGCAACTACACTGCAGTGTACGATGATTCTCCTCCCCAACGAGGACAATTCAATAACATCATTACGTGGCCAAATGGAGGGACGGATGCCATTGGATCTTTTTGAATTTTTCGATCGTTTTTCCATGTCATTATATGAAATCAGGGAAATCATATAGCTTCAAATTGACATATTGGTTGTTCAGTTTGACCCGCCAGTTTTGGAGATATATAAGTAATGTCTTGCAGAGCAAAGCGCTTTAGATTGTGGATATACATTCACACAAACAAACACACATTCACACACCGTTACATAGATTGTGCATTACATTTACCCATTCACACACACATTCACACACCGTTACATAGATTGTGCATTACATTTACCCATTCACACACACATTCATACACCTTTACATAGATTGTGCATTACATTCACCCGTTCACACACACATTCATACACCTTTACATAGATTGTGCATATATATTCACCCATTCACACACACATTCACACACCTTTACATAGATTGTGCATTACATTCACCCATTCACACACACACATTCATACACCTTTACATAGATTGTGCATTACATTCACCCATTCACACACACATTCACACACCTTTACATAGATTGTGCATTACATTCACCCATTCACACACACATTCACACACCTTTACATAGATTGTGCATTACATTCACCCATTCACACACACATTCACACACCTTTACATAGATTGTGCATTACATTCACCCAATCACACACACACACACACACACACACACACACACACACATTCATACACCTTTACATAGATTGTGCATTACATTCACCCATTCACACACATTCACACACCTTTACATAGATTGTGCATTACATTCACCCAATCACACACACACACACACACACACACACACATTCATACACCTTTACATAGATTGTGCATTACATTCACCCATTCACACACATTCACACACCTTTACATAGATTGTGCATTACATTCACCCAATCACACACACACACACACACACACACACACACATTCATACACCTTTACATAGATTGTGCATTACATTCACCCATTCACACACATTCACACACCTTTACATAGATTGTGCATTACATTCACCCATTCACACACATTCACACACCTTTACATAGATTGTGCATTACATTCACCCATTCACACACACATTCACACACCTTTACATAGATTGTGCATTACATTCACCCATTCACACACACATTCACACACCTTTACATAGATTGTGCATTACATTCACCCATTCACACACACATTCACACACCTTTACATAGATTGTGCATTACATTCACCCATTCACACACACATTCACACACCTTTACATAGATTGTGCATTACATTCACCCACACATTCATACACCTTTCATACACGCTCCATCATTCTGAAAGCATGTGAAGCTTATAATTCTCATGAGCCACACGCGACGAAATGTAGGTCGCAACTGTATAACTGTAAGCTAATGCACACCCCCTGAGTACAGTATTTATGCATACAGTATCTCGTCAAACTCTCCAGGCGTTCAACTTTCAGCAAAACAAATCACGATGTGTGTATATTTGGAATCTCCCACTCACTCTCTGTACAGTATAAATACCTATAGACATTGCCTTTGATGTTCCCTTTGATCTCCGCCTCGCTGGGCCGCTATAGGTATAGCGCTCGCGGTGCTCCATAGCATGAGCGGTGCCACATGTGCTTTAGTTAGCGGTTAGCGGTTAGTGCCACCGCGGTATCTGACGCTGTGCGCGTCGGGGACAAGCTCATAACCCGCTTATAGGACGAGGAACGCTCGCACCTGTGTGCACGCGTTAGCGTCTATGACAACTTTAACCAATTGTCTTAAACTTTAGCTGTTGAAAAATAGCAGATCTACAAGCTCGTAGCGTGGCACCAAGTGCCGCGCTACGAGTTTGTAGATCTGCTATTTTTGAGAAATCATGAAAATGTGCTGCCAAATCTTAGAATATTCTTTCACAGTGAACGTTTTCGACTCATATCTTTGTTTCTGGTGGGGGTGGTGGGGGGGGGGGGGGGGGTCCCTGGAACAACATATTTTCAGATGGGCGTGGGCGGCCAATTACATCTAATTTTGGGGGTCCTTGACATTAAATAGTTTGAGAATCACTGACACATAGAAACATAGGGTTTTTCAGTGTGATTTAGAAGACGTTTAGTAGAATCTGCAGGGCCTGTCAGTCCTAAATGGGTTAATCAGTTACCAGTGTGTGTCCAGTGGAAACCTCGTATGAATCTGATCTCAGGTCAGAATGGGTTAATCAGTTACCAGTGTGTGTGTCCAGTGGAAACCTCGTATGAATCTGATCTCAGGTCAGAATGGGTTAATCAGTTACCAGTTTGTGTGTCCAGTGGAAACCTCGTATGAATCTGATCTCAGGTCAGAATGGGTTAAGCCTCACCCTCGTTATCGTTCGCTCAGAGTCAGTCGAGTCGAGAAGGCTGAAGAAGAATGACTTCCTCCCCCCGGTGGGACGTTCTCGTTCTCCGTGCAGCGCTGCCTCCTGTGGTGGGAGGAGGAGTTGTTTGTGTGTGTTTCCAGGCAGGCAGGCACGCACGCGAACGCACACATGCCTTTGAAGGTGTCTTTGATATATTTATGTCCCAAATCGGTAGCTTAATTATGCCGCTTCTGCTTTGACGCTGTAAGTCGCGAGGAGGATCTGTTTCATTGCGTTGTGAGCAAACACACACCGTTGGGCATGTTGTCCAACAACGTCCAATGTTGACACATTTTGAGATATTTGCTTTTAATAATCCCCTGCACAAATCTCTTGTATCAAAACAAAATAAATCTTGAAAAATAAAAAGCAAACGTATAGCTCACAGCGCATCACAGCACAACACTATTTGTGAGCTTGTAGATCAGCTATTTTCGGTGAAGAGGTTAGTGTGGTGTTGATGGAAACAAAAAAAACAGTACAGACCTAGTACAGAGCCCTGGGGGGGCAGTTTAACCGCTTAAAGCTTTGTCCAGAATA